>NC_050531.1:4616852-4638139 GCF_002922805.2 Oryzias melastigma | reverse complement strand
TTAAGTCGACCAAACACACCAGGCTGGAATCCTCCCCAAGGCTAGACTGGAATTATAAAAGCAAGAAAAACAACAAATGCTGGCGGGGGAAACCGAGCGACGTGTGGCTGAGGAGCACGAGGGCGCAACGTTTGAAAACACAAAGTACAGAAATGTGTCTAAATGGGACAATAAAACATTCATTTCTGTTTTTATATTTTTTATTTTAGAAAAAATATAGAACAATGAACACATTTGAACAGACAGAGGGATTTACAAACAAACAAACCAATAACTTGTGTTTACATTGAGTGTTTTTAATGTCTTTTTGTTGTTTGATTCACTTATGTGGTCAAGATAGAAAAAAATATCATAAAAGTGTGCAAAAACAGTGCAAATTCATGTACAAAAACATCTCAAAGATTACAACAATAAAAAAAGTAAAACAAATATTTTTTTTAAAAAGTGTTACATTGTAGAAAAAAAACTAAATTCTCCCCCAAGAAATGTAAAAAAAGAGAAACAAAACAAAATTCCAGAAACTAAAATTGGAAAAGCAAAATAAAGAAAAAAAAAACAATAAAAAAAAATCCGGAAAACAAATTGAAATGTTAGTAAAAAATACCCAAACACCAAAGAAACTGCTAAAGGTACAAACTATATCCAGTATCACTTTGTGTTAATTATATCACGGTCCAGGTGAATACTCGATTCTGATTGGCTGCTGAATAAGTTCGGATCACATAACCCAAATGTTCTAAATCACTGTGCTCTGCCTCTTTTTCCAATAGTATTGCAGGACATCTCTGATTGGATGATGACTTTTGTCCACCATTTCAGCTAAAAGTTTTGTAAAGGATAAAGCGCGGTAGAGCGTGCATTATCAGAAATGTATGCACACTGTGGAAGCCTGAACCGTCAAAGCAGATAATTCTGCAGGTTTATCATTCAGACAGGAACTTAGCACAGCTAAAAGTCCACAAAGCTAAAGGTCAATCACAAGCATGGGATCATCCAAGGAGAAAGTAGAGTTGTCAGGGTCCAGGCGAGGGTCAGGGCAGGCGGCAGGCAATCAGAGATGAAGCAAAAACAGAAGATAAGGTCCAGATAGAAACGCTCGGGAATGCAGGCAGAGTGGCTCAAACAATACTTCGCACTGAGCCAGGCTCTGAGCATTGCTCAGGAGGTCTGCGTTGGGGTTACTGGGAGATGTAGTGCATTCAGTACTTTTGAGACAGTTCCCACCAATGACCAGAGGGGGCGACAGACCTCTGACAATACACATTTCTAAGAACATTATCCCCCTAATAAAATAGTCACTTGCAAACTAAATAAATATTCAATCGATTTTTAGTACTTTATTCTTGTTATTTTTTGGTTTAGGTCACGTTTTCACAAAAAGCGGAGTATTTGATACATGGTACAAGGACATGGTAATATAACAACGTGTTACTGAGCCGACACCGACCTTCCACTGCAGCGGCCAAGGAAGGCGATATAAATGCTGATCATGATGATAGGTTCAATACAGCATCAGTTCACCTGGTGCTGCTTGTTTTTGTCCAGATAATGAAAAAAAGTTTGTTTTAAACTAGCCTGCGCAGTGATATAAAACATTTGGGATATTTGACCAGAACTAATTTTTCATTTGTGCATTATCACTGTGGATTATCACTTTCTGACCCGCAACCAGCAGCCAATCAGAATCTAGAATTCATCCGGGCATCAAGCGATGCATAATGTCACACAATTCCTGCTTTTTCCTGTTTCACGTTGTGTTTCATTTTTCTAACATTCCATTTTGTTTTCTTTTTTCTTTTTTAAGATTTTATTTCCAAAATTGATTTTTTTTTCTTTTAATATACAGAAATATTTTTTTTTCAATTGCTGCGATCTGTAAAATGTTTTTGCATCAAGCGATTTGTTGATTTGCACTTCAGGGCCACCGTACTTTCGTTGCCATATATTTGTTATTGTACATGTCATTATTGTAAAATAAGAATCTTTTTTATCATCTTTTGATCCATTTTCAAAGTATTCCCACTGCTCTATTAATCTTATTTATGCAGCCTTGAGCCAAAATGTGTCTTTTTTCGGACATAGTTTCTGCAGAGCGGCAGGAGTTGAAGGCGGGACTGTATTTATATATAAGTGTATATATTAGAATGGAGAAGAACAGGGAGTTTGTGGCACCTACAAGCTTTTTCCAACAGTAATTTTACATCTGCTCCTAATTCACAATTTGAATAAAGACATTTTTAGAAACAAAATCTCAGGAAAAATGTCTCAAGAACATGTTCAAAACACCATTTTCATTGGAGTTGGTCTTGAATTGCTTTCTAAAAAAACAAAAATACAATTTTTTTAGAAAAATCTTATGAAAATAATCGATAACCGAGTCTTACTGCACAATAAAACATGTCTAAAGGTTCAAATGACATCACTGCTTGATTATAATCAGCTCCATCTCTTCATCTTTGTTCAAACCAGCTGATATTCTGTCTAAAAACATGTATTTCTCCTCCAGAAACTACATTGTAAGGTTACCATGAGCAACCATGGATCTATTTTTGCCTGTACATGAAAACATTCTGAATTTCGAGACGAATTATTCAGTTAAAAACCTATTTTTGTAGAAGAAGCAGCACAAGCTGTGCTATACTCCGGAGAATAAGGCAAAAAGCCTTTGACACGCCCACTTTATTTAAGAACCGAGTGGATGGCAAACATCTGTACGATCGTTTTGTGTCCTCTCCACAAACCTGACAGATCCTGCAGCTTAACGCTCTCATTCCTCTCTTCACCACATTTCCCCAGAGTTTAGGAAAAATGTGCGGCCTTTCTGTCTGCAACATTAAAGGTTTCAATTACGCCGGTTCATCCTCCAGTGGGCCCCGGCGCGGCCCGATGAACTTGAGGGTCACGGATCTGTCAGGGCGCTTCACAAACAATGTGGTCGTCCGTCTTTGCGCCGCAGCTGCACGAGCAAAACCTGGAAAAGATTCTGATGGAAAAACACTGGATTGAAATGTTTAAATTAATGCAAAAGAAAAATATGATTTTTTTGGTTGTTCTGAATTTTGTAAATAAGTTTCTGAAAAGATGAAAATGAAGCAAGGCGTCCTTATGGACAAGGATTTACTCAATAAGTCTCCTAAGAAGTAAAACTATCTTTATTAATCCACACACATGTCAAAAAGAAAAAAAAAACATTTCTGTAATTATGCTCAATAATAACTATGTCATAATAATAAACAAATACAAAATAAAGCAACAAACTCCTCAAAGTTTTTCTGGTCAATGAATGAATAAAAAGTTTATTTTTATGATACTTTACCAACATCGAGGTATCAAAGTGTGTCAAAAGAAAAAAAACACGTAGAAAATAAATGCATAAAATTACAAAAAGCAATAAAATACACAAAACACAGATAAGAATTCAATAAAATGATAAAAAGAAAATAAAATGCTTCCAACTTCTGAGGATTAAAAGCGATTCTATGACTATTTAAAACTCTTCAGGTTATATGTTGTGCAGGTAAACTATTTAAATTAACTTTGTTCACATGGACACAAGTAATCAAAATAAAAGCCCCCCCGCTGCTTGGTTACCCTTTAATGCGCATAAAAACACAACAAGATGGGGAGACCCAACCCTCCAAAAAAGGAGGACTGAACCAAATATCCATGTATGGCGAGTTGGGAGTGAGAATGCTTTGGACTGGAATAGATTACAGAAGGTTTCAAACTCCAAACGCTTTTGTCTTGGGGAATCCAATCTTTGACTTGTTTTTAACTAACTTTTGTTTTATCATTTTTCTCAATCTCCTTCATATAAATTTGTTATATTTATTGATTGCTACACGACCAGGGGACCCTTAAAAAAAAGAGGTTTTTGAATCTTAATGGGACGTAAAATGATACTAAAATGTATGAACACAGGAAAAGAGGAATTCTTTTGGGCCAGAAAGCTTTTTGAATCTGTGTTACTATAAAATAGTTAGTAATTACTGGTTAGCATGCAGAAGTGAGCAATAGATTGTGTACAGCAGGACATATCTACTGAGTAAAGATGTTTAAAGTTGACTTTTTACGCTCAACTATTGCCTGTTTAGGACTCTTAGTTGACTCATAGGTTTCTGTTTTTGCTGGAGGATCTCTTGTGAATAGTAACTTATATTTTAAAACCCTTATTTATTACTTTTCTGTGTGTGTATTGATCTGGTTCTTTGTTACAGTCACACGATATAGCCACAGTGGACGTTAGGAAAATAGCATTTGAGATGCTCGCAGTAATTATTACACAGCGTTTCTTTAAAAAGGTCTAAAAAAGTAGAGTAACTCCAGCAATGCTGAGAACAATAGTCGATGAATTATTAATTGCTTGCTAGAATAACTTTGAATTTTGCTTGTCTCAACAGGACAAAAGTCTAGACTACCAAATCAGGTGGGCAAGGTTGGCTTTGTTTGACAGTCACTGGAAGCGCGGCGGGCTGTCAATCAGCGCCGGCATCGGTGTGAAGAATCCTCTGGCGGTAGTGATCTATTTTAGGGTCTATCTCATCAAAGGATCCTGAGTGTTTCCCCGTCTAGCTTTAAACCGTCTCCAATCCCTTAGAATTGTTTCTCCGCGCGCCATCAGATAGAAAGAGGCTGAGGGTTTTGTTTGCTATTACATTTTAATAAGCCCAGTGAGAGGAGAATAAACAAGTAGAGACCTGCCTGACTCCGGTCCAAATTGCAAATGAATCAATTGAGTAGAACGGCTTGAAACCCAGCGTGAAAACGCATCCATCTTTGGGCTCGGAGGTCACAGATGACGCCGCAGAGATGCCAGCTTCGGTCGGATGGGTGGCGATGCAGCCGTCATGTCTCTTTTGTTGTTAATGGCGCCATACGTCAAGACGGACATTACTGTCACCCTCCCACCTCGGCCAAGTCTGCTGATGTTTCACTGCTATAGCATCACCGACAAACTCCAGTCGTGAGCGTTTGTCTCACATTCTCAGTGTGATATGACATTAACTGCATCCCATATGCAGTGAAGTGCAGAAACTCTCATTTGCATCATTTTTTTTTAGTTCTTAGGGAAAAAAAGAAAATAAAATTCCCCCCGAGGCAGCGTGATTATTAAAACAACATGACTGACTTGCTGTGGTTGTCCCCTTCCACCCCGTCTTCCCGTTTCACTAAATATATTCTGAAGGTCACATAGCGGCAGCCGGGAATATGTGAAATGAAAATTCATCTGGAAATCCTTCAGTCTTCCGTTCGGACCGACTATCTCAAAAGCAGCCGAAACAATTTGGGTGAGTTAAACAAACTCAGATGATGGGACACATTTACATACATATGGGTTTTCCTGAGGAAAACAAATGCAGGTGATTATAATTCCTGATTAGAAAGGAAAGGCTTAGAGCTGGGTTGATACAATCTGAATCGATCTAAGCTTAATAGATCAATAATCAATCCATAAAAGTAGATATCGATCTAACACATAATGCTAAGGTTTGCTAGCTTGATGCAAACATAATAGGATTTCCCATAGGACGGCTAATGCTAACGCTCAATTGACCTAAACATATATCGCTGACTAAATTAACATCTTTATAAACTCACAGGCATGAATTTCCAAACTTTGTGTTTTTAAAGTAACCATTTGTGGTCTAAAACACGTTTTTTTGCTCATACTTTCTTCTTCTTCTTTTAGAATAAGGTGTAATGCTAAAGCATGATCGCCACCTAGTGGCCAAACTAAAACTCCGTCCAGGAGAGGCAGAGCAATTGTTGGAGCTTCTTTGTTTGAGAATCCATGTAACACTGTATCAGATTAATATGAAAATCTTTAAAACATATATATGTTATTGATGTATTTCTAAACAAATGTGTATACATATGTAAACGGTGTTAACTCAGAATTGAAATGAATTGAGTAGATCTAAATTATCAAAAATAAAAAAATCGGAAACGGGGAATCTGGTGAATCGAATTGAATCAGTTCTGGAAATGATTAGTGATACCAAACTTCTAGAAAGGCTAAAACCTGAACGTTTGGCTGCAGCTTTTTCATCCTCTGGCGTGAATAAATGAACCGTTCTGGTGTGAACACTAAACATGTCAGGTTCTCCAACAATCTGTACAAAGTACGTAATCCAACAAAGTACGTAACATCTGCAAATAAATGGAACAGTTTTTTAAAAGTGTAAAGCAAAGTTTTCCATCCGGTATGGGAAAAAATATAGAAGTTGAAGAAGTTGGGTTTGGATTGAAACTGTGTTTTCATCATGCGACTCTGAATTCATGATCCTGAATAAACCCTGATACATATTCTTACATCATCAAGATTCTTTTCTGGCTTTCTTTTCAGTGTTGTTAACCATGACAAATTATTTTATAAAAAAAAAAAAAAAAGATTTAGTGTTATTTGGTTTCTGTGATATTGTTTCACGTTGACTTTGATAGATTTTTGTTCTTTCATTTAAGGACACAGGATTTCCTTTATTTAATAAACTGTGTTCCTTTTATTCTTATTGGTTTCCAGTTTTCACTATTGTCCAATTTGATTTGTCTTCCCACTAGACCATATGTGTCAAAGTCAAGGCCCGGGGGCCAGATCCGGCCCTCCAGATCATTTTATTTTATTGTTATTAATGACCCGATTTTATCTTACACTCATTTCTAATTTGTAGAATTTTAACAAAAATAAGTTTTTATGGAGAGAAAAATATTAAAAGTTATTTAAGGTTTAAGCTGATTTATTCTGAAATAATATTCCTGCCTTTGTTTTATTCATTATTATGTTTAAAAGTTACGGTTTTAAAAATTGGCATTCTGCTATTTGTTTTGGCAATTTTGGCATTTTGTATTTTGTAGTTTAACCAATATTTCAGCAACATGCTAGCTGTTTTGGCTAATTTAAGCTTTTCTTTTTGAGTTTTTTAGGCTGTTTTTGAGTTAGGCTAATATTTAAATGCTAGCTGTTTTGGCTAATGTAGTTTTTTTTTTCCGTTTTTAGGATATTTGAATTTAAGCTATTTTTTCAGCTACATGCTAGCTGTTTTGGCTAACCTACGTTATTTTTTTGTTGAATTTCTTATGCTAATTTGGCATTCAGCTATTATTTTAGCTGGCTATCAGCTTCAGCATCTTCAGCGGCCAAATTCAGCTTACAGTATTTACACTATCGCAGGTAATGCTATATATCTAGTTCATAATTATGTAAAAAAGTTACGGTTTTAGAGCCCCTTGTGGCTCCCAGAGTAAGAAAGTTTGTCCACCTCTGCTTTACAGAGTCATGGTGGTGAAGAGGTACCACAGGAGCTCCACACGAATGTGAAAGCAGCGTAAAAATCAGACGTCATGTTTTTTCCAACCTAAGCATTTTACCAAAATAGTATTTGTTTTTATGAAAACATCTGTTTTAATTTGTTTGGTTGAGTGTTAAACACATTTAATCAACAAAAAACAAGACAACAACAACAGTGTTTCATCTTAATTGAGATGCTTTTTTGTCACGTTTTTACCGACACACATCAGGATGGATGAGCGTGTTCTCTGTCCAGACGCCATTTCTCCCGTTTTTGATGGTTCAGTATTGGTGAGCTTGTGCAAACTCGAGCTGGAGTTTCCTATTTTTAGCTGACAGGAGTGACATTTACTGTGGTCTCCAACTGCAGCTCATCTGCTTCAAGGTTTGACACATTGTGCCTTCAGAAGTGGTCTTCTGTACACCTTAGGCGTAACGAGCGGCTATTTCAGATACGCTTGTCTTTCTGTCATCCTAAACCAGTCAGGCTTTTCCCCTCTGACCTCTGGCATCAACAAGACATTTTCACTTGAGGACTGTCACCCTTTTGGTACCCCCACACATTTCAGAGCTGATCGGTTTTTCAAAATAAAGTGTATAGATGAGACACAGGCAGGCCTGAAGACATCTCAAAACTAAAATGATCATTTCTCAGTAGGAATCCTCCGTCAAATAGTGCTCCTTTCATTGGCTTGAGTTTTTATGGGAGCAGCAGATGTGTTTGTCTTGTTTGTTTGCTCTGCCAAAAACACGGCCTTCAAGTTTCAATACCTATTCCCTCAGGACGAGCGCTGCGTTTAGATGCTCCGACCTGCAGGATGCTTTTGGTCCAAGGATTTTATTTAAGGAAATGAAAAAGTAATTTTAAACATCATCACATGGAAAGACTGACTGAAGGCTCCATCAGGGTAATAATGGAGGCAAACAAAAAGTTGATGAATTAGACAAAAGGCAGGGAAAAGATGAGGGGAAGATCTAGAAATGAATGGTATACATGTACAACTATTTCATCTTTAAATGATCTTCTAGGTAGAAATCTTTCTGGGACTTAATTACCACAGTCATAAATCACAAACAGCGTTAGCGTAACCTTCGCTGTCTGTTATACGGTGGCCCTGAAGTACAAATCCCATCAACAAATTACTCAACACTAAGACATATTAAAGATCATAGCGATAAGTAAAGAAGCAAATCAAATAATTAGAAAAAGAAAGAAAAAAAATCCAAAACAAAAGGAAATCTAAATGAAATGCCTTCATCAGCTGATTCTGATGTGGAGAAAAGTGACTTTCTACATCGCCTTTGCACCAATATACAACTCTTAATGTAAAAACGTTGCATAATGGTCCAAAGTCGCTTATTACAGTGACAGAATTGAATTATTTACATAAAAGTGTTTCATATTTACTGTGAAATTGTGCAAATTGGATTTGTGATCATAAATTCACCTAATGCAGGGGTCTGCAACCTGTGGCTCTTTTATCTCTCCATGGTGGCTCTCGAGCCGAAGAAAAATTAAAATAATATTAATTTTCAAAAAATGTACCTTCTATTTTAACAACATGCTAATGTTTTTTGATTGTTTTTTTTCTACTGGGATTTTTATGCTAATTTAGAATTTAACTTCCATTTTAGCACCATGTTAACATTTTGACTAATTTAGTTTACTGAGGAATTTAGGGGTTAATTTGGAGTTCAGCTACTAATTGAGCAACGACCTAGCTTTCTTTGTTTATGCTAACATTTTTGGATAATTTATTATCTACTGGGGTTTTTAGGCAAATTTAGAGCTTAGCTAGTAATTGAGCAACGAGTTAGCTTTTTTTTGTTTATGCTAATTTGGAATTTAGCTAATATTTTAGCAATACGCTAAGTGTTTACTGTAAAACGGACTGATGCTTGTTCAACTTCAGACCACACACCTGGTTTCATTTTTGCTGTGCTGTTTCCAAAAGTGAAATTTGACTGAGAAGTAAGCAGAAACCCCACAAAGAGTGTGGATTTACAATCCTCAAGAACACATCTTCAAGAATTTGATTATTTTCTTTAAACAGAAAATTCATTCTTTCCTCTTTGCTCATGTTCTTTGTTTCACTTCAGGCCATGTTCACTCTGGAAGAAAGCCTCCACAGACTCAGGAAAGGGAAATCTGTATTTGATTTGTCTGCTTTTACATGTCATGCAGTCACAACTGCTGCTCCTTTAGGGATAATACTGATGGAGGAGGAATTAAAAATGATGGACGATCATCGTTAGACAGCCTGACTATATATCTTTAAACTTCAGCACAAGCAAGAATTTTTCTATAAAGATTGTTGCTTTCCTTTGGTGAGGTACTTTATTTTGGAGCTTGTGGAGTCGACCACTGTGCATTTCAACAGGTTTTATTCACAGGCAAACAAATATCCTCTTGTTTCCTGTCCTTTTTTTACTCTTTATACCATGAGCAATCACACCTACCCAAAGGAACAAGATTGTCAGAAGAGACAGAACCGGACCAAACAAGCCCAGTGTGATTGAACCCAAGAAGCAAAACTTGTACATTTACAAAGATACGGGTGGAACTACTTTTCCTCATAATTCAAATAGACTGAGATTGAATCTGTAGACAATAGTCTTTTCTGCATACTTTTTTACACTTCAGGCATTGGTGACAGCTGGACAAAAAAAGGGTAACGCTGTATGGCGCACACAGGTGGGCCTACTAAATTCTAAGACCATTCGGATGGCCCGTAGAGAGAAAATAATCATGCACATTTTAGTCTACGGGCAGTAAGTGACAGACAGGGATTTTTCATTTTTTAAACTTCTGAAACCTGCAGGTCGCTACATGTTCTGTATTTGCGATTTAATGTTAGCTCATATTTACTCTAGTCCGTTGGTGTTGTGTTTTTGCCAACCCCAAAAACCAGCCGCACCTGTACAGGTCAACCACATGTACAGGTGTATGTGACCAAGGGGTTATTTAGGTACATATAAAGTAAAGTAAAAAAAAGCTGCCATCTTTAGTGATTAATGTTTAGTGATCTCTCTGTGATGACCTAATTGTATTTTTTCTAAGATTGGGAATGTTTTTGGGTTTTGGATGATTAAGACCCAAATCCAAACAGGTTATGTAGCTTCTCATGCCAACAATCCACCCTAACCTGGTGCTCCTCTCCCTCTCCTAATGTAATGAAGTATAGGGAAATAACTACATCCATCATAAATATTACAAAACGAGCAGTCTGAATCATTCACAAAGTAGATTTTTTTTTCTACAGTCAAAATTATTAAAACTACAGGATCTTTTAAAATGTCAAACAGCACTTTAATTTAATTTTCATTTACACATTTGAACTAGAGTGGGAGGATAAACCCCCTGAACATCTCATTTTCAAGAAGGTCCTCCATTTCAAGAAATTATAAGTACAAATGACAGAATAGAAAACAAACAAAACAGAACAAATAGAAATTGAACAGAACACACACACTGGCTCTCAATATCCAGCCCTTCCCAACATGACATTTAAGAAAATGTAAATAAACACATCTGTAAAAAACTGAACTGGAAAAGCAAAAACCACTGAAAATGAAGACATGCTAAAGTAAAGACATTGGGCAATTGACAAAACAAACAAGTGTAATGTAAAGCATACTTATTACCAAATAACATTCAGAAATTATATATAGTTGGAGAAAATTCCCAAAGTCTACAGCGCATTTTTCCGCGACGGTTGACAGGTGCTTCTGTTAGAGATATTTTTTTTTTGTTTTTGCCATCATGGGCAAATTCAGAACCTAAAAATATGATCTCATGTTTCTAAGAAGAAGCAAGTAGTTAGTGGGCCTACACTTCTTTAATTTATTTGTTGTTGAAAAACACAGAGAGAAGTATGTTTATTTTCATCTGTTTAGATACAAAAACATGTAGTGCTACTATTATAATTACATTATATTGATGAACATGGTTATAATTATAATATTATAGTAATTCCATAATTTGGGTATTATAGACATCTTGATAATATATTATATAGATTTCTTAAGGGGCAGGCTTTAATAAGCCCTGTCAAACATGTTTTGCCTTGTTAATATATTATTAATATTATTATTTGTGATGTGGTAGCATATTGATTTTACTCAAATTATTAACTTTAACTAATTTAATTAAAAAACCTCCTTAGATGAGCTCCAATATGAAGCAGAAACACTTCGAAACACTTTTTTAGATTAATCATGGCTGTTAATTGTTCTACTTTCCCCAATCTGGCCGGGTCAGGCCTGTAATGAAGGTTAATGTGCTCTGCAGTATTCATAATTCATTTTACAAAGACAATCACAGTCTCCATTGACAACCACATTATACTGAAACAATGCCATTGTTGTCTTACTGGATTCTCTTTTCTGGTGTAACAATGCCACGCGGGGCTGAGGCTACCATTTTCTGAAATGCCATTCTGCATTGTTGTCTAATGACCAAGAGGCAAAGGGAAATATCTTTGTGAAATGTGACGGATGCCGAGGGATTTTCTGCAGGATGTTGAAAAGGATTCATTAACATTTCACTCACAGCGCTGAATTCTGGAGTTAATCTGGCAGTGAGACTCGTGACAGGCTCACCGATTTGACTCGTACAATGGTTTGAAGCGGCAAACTGTTCCAAAAACACAAAAGTTAATTTAAGAAACACAAAAGCTGCAGCTCATCAATAAATACTAAGACAATGCAACCTCAAGGGGGCACAATCTAGTGCTTTTGTCCCAAATCTGTTTAAATGCAGAGGGTGTAAATCAATGTAAATCCAAATCAAAACTTTCATACCAGATAAGGTTAACAACGACCACCTCCAGTACCATTGTCCCACAGGAAATGGATGACTGTTGGTGGCAGAAACTTAGAATGTAGGGAGAAGCTGGAAGTTGAAGGTGTGATCTGGAACGTTGGCAGTAGATTTGCCTCCCAGGTAGGATGTGAGCGGGAAAAGAAGGAGACATTCCAGAGGAAGATGGATGAGGAGATCCAGGGTATCCCCTAGAGGGGTGAAAGTGGTGATTGGATCAGACTTTAACAGACACAGGGATGAAGGAAATAGAGATGTTTTTCCAGAGAGGGGAGGAGCATCGGGGTGAGATATGGCGTGGAGAGAGAAGCAAACACATTAATGTGTGCAAACATTGTAATCTAGAAGAGATATATGACCTAAAAGTCATGGCTGGAAAAAGTCCAAGTGTGAGGATGGCTCTGGTGATTAAGTCATTTTTCTAGAGAGGAGAGGAACATTGGGGAGATATGGAGTGGATGGAGAACCAAAACTGTTGTCTGCGTCCTGTGAAGAGATTGTGATCTGAAAGAGATCTGTGACCCTAAAGTTGTGCCTGAAAATAGTGCAGGATGGTGGTGGGAGGATGACTGGTGGTGAAGACATTTTTCTAGAGAAAGAAAGAGCATTGCGGGAGAGAGGAGCAAACAGATTGTCCTGTGCAGACATTGTAATCTAAAAGAAATCTGTGACATGAAAGTCATGGCTAGAGAAAGAGAATGGTGGTGTGAGGATGAAATTGGTGGTGAAGACATTTTTCCAGAGAAGAGAGGAGCATTGGGGAAGAGATATGAGATATGAAGGTAACACATTAATTGCATCCTGTGCCTAAATTTTAATCTAAAAGAGATCTATGATCTTAAAATCATAGGTGGCAAAAGAGGATGGTAGTGTGTGGATGGCTCCGGTGGTGAAGACATTTTTCTAGAGAAGAGAGGATCCTTAGGGGAGATAAGGAGTAGAGGGTGAAGTAAACACATTGAATCAATGATTTTTATTTACATTGCCCAATATTACAACATGGTTCCCTCAATGAGCTTCACACTGGTAATTATCCAAAAACATAAAATCACTCATAATATATAAGCAATAACTGCAATAGTAGGGGAATAAAGTTTTACTTTTAAGTTAATGTACAGACGTCATCAGAGGTCCTCCAGTGGTTTTTGGGCATAAGGTGCAGTCGTCTAACAGGAATACTTTTCAGGCAATGCAGCGACATGGTTCTAGAGTTTAAATATCTAAAATTTGGCTTAAAAAAATCATGTTGCGTCAACCAATCTGATTTTCTCCTTTTGGAACAACCTTTCTTGCATGGAGACAATAAGAAAAAAGTTCTCTAACTTTTATTTGTCAAAATTGGTCACAGAGAGACAGAAGTAGTGCTGAAAGAGCATTGGACTTTTAATAAATAAGGATTTTTTTTAAAAGATCCTCTTCAATGATGGAGGACATTTTTACAAAACAAGCTAAAATTGAATTTCATTATTTAAAATGTGAATCAGGAGCAACTGAAAACATGCAGTTTAAGTTAAAGTTCGTATTAGTGACGTAGAAAATACGCTGGGTGTGGCCACATGTTCTCTGCTCCGCCCCATTCTGGCGCATCCACTTGCAGACAAATACAGTAGATCTGTCTTTGCATTCCTTGTCTGAGCTGGAATCTGGATCAAAACTGTACGTTGTATCACTAATGTTAGGTTGGGGGTGTTGGGGGTCTAAGCTAGTGGGAGAGTGTGCAAATAGAGAAAAGACCTGTGGGAATCATTTGAAAAATGATCAAAAGATGATCAGAGCGGAACTTTGAATTAATAAGTTGGTGTTTTCACAGATAAGTTGATTCTTAATCTATACAAATGTGGTTGTTTTTTGTTTCACCGTTTTTCTTTAACGAGTGAAGGCATTTGTCGACACGCATAGACCATCACAGTGTTGTGGCGGCTGAGGGCTAACACAAAGGCAGGAGGCGAGAACAGAGAGATAAGAGCGTCCCGTTTGAACTCTGAGGAGATGCGACGTTTCCCACTGTCGGCAGCAGCTCTGCATACAGAGCTTGGTAAAAAGGGGGAGCATGCGTTTGTGTTGTGCGCTACACCGGCTCAATTCAAAAGTTCGAGTTTGACCTTTACAGCCTTTTGAAGGTGGAGAGCAGCATCGCTGTGATCAGACCACAGGGTTTCATATTTCATAGGAGCATAAAAAAGGGATTTTTTAATAGAAAAAAGAAACCCTGAGGTTTCAAAAACACTCTCTGATGGAGACCTATTTTAAAAAGTCTTTAGTGAGGAAGATATATTGGCATAAATGCACCTCAACAGTTATGACTACATTTGTTTGTAATATATGAAAATAACAACCAGAGTGATCGCATTGCTTTGGAAAGAAGCAATTACTGTCAAAATATACTGCTAATTTCTCTTCTTGTCTCTTCGATGAAATATAGAACCAAAGCGTTACTTTAAAACGCCTGTCACATAAAGAGGCTGGGCTAATTTGCATTGTCACTGTGAAAACGTTGCATATAAAATGGGACAAAGGTGTAAAGTTATGTCGCTACAGCTTTAAACACATAGAGGGATTTTCTCATGAATAAAAATCAAATCTAAATGAAATGCTTAGATACGTCTTTACATTGCCTTAAAATGGCAAAACTACGACAGAGTATTATAAATAAATTCATTAATCTATTGATAAGAATAAATGAAGGGGATGAAAATAAAGTCATAAAATAACAAGAAAAAAGTCATATTTTCACCTGAGAAAAAACAAGTTTTTAAAACCTTATGTGTTGACTAAATCTGTGTGTTTACTTAATCTTTTAGAGCTTTCATTTATGTTTATGGTTAGTTTATCATTGGAATCAAGGCGCCATAATGTTTTTGGACCTCTGAAACTCCCACCAGAAATCCACTTCTTGTAGGTCAAGAAATTTTCTTTAGAGGGCCCCCAGTTTCCTTCATAGTCTTTTCAATGTTCTTATATTTATATTAAAACAATGTTGACTTATTAAAAGACTTAGTATTTCCTTAGTAACTGCTTAAGATATGCTCTCAGTGAAACATGGCGGTTCTTTTTTTGTTGTTTAAATTGTTCTTGGTAAACAGACTTTTGTCTTATATATTTACTACTTTAATCTTGCAGTTTCACAACTTATAACATATGATTATAACTTGATTATCTAAAAATATTAAACATTTTAATCTCATAATTTTACGAATTAATTCTTGTAAAATTGCAACTTTTCTCTAATAAACTGATAATCTTCTTGTCAGATTAATATTTTTCTCCTAATGTTACGACTTTATTCTAATATATATATATATAAATCTCAGTTTCACAAGTTTATGTTCATGAAAAGTAAATGAAATAACATTTTTCTCATCATTGTACAACTTGAAAAATTTGAGCTTTTTTCTCTTAGTTTGGTGAGTTTATTTACGTGAAATCAATTTTTTTTTTTACTAATGAATTCTTGTAAATTTTTGTGATATATTATGACTGTGATTTTGTAGTTTCTCAACTCATAACAAATAATTATAAATGTATTATATTAAAACATTAAACTTTTTTTCTTATCATTTTACAAGCTTTTTCTCATAAAGTTAAACATTTTTCTTCCTAATTTTATGTTTTCATTCTCATAATTTTTTTACTTTTTTCACATAATTTATGTGATGATTTTTGGACAGTGGGAGGTAACTAGAGTCTTTGGAGAAAACCTAAGCATGCATGGGGAGAACGCGGAAACTCCACACAGATGGGACTTTCGCTAGGTTCACACTAGAAGGCGACACAGAGCGGAGTGTACACGCCAGTATCCGCTCTCTCCTGCAATTCACACCAGACGCACATTTTTCCGCGACGGTCAACAGGCGCTTCTACTAGAGTTTTTTCATAGGTAAGTAAGTTAATAATCTAAGAATATTACCCCATGTTTCTGCTAAGAAGAAGCAAGTAGTTAGTAGGCTCACACTTCTTTAATTTATCTAAACTCGAACCCACCCCCGCTCTGGAGTCGGCCCAGTTGATTTGTGTGTTGTGATTGTGAGTTTATTTTAATTTCTACAGTCTGTATATACAAAAATATGATCGGATTTGTCAATCGCTGTGTTTTATTGTGAAAAATTGGTTATATTTTGAAAATAAACCAGATTTTCTCATGTATCTTGCTCGCGCACAATATTGACCAGATGGCGAAACAATCCCCGTGCATGGCGTGAGCCTTCCGCGGAGAACTACAACATAGGTTGACAAGGCACAAGCCACTTTCCGTTCCGCCAATTCCTGGTTTACGACACTTCTGGTCCAGAGTGAACCTCAAATTTGAACAGGGCCCTCTCACTGTGAGGGAGTGCTAAACACAGAGCCACTATGCAGTCCTTTTTAGTATTTCATAAACTTAGAGTTGTGTTGTAATGAAGAGAGGAAAGGATCTGCACCCTTTGAGCTTTCACACTGATGTCACCCTTGTTTAAACAGGAAACATGGCGCTTTTGTCTCATCCCACAGTTCCGCATTACTGCTGAACCTGCCGTAATCAGCCCTTCATTGATAGATGATCAAATTCAAACAGCTACCGTTCTTTTTGTTTTCATTATGTGCTGCATAATGGCACCCGAGTTGCTTCGCGTGACTCAGTTTTATCACCAGCCTCCAGTAAACCAACACAATCGGCTGGATTTATAATGCAGTCCGCCGTGGTAATGGCATTCTAATTTGTGTGCGAGTGTTTCCTCGCCGAGAAAACTGCAAACAAGGTGAGAAATCTCCAGTTGTAAGTGAAGCGGCTGTGTTCCTGAGAACAAACAGCCCTTTGGCCTGTTTTCCCGCCTCCAGACACGGGAAAACGGTTGCTTTAACGACGACCAGCAACAATGTCGGAAGCAATTTCAGTCAGAAATGTTCTGGGGCGACTGACTGAAACAGTTCCCAACAGCTCAGAGATGATAATCAGGAAACACGAATCTTACAAAACAAAAATATATTGGTAATGTACTGGAAAATATGTGTAGGTATATTGCTAATATAGTAAGAAATATATCTCAGTATGTCAGTCATTTACCCATATATATATATTTTCTTTGAAATACATTGCAATACATTGACGGTTGACTTATTTTTTAATATATATATATATATATATATATATATATATATATATATATATATACAGTATATATACTTAGAGTATATATATATATAATATTTCAGTATATAGAGCAATATATCATAATATATGGATCATTATATTTCAATATAAGAAAAAGGTCGGAGTATTTCAATATGCTGATAAATATTGCTTTATATATGAAAAATACTGTTATTTTATTGAGAAATATATTGTTGTTTAGTAAGGGGACTCATACGAAACAAAAATATACTGGAAAATATAGATATATTGCTAATATATTAATAAATATAGCTCAATATGTCAGTCATTTATCCATATATTCTTTTAATATATCGCAATATATGGATGGTTGACCTATTTTTTTTAATATATATATATATATATATATATATAATATTTCAGTATATACAGCAATATATCACAATATATGGATCAGTATATTTCAATGTAAGAAAACGGTTGGAGTATTTCAATATACTGATAAATATTGCTTCTATATATGGAATACACTGTAAATATAATGAGAAATATATTGTTGTTTCGTAATGGGACTTCAAAAACATCAAATATCCTTCATATTAACATCTATGAGCCCTGAGTCCCATCAGCAGGAGTCTTAATCTCACCAACATACTTAAAATTCAAATTTCATCACGCTTGGCGGTATGATCTAATCAGCAGATTTTCTCGGCGTAATTAATGTCAGCGACCTCTGGAAAATCGATAGGAGAAATCTTCTAATGACAAAGCCCCGCCACCAACTTTAATGACCATCATCGGTCATTCTTTATCTGTTGGTCTGTCATTTATCCGCAATCCAGTTCATATCAACGGTCAAATAATCCCCTGGCGTCCAGAAAGAGGAAACACGCAACACGTAGCTACAAAGGACTCGCAATTATTTTTAACTGGCATTTGCCCACCACCATTGTTAGACCGCCATTGGTGTCTTTTCATATCAGAGTATAATTAAATGTTCACAAGTGGCAGAGCTGCGGCAAAAAAAAAAAAAAAAAAAAAAAGCCCACAGGCGAGCTTAGAGGCACCTCATTATCGTACGGACAGGCGGACGCCGAGCGCCAGACTTATTACTGCCAGTGACGAGAAGAACCGTTTATTAGATGATGGCTACTTTGACTTGAAGCTGCCAGGGATCAACAAAACTCGCCGCTTGTTCTGGTGATGCTGGGCCTTTGACATCTCCATTCATCACTCGCCGCTCTGTTATTGATGCTAAGAGGGTTCTATTAGAGCGGGGCGGAGTGGACGCAAAGGTTTGACATGAAAGAAGAGGATGTTGGTTAATGTAGAGATAAAAGAAACATTAGAAATTTTTTTCAAGCGTTGCATACTTTCCTTGTGTCACTGTCTAGTTTCATTTCATTCAACTGAGGAGTTAAGAGAAGAAGATGAAGGTGGAAAGTTCAAAATAACAATCTCTATGGCACGCCTGCATCTAATTCACCCTTACTTGTCTTTAAGTGTTGTTAAAGTGTTCTCTATGACCTGTCGGCTGCAGCATGCTCATAGAAAATAAAATGATGATGATTTTTGCTCTACAGGTTCACCGAGTGGTCACGACTTTGATGTTTCTCGTGGGCCACCTGCAGGCCCCGCCCATTTTTCGCTCGTATCCTCCCATAAAAGCAGTTTGAACTAAGGATTTAGGCTCACACAGCATATCAGGCACCCAATCTTTAAAAGGATCTGAAAAAGGTCAAAGACAGAAATAAGAACTCACCAGTTCTGCACAACATGACATTTAATTGTTTCTTAAAAAGGAGAAAAAGAGGAATCACACGTTAGAAGGAGAGGAGAAGGAGCTCGTGACACATGCAGCTGCAAAGAAAATGTCAAACATCCAACCTGAATAATTTACTGACTTTACTTAATTGTAGAGTGAAAAAAAAATATGGGAAATTGTTCCACAAACATGCTCTTCTATGTGACATTTTATACAATTCTATTTCTTTTATTTTGGGTCCTCAAACCAAAATGTTCAGGAGTTTTAGAAACTCATTACTAGAGCGACAACATAGAACGTAACAACAAAATATAATTTTACAGTTAGTCTGCAGTAAAAATAAATGTATGAAATTAGGATTCAAGGATTCAATTACAATTTTTATATAATACTTTGAAGAAGAGGAAACTTTGTAGAACAACAACAACAAAAACGAAGCTAAAAGAACTGCATACTGACTCACTGTAAAATCAATAAAAAATAAAATAATAAATAAATAAATTTAAACAAATATAAAGGAGTGTAGTGGCCAATATAAATTGTCAGTTTGGATTAATTTCTAAAGACTTATTTATTCAATGTTTATTGTTTGCTACTGTTCCAGCTTTCAAAAAAGATAATTAAAACACATTTAAAATTAAAGATCATTTACATTTTTGTATATAATATCTTGATGAAGAGTGAACTTTGTGAAACAGAGATAAAAAAAATGCAAATAAAGGAACTAGACTAAAAAAAATAAACACTGATTCATTCAGTAAACATTAAAATAAATAAATAAATTGAACTAAATTACAGAAGGAATTGTCAAATAAACAAATATTGCTTTGCTACTTCTTCCATATAAAAAAAACAAAATAAATAAACATTTAAAATAAAAGGCATTTAAAATAATTGTATATAATATTTTGAAGAAGAGTTAGTTTTAGAAAATAGATGGGAAACAACGCAAATATAGAAACAAACAAAAAAAACAACTCACTCTAAAATCATTCAAAATTAAAATAACGAAAAAGAAAGAAAGAAAGAAAAAGAACTAACAACAATTGTAAGGTCGGATTGATATATCAAGATTTATTTATAACATTTAAAGATCTTTTGCTACTTTTAATTTTTTTAAGTACTTAAAATAGAGTAATTAAAATAAAAAAAAATTGGATAAAATGGACATTTTGTCAAGCAGATATGAAAAAGTGCAAATAAAGGAAGTGAACGAAACAAAATAGATTTACACACTAAGTCACTCTAAAATCATTCAAATGCAATCAATGAATAAATAAATTGACCTAATATGAAGGAGGACTTGTTGGATTTGAATTAATGTATGATTTACTTTGACAATTTTATATAGACATATATATATATATATATATATATATATATACATATAAAACTTACAGATTTAAATAAATAAATAAAAAATGTTTAGAATAAAAAAGTATTTAGAATATTTTCACATAATATGATAATGAAGATTAAAATTTTCGGAATGGGGATTAAAAATTGAAGTAAAGAAAAAAACTAAAAGAACTGCACAATGGCATACTCTAAAATTAATTAATGAAAAACTAAGAAAATCAAACTAATATGAAGGATAACTGTCAGGTTGGATTGATTTATAAAGATTTATTAATAAAAATGTAAAAATATATATATATATTCTGTTACTTCTTCTGTATTTTAAAATATATTGTTTAAAAAATATTTAAAATAAAACCAACTATTTAAAAATACTTATTAATTATATTCAGATGAAGTGAATGATTGTGGAAAAGATGTGTAAAAAAACCTTCAAATAAAGATAATAAACAAAAAAAACTGCATACTGACTATCTCTAAATGAGTGACAAATAAAATAATAAAAAATAAAACTATTATAAAGGATAATTGTAGGGTTGGATATATTTATAAAGAGTTATCCACAAAATTTTAAAACAAAGATATTTTCCTACCTTTTCTGGCTAAAGTACTTAAAATAAAAATGTATTTAACATATTTTCAAATAATATTTGGTGGAAATGGACACTGTGGATCAGGTAAAACAAGTAATCTGCAAGTGAAGGAAATAAACAAAAAAAATGCACACTGATTCTCTAAAATCAGTAAAAAGGAAATAAATAAACGAAAAACCAATACAAAATTCAACTATTATAAAGGAGAATTGTCCGGTGGGATTATTTACTAAAGATTTAATGATAAAACACAAGGATTTTTTGGCTGCTTCTTCCGGCTGCTTCCGCACAGAAAACCTCTGCTTTCTGTTTAACACCAAAACAGTGAAGCAGAAACAACTGCTGCCAGAATAACCGTGATTAATCGTTTAAAT
>NC_050531.1:4596265-4615307 GCF_002922805.2 Oryzias melastigma | reverse complement strand
GGCAGATGGATGAGGAGAGAGGCAACCGAGCCAAACACATTGCTGTGCCAGAAGCAGAGATCCACACAAACATACTGACCGATGCAAGCTATGACAACAAGGTAAAAAACCTAAAAAACAAACGCTGAATAATGAATTAGACGTATGAAAATCTCTCTAAAACCCAGTGTTACGTTAGAGCCGATGTGAACGCATCAGGAAAGTATTCAAGAAATCAACAAATAGACCTAAGTTTTTATAGATAGATACTGTTACGTCCTGCTGCTACTGTGGGAACTTTTTCCATCCATTCCTTCTCCTCACCTGGCAGGTGTGGCCAATATGATTTAATTGGAAACCGCCTTCGCCCATCAGTAGCCGGGTTAGGCTCCGGCACCCCCGCGACCCCGAAAGGGAAGAAGCGGTCAAGAAGATGGATGGATGGATGGAAACTGCTGGCTATTGAAGACAGAGGAGGTCACACCAAGGAGGGAGGAGCAGAGCAGCAGGTTGAGGAGCTGGGCGGGGTTTAGGGGGTGTGGTGCTAGTTTGTTTCGGTCTGTTTTACCCTCTTTGTCCTCAACATTCTTAGACTGATGGGTTTTGTTATTATAGTTTGGGGTTGGACCTTGGTAGTCTTAGTTTGCTGGCTTTGTTTGTTTGTTTCCTAGTTTTCCTAGTTTAAGTAATAATATTACTTCAGATATAAAGAATAATACAAACACCATGCTACTAGACCCAGTAACTAGTGAAGAAATAAAAAATATTGTAAAAGGGACTAAGAACAAAAGGTCTACTGATTGTGACGACCTAGATACAATACTGATAAAATACATACTTGATTATATTATACATCCTTTAAGCTATATATATTCTTTATCTTTTACACTAGGAGTCTTTCCAGACAAGATGAAAATTGCCAAGGTCTTACCACTCAACAAAATGGAGATAAACATGTTTTTTCCAACTACAGGCCAATATCTCAGACAAAATACGTTTTTCTTCTTTCTGTCCCCTTTTCGTTTTTTTTCCCTTTTCCATCATGCTTGAGTTTACAACTCAAGTTTATATTGTACATTTTTATTAATGAATAAAAATGAAAAATAAAAAGTAGTTTTGCTTAGACAGCTCTTAGCAGGGAAATGCTGACTCCGACAGTTGACATTTATGTTTGGTCAATTTCCTTTGTTTTGTCTGTTTGTTTTAACCGCACTTGTTGTTTTTCTTGTTGCTTCTCAGGACATAGTTTTTTGTCCTGTTGTTTCCCTTAGTTAATAAATTGTGTTTCTTTTTTTCTCACTGGTATCCAGTTTTTGTTATGATTCAATTTTTGGTTTTCCCCCTAGACTTGACCCAGGTCTGCCCATTTGGGCAGTAACAGATACTTTATTAATCCCAGGGGAAAATTGGTTGTGGTGGGCAACACATAAAGACATAGGGCCCAATGATGGGCAGCAGCCACACAAATCTGGCGACACTAATTGCCCAGAAAAGACAGATGAGGAGAGTACTGGAATGATATAAAATATCAAACGTCTTCGATCTGTGTCGCAGTAGAATGGCATAGATTGAAGTACAAGAAAAAATACATCAACATAGAAGCACATAGATTTAACAGATAAAGAGCTCCACTCAGGGGTGGGGCAAGAAAGTGAGTCACCAAGGCGTTGAAATCTAGAGAAATGCTCATGCTTGTTTCTATGACTCTGCGTATCACACCTACAGCGGATTGTTTTGTTTCGGTCGAGGGAGTGTGCCCTTGGCCCGGAAGTTCCTCAAAGCATTGATTCACATTTTCAAAAATTCTGCTGCGACACATTGGACCTTTTCTGATCCTTCATGAAAACCTGAAAATCTGCTGGTTTCAGTGTGTTCATCTAAAACAGGGGAGTCAAACTAATTCACAGAGCGGATCAAAATCCAAAACACACCTTAGGTCGCGGGCCGAACAGGATAAACATTTTTAAAACTTTAAAACCATAATTATGAACTAGATTTATAGCATTACCTATGATAATGCTACTGTGAATGCTGTAAGCTAAATTTGGCAGCTTAAGATGCTAGGGCTGATAACTGAAAAGGCTGAGGTTGATAGCTGAAATCACTGAAGCTGATAGCCAGCTAAAATATTAGCTAAATGAAAATTAGCCTATAAGACAAAAAACGCAGGTTAGCCAAAACCTCTAGCATGTAGCTGAAAAAATAGCTAAACTTCAAAATAGCTTAAAAACAGAAAAAGAACTAAATTAGCCAAAACAGCTACCGTGTAAATATTAGCCGGACTACAAAACAGCCAGATAACTTTTTTTAAAAAGCCTAAATTAGCTAAAATAGTTAGCATATTGCTGAAAAAATATTTAAAGTTCAAAATACCCCAAATAATAGTAATAATAAAAAAAGCTTAAATTAGCCTAAACAGCTAGCGTGTTGCTAAAATATATTAGCTAAACTCCAAAACAGCCTAAAAGATCTAAGTAAATGCCAAAATAGTCCGAAAAGTTTGGAGAATCACAATTTTTAAAACTTTTAAACCACAACTTTTTAACATAATTATAAATAATAAAAAGGCAGGAATATTATTCCAGAATAAATAAACTTAAGCCTTAAATAACTTTACATTTTTTACTCTATAAAAATATATTTTGTCAAAATTATACAAGTTAGAAACGAGTGCAAGATAACATCGAGTCGTTAATAACAATAAAATAAAATGATCAGGAGGGCCGGATAGAATTACCCAGAGGGCCGGATCCGGCCCCCGGGCTTTGACTTTGACACATGTGATCTTAAGGTAACATATCTAAGAAAAAACTAGTTTTCCTCTTTGCTAAACATTTTGAAAACCAGCCTAGTTTATGGATGGAACATTCCTAAAAAGTTCTATTTTCTACTTGTATTTGTTTTTAGTCATAAAAAAAGTTGCTTATAGTTGCAAAAACACTGAAAAAAAACATCTTGTAAAATGTCTGATTAATGTAAAACAAAAGCAGGTTACCATGTTATATCGGGCATGAAACCTGAAGCTCGCGTTGCCCAGGTGTGTGCTAAAACTGCAGGTGCTCAAGTATCAACAGTGGACCAATTAATCTCTGTTTCTGTGGTTCTGCCAAGTGAAGGTCTGCGGATTATTCTCCTTTTACCCAAAAAAACAATGTTGCAGCTGCTGGCCTGTTCTTTTGTTTTGTCGTTTACAGATAGAGAATTCCAGGATGTCCTTTGTGTCCTAATTGTGCAATCAGACATAATCAATATGCAATCAAAACATACATTAGATGGGCAGATGACGGATTTTAGGAGGTTTATTTCCCAACTTGGGTACTTTTCTTCCAAACTGCTAAGTCCAAGTATAAGTCTGTGTCTGATCTTGATCTAAAAAACTGCAGCAAAAGTTTCCACAGAGCTGCTCATTAACAAATACCTGCAAACTTTTAGCACAAGAGTGAGCCCTTAAATGTCAGTCAGACGCCATTATATTAAATAAAAGCCCTGAGATAACCTGACCCTCTTTTAAAGCTGTCCACTTGGAATGGATGAGCAAGCAGAAGATTGTTACCTTGGCAACCGCCCAGCAGAACAACACCTTTAGATGGGGAGAATGTCAGTCACATAAAAGTCAGCTACAGTTACATTGCCGCCTGCTTCGCCCTCCTCCTGAGCCTCACTGAGGGAATTGTATTAATCGCCTTTTGTTTGGTGTTTTCGTTCACAGATTAATTCATTTTCCGAAGGTAGAATTCATTTATTCTGTTTGTGTTGTAAATCTGCCTGCAGCTTCAGAAGCCACAGGAAAGAAGGGAGCTGCGTGGGCTTTTGTTTTAAACCTGGCTGTTGTAATCAAAATTCATTACCTGAACATTTGTGTTGGCTCCTGACTAATCAAAACACAGAAATGAGGTTGCTCAAAGGACAATGCTTCACTCTTTAGGTTTTACTGGAAAACAAAAAGGACTATCTGTGTTTTTTCCAATAATTAGTGTTTAAAAAAAAGCCATTTTGTTAACAAAAACTGTGAATCAGAAAAAAAAAATCTTCCTCAGAGTACAGGAGGCAGCTGTGAGGCAACAAAGACTGTTTGCACGGCTCTTCAGCAATCAGGAAGTTGTGAAGAGGAGGGCGCAGGAAGGAACCGTGATTTGATCAATCAGCCGGAGTACGCCGCGTGATGAATATGCAGCGGAACATGGTGCACTTTTCACAAGAGCGATGATGGAAGGAGGTTTAATTAGAATTTGGAGGATCTGAATTCAACCACACACACGCCGTATCCATAACAGGAAGCAGGAAGTCTCTGCAGAAAGTGATGATGCGGCTTAAGAAACCAAAGTCAGATGCAGGAGATTAAAGAGAAATCTATTTGATGTGAAAAATAGCGACCCTTGGCTAAATTATGAACACCACAAACTTGATTTTTTAACCCTTTACCGCTGGAGCTCCAGTGTTTATGCTCTTTGATTTACTGCACTTTTTCACGCTGCTTTCTTCTTCAGAATCTGCTGGAATTACTTTGATCGTGTTAACAGTTTAAAAGTTACAGAATGTTGACAATTTTGTGTTTAAGCGTCACCGGTGACGCCTCAGGAGTTAAAGGGTTAAAAATAACATTTAAGGATTAAAAGAGTACCGAGAATCAGGGCAGCTACGATTCTTCGAATAGTCACAACTATTTAAAATAGTCATGACTAACTGATGACAACTACAGTAGTCCTGACTAATCGAAGACTATTGAAATAGTCGCAACTAATTGACGAATAATAAAATATTTGTGACCAATCGACTATTAAAATAGCCGTAACCAATCGACGACTATCAAAAAAGTTGTGGCTAATTAATGACCATTAAAAAATTTGGTAACCAATCGACTTCTATTAAAATAGTCGTAACTTTTCAACGGATATTAAAATAGTCGTAACAAATCAACAACTATTTTCCCATTACTATTTCTCCCTAATTTCCCAGCCTGGGATGAATAAAGTATTGCTATTCTATTCTATTCTAACAACTATTTTAATAGTTTAATTAAAATAGTCTGGTCTTATTGAGGACTATTGATGACTATTAAAATAGTCGTAACTAATCGACGACCAATAAAATAGTTTTAAATAATTGATGACTATTAAAATAGTCACAACTAGTCGACGACTATTAAAAAAGTCGTAACTAATTGACGACTCATAAAAAAGTCGTATCAAATTGATGACTATTAAAATAGTCGTAACTAATCGAGGAATATTAAAAAAATTCTGACCAATCGACAACAATTAAATTAGTCGTGACTAATTGATGACTATTAACATAGTTGTAACTAATCGACAAATATTAAAATAGTCGTAACCAATCGACGATTATTAAAATAGCTGTGAACAATCAATGACTATTAAAATAGTTGTAACTAATCGACGACTATTAAAATAGTAGTGGCTAATTGATGACCATTAAAATAATCGTTACTAATCGACTATAAAACAGTCATGGCTAATTGATGAATATTAAAATAGTCGTAACCAATCAACGATTATTAAAATAGCTGTGACCAATCAATCACTATTAAAATAGTTGTAACCTGTCGACAACTATAAAAATAGTCGTAGCTAATCGAATACTATTAAGAGTCATGGCAAATTGACGAATATTAAAACAGTCACAACCATTCAACAAATATTAAAATAGTCGTGACTATATGACGACTAATTAAATAGTCATGACAAATCAATGACTATTAAAAAAGTCGGGACCATTCGACCAATTTTAAAACATTCATGACTAATCAACCACTATTAAAAAGGTAGTGACTTATTTAATAGTCAATTCGTTGTTAAGTTTGAGGCCATGGTTCTGGACTTGAGAAAGGTAGCTTGCCCTCTCTCGGTGGGTGGAGTGCTCCTGCCTCATGTGGAGGAGTTTAAATATCTTCTTTATGAGTGAGGGAAGATCGGAGCGTGAGATAGACAGGTGGATTGGAGCTTGAAAGTGCGAAACATAATAAAAGACAAAAGTGTCCAATGCCAGATCTACAAGGCAGAACTTGTGTTCCATGGCAGCACAATGGTGATGCATGAGCACCTGAAGAGGAAGCACGTTGTAACTATGATAGCGCTGGAGAGGGATCAATGTCTTCGGAAGCTAATCTAAGCTAATAGCTTTATTTTTAGTTAGCATGTAGCTTAAACATAAGTTTAAAGAATGTCCTGATTAGTCGACTAATCTGAAAAAATAATCAGTGATTACTCAACTATTAAAATAATCGTTTTTAGCAGCGCTAACAGGAATTCTGTCCTTAAAAAACATCCTCGGCCACAGGAGAAGGCAGAGCTGCAGGAAACGCTGGTTGGACACACAGGAAGCAATATTTTGTGATTAAGAGATCTAATTACTGCTCTTAGAAGGGAAAGGGCAACATTCATAAAACACAATGCATGAACTGCAGAGCCCAACTTCCTCCTAACCGCATTAATTCCCTTTTGCCCTGTTGATTTAAAGCTGGCAGTCCGTTTCTGGGTTTCTTATTCATGAGCAGCATCTGATTGTGCTTCAGGCCCTGTTAGTGCTTGCAGTTTGATAAGAGGCTTGTACAGCAATCGGACTGATTGCAGAGCAGTGTCTTGGCTGCCACTGATGCAGAGCCTGTTGTGCACTGATCAGGCTGAGTAGCGAGGTTGTTATGGTGACAGGAACAACTCCAAACTCAGGCTGAGCTGAAGAAAACGGAAGTAAAACAGGAAAAAAATGATCATTTTAAATGAGTAAGACCTAAATATCAGCAGATATGAACAGCAGGTATAAGTTCTGTTAATTAATTACACATATTTTGTATGAAGTCATAGTGACCTTTAAGTATATGCCACCGATAAGTAAATAAGTATGAATTATTGAATAAGATATTGTAGTTTGTACAGATAATCTTCATATTAAAAAAAAGTTGACTTAGCTGTGGACAAAAAAAATAAAAATCCTGTCCAGTCAATGATGAGTCACCTTGACTTAGATAAGAAAAAGCTCTTGAAGTGCTTGGATCATTGACTGTAATTGAAAACTGGACCAGGTGAGTGTGACGTCATCCATTTACTTCCGCCTCCAACCAAATGAAATCAATTAAGTTGCCATTTTGGAACCAGAAATTGTGTTTCAGCAGCAATTGGCCTAAGTTGATCTGAGTCGTTTCTATGACAACCACTCTTGCCAATCAGGAGCGAGATGTTGGAAGGCCACACCCCTTCCTCTTGAAGGTGGGCGACACGAAATCTGGCAATCAGACGTTTTGAACGTTGGAAATGAGGGAACCGCCTACATTTTTCGAGGTATCTGATTGGCTAGTTTATAACTTGTATAACATGAACTACAGAAATAACGTTAAAAAAATTAAGATTATTAAGAATATTTTAAAAAAGCTGTCAGAGCAAGAATGGCTATTCTGACAAATATATTAGGCTGTTTATTTCTTTATAGAAATCTATGGGATTTTGGCTTCTTTTGCCAGCAGGTACTTCCTGTTTGGGACACCAGGGGGAGGGGTCACTCTGTCCAGTTCTCGAATTCTGTTAATGTGATAAATAAAAGCTCCAGAAGGAAACAGTTGCTAATTTGGATCCATCTTTTCTGCACATTGTTTTCCAATTTTAAGTCAAAGTCAACAAGTAAACATTTTTTTCCCCCAAAATGGTCTCCAGATGGAAACTTTATAGCCACATAAATCCAACCACGGACTGTTCAGTCGGCTAAAATCTGGAAGAAGGTTCTGTAACATCTGCTTTAGAACAACCAGATTCAGAAACAGCTACTTCCCTGAGGAGTCACACTTAGTGCGAAGCTATGAAATATCAACACATTAACATATTTGAAGATGCAAATATGCATTTGCAAGTAACTGTCTATAATTTAAATGTATATGCACACGTCTGTTCAAATTCACTTTAGAAACCACTCAATTTAAAGAAATTCCATCACTTCTGGAGCCCAGTCAAAAATTCATTTTTGTGTTTTGTGCAATGAGCATTTAGAAAGACACATTTGATCATATCTGTTTGGTTGTTCCTCCTATTTGGGACAAAATGTTAATATTTAGGAGGTCAGGATAAAATTTAAAAAGATTTTCCTAAAATTAGATGATATTGGAGAAAAAATATTGGAAAAAATATTGGAAAAAACAAAAAATGTTGGTGAATTTTTGTTTTTAGGTGTAAATCTGTCAGTGAAATGATTCCATTATTGAAGAATCAATGATGAAATAACATAGATGATAAATAAAAACTCAGATAAAGGAAGGGCCAATCTCACCATGAGAAGACAGTAACTCCACCCCTCACATTTTCAGTCCAAGCCCATCTTTCCTGCCATGTTTTTCAAAATGTATATATCAAACTCAAATGTCAGGTTGTCTATTTCCTGGGATTGGTAATTCAGACATTTCACTTGAAATGCTTTGGGAATAAACCATATATATACATGCAGCTCTGGACTTGTAAATAAATCCTTCTTGTGAAGAAAAAGAGAACGTATTGATCTATATTTGACCTCCAGCTCGAAGAAAAAACATATTTTTACTCATTTCAGAATTCCATGAATCATCCGACCCACGTGGTAAATCCCCACAGGTAAAATTATACTGACTAACCCAAACAAGACCAAAAATTCTTCTTAATAAAGTCAGAGTTTCATTGATTTTCCCATGCTTTAAATAAAACTGTAATAATTCATGATTTTCCAAGTATAAAAGCGCATCACTTCAGTTTTAAATCAATAAATGAAGACAAATAGGAGTGCAGAAGTTTTTTACGAGGGTCAAGCCATCACAAGTTAATTGTGTTTATTAAATATGTATTTTGTTGTGTCAGTAAAAGTGGAAAAAGTAGAAAAATCTGTTTCATTTTGACAAAACAAAAAGACAAACTGCCACAATAAAGTAAAAACAAAACCTTTTAAAAGTGTGTTTGAGATAAAAATAGATAAATAAATAGCAGGTGACCTAAAAGCATCATCAGTTCTCTGCCTGTTAACTACAGCACAACAGCAGAGCAGCATCTTAAATCTTCCAGCCCTGAAATATTTATCGGCTCGACTTATTATCTGTTTTGTGTGGTCTTTGCTGGGATGGTTGAAACAAAGCTCAGAGTCTGTGCAAGAAACCCTGACAGAAGTCATGTATTATAAAACATGTAAACACAAACTTGCATGTTTTATCTATAGCAAAGATGACAATGCCGAAGAGGGCAGCTCACACTCCAAGAAGACCTAGTTTTAAACAAACACCCAGATGGATGATGCTTCTAGAAAATGGTTTTCTATGCAATCTGACTGATGAAGCGTTGACAGGGTTTGTTAGGTTGGTAAAACTATGTTCCAAAAGCTGTAAGACTGATAAAACAAACAGATAAAACAAATGGGATGGATACAAGGAGAATTAACGTGACAAACTTTTGTACATTTTCTGATTGACTCTTGAATGAATGAACAAGGATCGTTGACCATCAGGACCTGTTCTTCACAAACCTATACGTTTCTCCACCCCTTTTAAACAGTCTTTGATTTGAATTCTATAGCCGCATGTAAAAGTACAAAATATATTTAATCGGATCAAAGACTGGATTACAATTGAATTGTGTACACGGCCCTGAAAACTTGATTCAATTATAAGAAATGTTTACATAAGAGAGATATAGTATTACCTTTCCATCAAACTCATTTTGACAGGTGACCTTTGACCTGCACATTCCATAGTGATGACGTAACACATTAAAAACAAATTGATATAAAGTTTATATAAAGTTGATATAAAGTTTATATCAAGTTTATATAAAGTTTATATCAAATTGTTACATCATCACTATGGAATGTGGAGGTCAAAGGTCACCTGTCAAACTGAGTTTGATGGAAAGGTAATACTATATCTCTCTTACATATGCCACACTTTCAATCAGAATAAAATATGTGGACATGTGCAGAACTTTCTAAAAATATAAAAAATAGAAGAAGTAGCAAGTTCCATTGTAAACAAACAAATGTCATCTATAGTAAATAATTGACTTCTGGCTCCAACCAAATGACGTCAATTCAAACTGGGTCTCTTTTCATGATATGAACACTGCCATGTTGGAGCCAGACGTCGTCAGTAAGCAATGATTGGTACAAGTCAACATTTCTGTGGATAACATTCTCGCCAATCAGGAGTGAGTTTGCTGGAAGTTCAGACACTTGAAAGCAGGCTAAACAAAATCTTAATTAAACATTTTGAACGTTTATCATTTTATTGCGGGATCTGATTGGCCAGTTCAAAACTTTACACTACAGAAAAAAAATGTAATAGATTCTTTGTCTCCGAGGATTTTGACTTCTTGGAGCTTAGGGGCACTTCCTGTTTGAAAAGCCAGTCCAGTTCTCATATACAGTCAATGTTTGAATTCAGAAAAATCTCATGGATCTTAGCATATTATTATTATTATTCATGTGTTTACTTTTATAAGCTTGAGATTGAATAATTCCAACCCTCACGTTCCACTATCAACTTTCAGGTGGGCGTGGCCAACCATCCCATTGTCGTTGTGCAACTATGGTGCCTGTTTCTCCCACAAACTGATTAGTTATTTGAATTCTCTGTGTCAGAGTCACTGATGTGAGAGCAGAACCAACAGATGCAGTTTGTCAGACAGCCCAAACAGTCTGCTCCAAACACATGCAGTAACATGAGGCGGTTCGACCTATCAGTGAACAGGAAAGTGAGGGGCATCTTCTGTGGCTTCTGCAGACGTTTGGGTGGAGAATGGTCATCTGAGGCTCCACCCCCAGGTCCCTGTAGAGCTTAGAGTTCTCAGAGATACAGGAAAATACTTTCTTTTGATGACCAAGTTTGATCATGGTTTGGTCAAATTTAGACATCAGAGAAACCTAGAAAATGTAAATGTTTTCTGAACATAAAGAAAGAATTAATGCATCCTAAAAGGAGCATACTCTTTTTAAATCCCTTTTCCAGATCTAGATCTACAGATATTCCTCCTGCTGACGGCACAGAAAAAAGCTCAGCAAACAAACCCATTTTGAACGAAAGTCTTTGACTGACAGACCATTTGCTGGCTGTTGTTTTTCAGACGTCTCTATCTCAGGCTGTGATTGCTAAAATGTTTGTCAGGTCTGATTAGATTCAGCTTCTCTTCTGGTAAACATCACGTGGAAAGGCTGCACTGATCATCACAGGGAGAAGAGGAACACCAACGCTCCAAATCTTTGCTGAAGAGCCGTTCCAGTGTTTCGACACCAGAGGAAGACTTTTTTGGAGATATTTGTTAATACAAAGAGGGTTAAAAATAGACGTCTAGCTCAGGGGTCTTTGATTTTCAACTCTTAAAAGGCCATTTGAGTTGATTTTTTATTAAACCCAACAGGAGCCAAAAAGTCTGACTTCATCCTTTAGCAAAATAAGACTCTGAATTGTTTTATTGTTATTCTTATTTTTTTTAAAACAAATAGAGCGTAGATATAAAGAGAAAATAGCCTTTTTTTTTTAATTAAATAGATTTTAAGCTTTGACAGAGGTTCACATGATTTCCTTTTTACTAAGATCTCCATCATGCGATGGGAAGACTTAGGAAAATACTTCTAAATAAGTTCCCGCCACCCAATTTTTTGAAAAATTGTTGGCATAGTCATGAATGCAGATGGGCGGGATGAAATCATTGCGAAATTGGGTGACAGTAGCTCTGATTGGACGATGTGTAAATGTCCCCGGACTCAAACAGCTGACCATTTTACTCATGTTTTTTTCATTGATGGTGTCTTGCAGGATCTCTGCAGATCCGTTGATGAAGCAGCTGTTCACTTCCAGTCATTTCTTCCTCCACGACAGACCAGATCTCCTCCAACTCTTTGATGCTTACGTCTGAAGAGGACTAGTTTTAGGAATTGTCAATGTTCTTGTGCTAACGTAACAGATTATTATCATTTATTGTTGTTTTGTGTTGAAACGGGACGTTTCATTTGCAGAAGGAGGCGTCCGGAGCTCTGTTTACGTTCTCCTTTGGTTTCTGCGCATGACAGAGACATGATGTATGGTGGTGAAAGGGCTTCTGGGTAAATGAAGGAAAGGCAAAATAAAGTGATGGTCCTGTCAACATGTATCTCTGAGCTCTTTATTTTACATAGGAAAGTCAGACCGACACCAAACCTGGAAATAATTTGATTTTGAATCACCAAGAGATTCAGAATTTTGTTGTTTTTAACACCGATCTGGAAATAAATCTTTACAAGATACTCCACGTCTTTTATCTTCGAGTACGGCTCTGATAAACAGACAACTTTGGTTCTTTTCTTATTAATTTAACACTTTTAATCTCGTAAATTTATGATTTTTTTTTCTCGTAAATTTAATCTCTTAAATTTACAAGTTTTAACCTACTAAATTTACAATTTTTTCTCGTAAATTTACGACTTTAAATCTCGTAGATTTACTCGTTTTTTTTTTCTCGTAAATTTATGGCTTAATCTCGTACATTTGCGAGTTTTAATCTAGTAAATTTATGAGTTTTTTCCCGTAAATTTACAACTTTAAATCTTGTAGATTTACACGTTTTTTCTCGTAAATTTTCTACTTTTAATGTTGTACATTTTTCTGAGTTTTAATCTAGTAAATTTATGAGTTTTTTTTCTTGTGAATTTACAACTTTAAATCTCGGAGATTTACAAGTTTTTCTCTCATAAATTAGACTTTTAATCTCGTAAATTTTCCAATTTTTATCTAGTAAATTTACAATTTCTCTCTCGCAAATTGACAACTTTAAATCTCATAGATTTACAAGTTTTTTCTCGAAGATTTATGCCTTTTAATCTTGTAAATTTATGAGTTTTAATCTAGAAAATTTACGAGTTATTTTTCGTAAATTTACAACTTTAAAACTTGTAGATTCACGAGTGTTTTTCTCGTATATTTATGACTTTTAATCTCGTAAATTTACAATTTTTTTCTCGTAAATTTACAACTTTTAATTCCGTAAATTTACGAGTTTTAATCTAGTAAATTTATGAGTTTTTTTCCCGTAAATTTACAACTTCAAATCTTGTAGATTTACAAGTTCTTTTCTCGTAAATATATGACTTTTAATCTTGTACATTTTTCTGAGTTTTAATTTAGCAAATTTACAACTTTTTTCTCGTAAATCGACGACTTTAAATCTCATAGATTTACGAGGTTTTTTTTAAATTTCGTAAATTAACGAGATTAAAAGTCAAATTTAGCCTATGACTTTTAAAGTTATAAATATACGACTTTATTTGCGTAATTTAGCAGTTACGACTTTTTTCTTTTAAATTTACAAGATTTAAAGTCGTAATTTTAAAAGCTAAATTTTCTTTATAAAGTGGCCCTAATACTTCCTGGTATAAATTGAATTTTTAATGGAATTTTCTTTATATACTGTATGTCCTCCATCATCAGAAAAATACCCCAAGAACATGTTAAAAACACAATTTTCATATCTTTCTTATTAATGACAGCCAATCAATGCCAGTCGGACCCAAACTAAAGATTATTTTATGTAGAGTAAAGTTGGACCGCCTTCAAAGCTTAACGCAGTCTGACGGCATTAGCACAGACACTCCAAAGGGAAATACAATCTCGGCGGCGGCTGCAGAGGACGCAGAAAGGTTATGAATGTCATTACAGTCCTCCACAGACTCCGCTGATCTCATTCAAAGTACTTCATAGTCGTGGTTCTGCAAAGCTCCATCCAGCCCAAGTGCATTGTGTTTGTAACAAAGAGGTGACGCAGCTCTGGCCACTTGTAATGCTGTAGATAATCAGATAGGCAGGACACACAATGAGAGGCAGTGGACCTGACGGCATGGAGAGCCTGGATTAGACCTCTCTATGAACACAGAATCACTCCTGACACTCGCAGCCTTTCACGGAGACGGACCACAACGAGGGACAGAAATAAATAATCAGTCATCGCCGTCTCTCTTATCAAACTGCTCTTTCATTTCCTAAGCCCGCCATAGAGTTTCCTCGCTCAAGCTCAACACGGGTGATGATGGGGTTTCTTTTGGTTTTGTCATAGAGGTTAATATTAAAAGTTAGGAGCTGGAGCTGTAGGGAGGAGCGACTGTCCCACAGAAATAAACAATACAAACTGACATTTTTATTCCAATTTAAGAACAGAAAAGGAGATTTAAAAAAATCCAAATTTACACTTTGTCTCTTATAATGGAATCACACGGATGAAGAACCACAATGCCGGGATAATTATTTTAACAAATATGTTCCAATTAATCTTCCTTTACTCTGGATAATATGCAATGAATCAAAGATAATTTGTACTAATGTACTGCAGAAAAGTACAGATGTTCCCTGAAATTTGATCTTGTGCCTTATTTAAGGAACTGTCAGAAGCAGAACACCAACAAATTAATAACAATTTCCTCGAGAAGCTGCTCGTTATTAATCATTTCTTTAAGGATTTGGGGATTAGATTGTTAAAACTACAAACTCAGTGACAGAAATGTTATATATATATAAATATCAATTGTCTGGAGAGCTCACAGAATTTTCGTTGTGTCACAACCTCCTTGTGTAACAATGACCAAAAATAAGAGATTTTAATTAGTATTAATTAGAAAATAATTACTTTTTTTAATATTTTATGTTTTTTATTGCTTTTTTTAGATATAGATTTCAATTTCTAAAAGTTTTCCTGTTTTTTTGTTCATTTTATTGTTTTTTTCTGATGTGCTTGTGTTGTTATGAAGGCAACACAAGCATCTTCCTATAAATAATAAAGATTCTATTTGTCTTATTCTTCATAATCATTTAGATAAAAAAACAGAGAAAAAAAGAAGTACAGATGGGAAAATGAACTTAGTTTAAAGGTCAATTATCAGGATCAAGTCCTTGAGTCACATTTCAGCTTCCAGGAACCGTCTGCAACTGATTACATTTATGAGCAATTTCTCTATTTTATTCTTTTCTAAGAAAACAATAAAACAAAATCTCCACAATCGTTTTTTTTGTTGACAAACAATAGTCCTTTGCTTTACTAAATGAGACCCCCCCTATTATGACTGAAAATTCAGTTCAATTTTAGTTCTTTAGAATATTTCTCAAAGTGAGTGGTCGCCCTGTTTTGTGGATCTTTGCAGTTCTGGTCAGGTTTGAAGAATCTGTTTCCGTTTATCCGTCTGACTTCTGTTCTGGATTGAATCAGAGGCAGTCGCTCCCTTCCAATGTTAACACATTTTTTCTGTGTTTTTCTTGGATCGGGGGTCAAATTCTCACACGTGTTTTTAATTTATCTTTTCTCTTTCAAGTCGAAATGAGGCCGCACATGTCGAGTTTTGTTTGTTTTCACGTTGAGCCATGAAGCTTCTCTTTATATCTTTACTGTAATAAACCTTTGATATTGATTTAAGGAGAAAACACTTTTCACTGCTCCTACATGGAGGGTTAACATCTTCACACGACGGTTTTGGAGAGAAATCTTTAAGATTAACGTTCTGAAATTCTACTTTCTGTTTAAATATGTTGAATAAAACAAACCCTGAAAATGTTGTTGACAGTTTGTTTTTTCACAAAATACTCATTCAATCGGAATGAATGTAAAAATGTATGACAAATGACTCATTTGTTCACACGTTTCCTAAGATCTGATGCTCATATTTGTTTACTTCTGCTTTACCTCTACATTTACTATTACTGTTTTACTATTTTTGCTTTACTTCTTATTTGCTTACTTTACTTCTGTCAAAATTCTTCTTGAAGACTAAAAGTTTGCCCACCTCTGCCTTAGACTGTTGTTTTATACTAAAAAATCCAAATGAATTTGTTTGTTGCTTTGAGTGAAAATAATACGTTCCGGTTTTGTGCTTGAAGACTTTAATAGACTTTAATATGGAGATAAAATAGTCTCACTCACGCAATTCTTGATTTTTAATTCATCCGTTTTGTGCATAAGCAAGAAAAATACAAAATAAAAAAAATACAATTTACAGATGCACAAATTAAAATGACAACAGCTTGAAGCCAATTACACACAAAAAATCTTTAAAAATGACGCACAAATCACCTCTTACACACAAAACCTCAGTTACGCACAAATCAATCGTGAGACTCTTCACGTCTCACAAATTCGTCTGTAATTAATGCGTTTAAATACTAACTCATCAGAGTTTTCTCAGTCACACGATAGATTTGTGTGTCCGTAAGAGGTGATTTGTGCGTAATTTTTAAAGACTTGCATGTGTAATTGGTTTCGAGCTGTTGTAATTTTAATTTCTCCATGTGTAAATTGTATTTAGTACTTTTTTTTACTTATGCACAAAATGTATTATATAAGTTAGAAATCAAGAATTACACACGCACAAATCCAAAGTTATACAAAATATCTAAATTACACACAAATCCTAAATTAGGAACAAATCAAGAATACACACGTACAAATCCTAATTTATATACAAATCTTAAATTACAAACAAATCAAGAATACACACGCACAAATCCTAATTTATACACAAATCCTAAATTACACACGCACAAATCAAGAATGGACAAGCTCAAATGCTAATTTACGAACAGTCAATAATACAGACGCACAAATCGGAGTGAGTCTATTTTCTCTCCATACTTTTACATTCAGGTAAGCCTGAGATTTTTCAACCTAAACTGTACTCCATAAATAAATCTTTTAAAGATATGGTCACATATCCCAAAATGCATCAGTGCAGTGACCTAAGTGCATGTTTTTCAGAAAATTCTGCACGTGGCTACAAGCGACATTTGTGATAATAGTTACATTTTTACATGCTGCAAGAATTTAAGAAAAAGTCACAATTACATATTATGAGGTCGCACAGTAGCAGTCCAGTGACGAGTGGAGATGATGCAGTTTCTGTTATCGGGCGACAGGAGTCCTGATTGGACGAAGCGTAAATGTTTCGGGGCCTGAACTCCCAACGATTCTCAGAAAATAAGGAGACAGAAGACAGGAAGTCTTGAAGATCGCGTGGTTGTATTTGTGACTTCACTAAAAAAAAACGACCACAGTGGATCAATTAACAAAAGCTATTTAATTTGTTACACTTCAAATGATTAGTTTTCGTCAGATTTTAATCTATAGTTTATGTCAGATTTTAATCTAGAGTTTACTCAACTTGAAAATTAAATTTGATAAAAAACTAATATTTTTAAACTCATCCAATGTTTCACTTTTTACAGTGTAAATTGGAGTTAAATTAATTTTTCAATTTTTAAATGAGTTTTTTCTTTATTTTTGCTGATCTAAAAACAAACAACAGCAACAACAGAGATGTGTGCATCACCTTTAACAAGCTTCTATTCAGACTTCAAAATAAACTAAATGAATAATACATGAAATATCTTATAATAATGAATTCATTTCTGATGAAAGACATGATGAATTTGAAATTCCTGGAACACTCACAACTTATCAAGAACAATTATCATTTCATTTCCAAGAAACATTAAACCCTTTTTAAAAACTAATTTATAAGAATTTGTTCAAATCTTCTATGAAAAAGAAAGAAAAACATATATTTTCACATTTTTGTGAATTCACATTCTTTATTTCACTCAATAAAATTATTTCTATGTATCTCCTATAAAAGAAAAGTATTAAATCATGAAGAAGTCTGACAGAATTTATATGATAAATGGTAAATATTCAAAACTACACCTCACCACAATACACTTATATGTTTATTGTTTTCAAATAATACATTTTAAGGACTTTAAACATATTTTTAAATGATTTAAACCAGATACTTGATGTCAGTATTTATTGTATATCATATATGATATATATTATAAAGCAGATATATTTGTAGTAACTTGCCTCATCCGTTTGTAAAAATCCAACAAGTCTCATATTTTTATTTTACTGCAAATAACTACCATTTATTTATTTATTTATTGTAAAAAAAAACAAAAAGACAAAGTAAATTCTGCACATATAAATTCATGAAATGTTGTCATTTATAGTTTTTCCTGTTTTTTTCCATAAATAAAGACCTCTGTCTGCTTTTATACGGTTTTGTTCCATTTCATTTAAATAGAAAAATAAATTCAGAAAAACTAAAAGTATTTTTTCCAATAACACACAGTAGCTACTTCTCACATGTGTCATAAATACATAATGACAGCCTAAACATAAAGTAATTGGTTTGTACATTATGGGCTGTAATCTAAAGATAGAAAAACAACATAATGGGAAATTAATTTACCTGTTGAGGGGAATAAAAAGGTAGTAGAACAGTGTCTGGTGCTCCATCAACTTCCTGTCTGCCTCCAGCTTCTCTAATCCTCCATGTCACTGAAGCAGCTCCGCAGATGAGTATTAATATGCAGTGAAATATTACAGCACTTACGAAGTTAATGAAACCAGCGGTGTGGATCTAGATTGACCTCAGAGCTCATTTATCGATCATCATTTTCTGACGGAGATCGTTCTGATTCCACTCAGATGAAACTATATTTGTACATTTAGGACTCCAAAAGTCGTGGGCTAAATTTATGTCCCTTTTCTCATGAATATGCATGTTTTAAAAAAAAAGTTATGATGACAAAAGTAGTATATTAATTATAAATTTACGTGTTTTAAAGTTGTAAATTTAGAAAAAAAGAAAAGAAAACTGTAACAGTTAAATTACATAACTAAAATTGTATATTTATGATGTTAAAAGTTAAAGGCTAATTTTTTTTAATTTAATTTACTACAAGGAAAATCATTACAAATTATGAAATTATGAAAAGTAATTTATTAATGACTTTATTTATGATGCTAAGTTTATTATATTTTTCTTGTAAATGTACACGTTTTAAAGTTGAAAATTAACAAGAAAAAAGTCACAACAGTTAAATTACGAATATAAAGTCGTATGTTTGTGTCTTTAAAAGTCATAGGCTAAAATTATTGCTTTATTCCTATAAATCTAAGTGTTTAAAAGTCTTAAATTTACTAGAAAAAAATTCATAACCGTCAAATATCACAAATTAAGCCATTTATTTAAGATTTTTAAATTTATAGGGTGAATTTATTATTTTTTTCTTGTAAATTTATGTCTTTTAAAGTCGTAA
>NC_050531.1:4577874-4595989 GCF_002922805.2 Oryzias melastigma | reverse complement strand
ATTTAAGATTTTTAAGTTTATAGGGTGAATTTATTATTTTTTCTTGTAAATTTATGTCTTTTAAAGTCGTAAATGTATGATAAAAAAGGTGTAGATTATAACGGTGTATGACTATAACTCATAAGCTGAATGTATGCCTTTTTTTCTCAAAAATATACATTTTAAAGTTTTAAATTTAAAAGAAAAAGAAAGTTGCAACAGTTAAATAACAAAAATAAGTTGTTTATTTAAGATTTTTAAACTCATAGGGTTAATTTATTATTTTTTTCTTGTAAATGTTTCTTAAAGTCGTAAATTTATGAGAAAAAAGGCGTAAATTTATGACTATAAGTCATAAGCTGAATGTATTTATTTTGTTTTCTCAAAAATCCACATTTTAAAGTTGTAAATTTAAAAGGAAAAAAAAAGTTAAATTATGAAAATAAAGTGGAATATTTATAACTTTTAAAGTCACATGCTAAATTAATATAGTTTTATCTTGTAAATGTACCTGTATTAAATGTATCACTTTAAAAGTCTAAAATCTATTACTTAAAACAAATACATTTATATATATATATTAAAAAAAATCAAAATTTAATAGAAAAAAAGTCATAAATTAACGAGAAAAAACACCAACGTTCTGTTTATCGGAGCTTTGCTTAAAGATGAAAGACGTGGATCATTTGGTGAAGTTTTGTTTGCGGTTTCAGAAACAAATCTTTGTTGTTGTTGATTGTTATCATTCAAGTCCATTTCTCTCCTTGTGTCATAAAACTGTCATGCGCACAAAAGAACAACAAAAGGTAGTGAAGATTGGGTGACATACGTCCTCTATTCCGAATGAAACGTCCTGGTTTAACACAAAACAACAAAACGGAATGAAAATATTCAGTTACGTTAACAAAAGAACATTGAAAATGTCAGAAACGGCTGTTAAGACGGAAGTATCACACAGAGATGAAGGAGATCTTGACATCATCAATTAATAAAACATGAATAAACCGTAAATCAAACATTTGTAAAGTTATAAACATTTAGATTACCTGTTCTAATTCAAGACACTTTGACCAAAATGGGTTTAGTGGGTTTCCTACTGGACACTAAGGACATTTAATCTTATACATTTACGAGAAAAACCTACAAACTTTTGAGTCATAAATTCACATTTTCTTTTTTTTTTGTGGCCCTAATACTTCGTAGTATGAAAAAAAGTTGTTAGTTGTACAGCTGTGCATTTAAAATGATCTTTCCTGCAAACAAAAAACCAAAAACAAGCAGCAGCCTGCAGTACTTTACGGACCCGTTAACTGTCAGTTTAAAGATTAGTGAAAAAAGGACAATTCTGCAGGTCAGTGAGCTTTAATTCTCCTCTTCTTTCAATCATGTTTTGACCTAAAGTGTCTTTGCAAATAACAATGATGGATAAATGAGAACCTCCAGCGACGCTTTGATTGAGGTCATTTTTCCAGGACAATGAAAATGTTTGTTTCTTTACTAAAAGTCTGTGGTATTTACGTTTCTGGAGCACATATCGTCATTTATTAGTATTCTGAATATACATCCTATAAAAATATGTCTTTCATGTAATGGTAGATGTTATATAATTGTCTTAAAATCAGCCCACATTACAATAAAACCTCCACCATGCTTAATAGTAGCTAGTTTGTTCATTTTTAGATGTTTTTTTCTGTTTCAAATCTAAATTTAAAGTTAAATCTTGAGTACATTCAATTCTAAATTATGTGGAACATTAGTCTAAATCACAGTGACCTTAAAGTGTCGTTTTAATGCCAAAATATTTGTCTTTTTTGGTTTTTTAATTAGTATACTAACGATGTTTTTTTTCTCAAAAAAGGCTTTTAGTCCAGCTAAAACCACACTTTTCAAGCTGTTTTCTACACATTTTCTTTAAATTAATTCTGTTTGATTCTCTTTGCGCTGATCTAAAGCAGAAATAAAACAGAAAACAACCAAGATGAGATCTTTAAACAAACTACAAATCACAACTCAATAAGAAAATAAGCTCGTCTGGTTCATTTGCCCATTTCACGCCTGCTAAATTGTCCGTCGCTTGTTTTGGTTCGTGACGTAAAAGGTCAACCGGTAATGGTGACCGTCGTCCAATTAAACGGTTTTAACGGCAGCCCAATTTAAATTAGCATATAAATGTGATGACTGACAATGGAAGTGAGACGCCGAGGGAGTGCAGAGGAAATAAGTCGGCGTCAAATACAGTGGAGAGCCCAACTTCCTTTTCCCTCCACAGAAATGTTAATGTCACAGAAGATTGAAAGTTAATTGGCTACCTTTCTGGCCTCCTGTAGTTAGACGGATTTTAACACTGACACAGGAAAAAAAGAAGTTACAGAAAGTGAAGAGAAAGACAGAAAATCCTTTAAATTCACCAACAGGTTTTATTTAAAGTGGAGCTGCCATTCATTTCAACATTTTTCCTGGACTTTCATGAACTCGCAGGGACATCTCCCCATGTGAACTTCTAAAGTCTTTGTTGCTAAATACGACTTTTTTTATGAACTAAAAATTCATGGCATTAGCAACAATTTCAAAATAAAAGCAAAATTATCTCCCGTCTGGGGCGTTGAGTGATGGGAAAAAGAGGAAGTTCCTGTAAAGAGGGAGCCTGCTTAGCTGTAACGAGTATCCGAATACTCTGGTACTCATTCACAATCTGTTCCAGTAAATACAAGTACATGGTGTCCAAGATTGTTGATAGTTACTTGGGATGGGTATCAAACCTAAACTCTGCCACGTTGCTGCGAGTGTAGTGCTTCATGTTTTAATTTTACCAATTTATTACAGTTAGAGACTTATTAATATTCAGGCAGAGTTATTTTCTAAGTCATACTCTTAAACAAAAAGTAAGAAATTGTTCTGGTACAGTTTGGGGATATATCGCAAGACGTATTGTAAGATACGCATCAGAATACATATCGTATCACCAGGCTTTTGGCAATACACACCCCTGATAGATAGTTGGTGGCGCTAGTGTTGAGTAGCGACAGACCAGTGTGAACACGGTGGGCTAAATGTGCGTTCAAGAACCGGTGATTCTTAAAAGTGTGTCACATGTCCGGTGTATAAGTAGCCTGAATTCCACTATAGGGGCGTGCCAAAAATGGCTACAGTGCTCCAAAAATGTCAAACATATTTAGTTATTAGTCCTTGAATTGTGTTTCTTGTTACGATGGAACACATTCCCATCGTCACATATTGACTTTCGGACCTCCTGCTTTACTTTTTGACGTTTTAGTTGTCCCCAAAATGTAATTTTTTTGAGGTGCTGGCTGTTCATAAAAGTACGGTCCACAACCCTCAGGGAGCAGTCCTGGACCCGGTACCAGACTGGTTCTCAGCTGGGTTAGGGTACCAGTACTGGCCACGATACTGGACACTATACCGTACACAGTACCAGATGTGGTACCGCATGGGGACTGGTCCTCAGCCGGATTTGGGTTAGGATACCGGTATCGGCCGCGATACTGGACGCGATACTGGACGCGATACTGGACGCGATACAGCACGCAGTACCAGATGTGTTATCGTACGCTGACTGGTCCTCAGCCGGATTTGGGTTAGGATACCGGTATCGGCCGCGATACTGGACGCGATACTGGATGCGATACAGTACGCAGTACCAGATGTGTTATCGTACGCTGACTGGTCCTCAGCCAGGTTAGGGTACTGGTACCAGCCGCGACACTGGATGCGGTACTGGACTCAACCCAGCACCGGACATGATACTGGACATGATACCATATGCAGTAGCAGATGTGGTACTGGACCTAGTACAAGACGAAATACTGGACGCGATATTGTACCAGTCCAGATGTATTACCACATGCAGACTGGTCCGCAGCCTGGTTTGGGTTAGGATACTGGGTTAGGGTACCAATACTGGCCGCGATACTGGACACGATATCGTACGCAGTACCAGATGTGTTACTGTACACAGACTGGTCCTCAGCCGGGTTAGGGCACTGGTACTGGGTTAGGGTACTGGTACTGGCCGCGATATTGGACACGATAATGGATGCAGTACTGGACTTGACCAAGTACTGGACGCAATACTGGACGCGGTACTAGACGTGGTACTGGATCCGGCCCAGCACCAAGTACGATGCTGGACGTGGTACTGATACAGAACTAGACACGTTACCTGACGCGAATTGGGCCCTGACGTGGTACTGGACCATTACGGGTTTAAAGTACTGGGTTAGTATTCTGGTACTTGACCAGTTCTGTTTGGGGGCCCAAAGGTTGGGGACCTGTGATTTAATTGAAACACCAAGTACATCAAAAAATGACAAGTTAGGGAAATCCTAAACGTCAGCTTTTGGTTCTCAAACGAACGTCCATCTGTGACGAGTTGGGAGTGAGAATCTGTTGCACAATCTAAGACTTTACTATATGAACAGCAACAGTAAAGCTGATAAACAATCAGATGATTTACATTTTAATTTTCTATACTTGGTCTCTGGTGGTTTACTTTCACCTCCAGCTGCTGTCAGGTTTAGTGAGCAAAAGAAGCGAGATGGAAAAGACTGCAGTCCACACTTCTGTCAAAAAGTCCATTAATGAATAAATAGTAGCTCTGCAAGTCCTGAAAATTAGAATTACACACCATCTGATGACTTGCCAAGAAAAAAATAAATAAAAAACCAAATAAATCAAAGGGCAGAAGCTAAATGCTTCACCCTTCCCAGGATTAACGCATTTAGTCATGACCGTAACTAAATGTCAGCCGTATAAAAAGGCTCCCAGTGAAAGATGCATTTAAAATTAACAAGAGAAAGATGATATCTTGTCACAGCTACAAGGTCAGGACCGTAACATAATTTGTTTTGCCATATTTTCCTTTAGCATGAATCACTTCATCCTCCTAGTCCTCGACTCTGCAGCTCTGTCCTTCAGATACATCCTTTTAGAGTGGTGTAATTGCACCATGACAGGGCCCATTCCTCTTCCCCATCAATCACTCCGACGCAGATATGGCCGTCCTCTGAACATGACGACTCCTGCTCCCCCTCCTCCCCGATCTGTCTCCACTTTTATGTTGATGCTGATAAATAACAGAATCAGCGTTCAGCTGCCTTCAGCCGAAGCCTGGATTTCCTGGACCGCATCCACCGGGAGCGGGACGACAAGAGTTATAAATCGACTTGAAACATGTTTGTGTGGGGGAGGGGCAGATTTGGAGAAAAACTTTGGAAATAAAAAACTAACAAAAAATAAAGTTTTCTCATTTAAAAGAGAAGGAACTAGAACTGAGCATTAAAACTGCGGGTGATGTTGTATGGGCAGCCTTAAAGAATTCATGGAAAAAATATATTTTTTAAGAAATATCTGCTTCCCTGTAGGTTTTATCTCCATAGCAACCATTTAATTTTTTGCTTGTCTAGGGGTGACAAATAATTCTGCATATGTTTTAAAACAATTGCCAAAAGTAAATTTTTGGATTTCCATGGAAACGTATTTTTATTTTATTTTTTTAACCACGCCCACATTAATTACATGTTCAAATCGCATGTTATATCGTTTCGTTCAATGATTCATGTATAAAACTTTCACAATATTCCAGTAAAAAATGTGCGAGCAACAAGGGAACGCCACTTTGCAAGCTCGCCACGCTAACGCCGTTCAAAATCTACAAACTCTAAAACCAGTATTGTTTCCCAGTAGCTTGACCAATGATGTGTAAGGGGTTAGTAGGCGACAGATTGAACCTCTTAAAGGAGTTTTTAGGAAAATTCAAGATGGCGGCCTCTTCCAGAGGTCAAAGGTCACTGAAACTTTGATTGTGGTTGTAGTCTTAACCTGTGTGTAAAATTTTCACTAAAATTATCACAGAAAAAACTTTTCTTTTTACTTCTTGTGCAAAAATGTAAACATTGCCAAATCGACAAAATGGCCACCATCAGTTGTGGCCATCCCATAATAATTTTACATTTTCCTTTGGATGTTTTGTTCGACTGAGTATTTGGTCCAGTTTACATACTACATACTACATACTTTGTTTTTTTTAATTACAACTTTAAGATCTTAAGTTATAACAGATAAAAGTAAAAATTGTTACATTACGAGAATAAAGTCGTACATTTACGACTTTAAAATTCATAGGATAAATGTATTACTTTTTTTCCTTTATAATTTATGCGTTTTAAAGTTGTTAATTTATTAATCTAAGTGTTTTAAATTTCATACGTTAAAACATGTAAGTTTAAAAGAAGCTGTTAAATTACGAGAATAAACTCAGAGATGTGCGACTTTAAAATTCATAGGCTAAATTTATGACTTCTTTTTGTAAGTTTACATGTTCTAAAGTTGTCAATTTATGACTATAAATGTCGTAAATTCACAACTTTAAAAGACGTAAATTTAAAAGACAAAAGTCATAAATGTTTATTTACTGTTTTTTACATTTTTTTATACGTACATTGTTCTTCCAGCTTCTTTTTGAGCTGAAAAAACAATGTGAAAAAACAAAACAGTTTTGACTTACAATTGTTGAAATGTGTATGTGTATAAACACTGTGTATTTTGTATGGTTGTAAGTAATTATATATTTATATATATAAGTGCTCAAGTTTGAAATAAGAACAAAAAGTCGTAAATATACGACTTTAAACGTCATAGGCTAAATTTATGCCTTTTTTACTTGTAAATTTACATGATTTAAAGTAATATTTTGTGACTTCAAATGTTGTATATTTACAACTTTAAAACACGCAAATTTACCCCCCAAAAAGCATAAATTTAGGAGAAAAAAGTCATAAATTAACAAGAAAAACCCCAAAGCTGTGTGTTTATCAGATCTGTAGTTGAAGATGAAAGACGTGGAGCATCTTTTTAAAGGTTTACATCCAGATGGGTTTAAAAAACAAAGAAATTATTAACCTTTTATCATGGTATCATTAGTGTAGCTCACTTTCTGGGCCTCAGTGTCGGTTTTTTAATGCAGTTACATACTAAATAAGAGGCTCAGAGACAAACGTTTGGGTGTAGAGTTCACTTACTGGATTGTATGTTCACTTGGATTTTTATCTGGTAATATTACAATTATTGAAGTCATAAAACAAATAATATATTTAAATTATATATAATAATAGCTTGTAATATTATTATTTTTTTTTTTCATGGTGGCTCCAATACGTCATCGTAGTTTTGGTTTTGTTATTGGATTACAGAATATTTTTCTTTAAACTTTGGCTTTTTTTTTACAATTTATTCAGCTGTCATCTTTTTACCAGTACGTGCACATTTTTGAGTTTTTGCTCAAAGTTGCAGTAAGAAAGAATAATTGTGAAAACATGACGGTTCCTACAGTCCAGGTCTGATGCAGGACATTAAAATCTACATTTTGGAACCTCAGGGGGTCATTTGGACAAACAAAGACACAATCAAACTCTGGATTTTTTCATCTTCAGAACAAGATGAATTCTTATACATTTTAATTAATTGTTTTATTTTTTTTTATTTTTGTTGCAACCAGAAGCAGATCGGCGCTGCGGTAGGTTCAACGGCAGGTTATTCTATTCATAGACGTTTGCATAAATGAGTCACTGGAAAGCTTTGAGATATTTTCTCCCTGAAAAAACAGAAGGGGAAAGATTTTTTTTTTTTTTTTTCCAGATCCACACAGCTATGGGACGTTTGTGGATATAAAGCACTCTCCATGCAAACTAAACATCTGTGTATTCATTGGGCTTGCGCTCAGCCCGAGCTCAAGGGTCTAAATTTATGATGAGCTGGATTTACAGCATCTGTACTTTACATTCTCCACAATCCTCCGTTTGTGAGTGAAAATATGCTGGATGATATAAAAACAAAGTTGCCCTTGTCCAAAGCTTTTATCAGAAATAGCATCACTCTGCGCCGTGCAGCAGCTGCTAACTTGTTTGGAGAGGTTAAATGCATGAGGACAAATTTTCCCACAGGGCTGAAGAAATAATAACTTACAGATTTAAAATAGACGAGGCCGTTAGAAAACAACGTCACGTACTGGACGCCTTTCAAAGATCGGCTGTTTCCTTACAGTAGTTTTTAATCAGATACATTTGCTTAGAATTAAAAAAATTATACAATTTAAAGATTTATCACAGTTTCTGGAGGACTTCCAAAGGCGTGGTTCACCCTAGACAGGTCACCAGCCCGTCGAAGGGCCAAAACAGAATTCTAGAAACCACATCATATGAAAAACATGATAAAAATAAAGTAAAAAAAAGGAAACCACAAACTATATACATTATGGGACATCACTGATTGGATGATGACGTTTGAGTTTTGAAGAAGAGGGGAAGCAGAAGGATGTTTTGTCCAAACTGTGGTAAAGAGTTAAATGAACTATCACTGAACTTTTGCAGTGGGCGTGGCCAGAAACTTAAAGAAATGAAATGGAAAAAGGGAAGGAAGTCCAGTTTAAATGTTGAGTTATTGTTCGGGCGCGATCTGTGCGATTCTCTAGTGCATGGGTGTCAAACTCAATTGTTCAGGGGGTCAAAATCCATAAAAACGTACCTTTTTAAACATAAATATGAATACAAATAGATATTGTGTATAGATCTAGATCTTGTGAGTGTAGGACTATATGTACAGATGTTTGATGGAAAAGAAAAAAAAATGCCCGTTTTTGAAATCATTTACTGAAGATTAAACTTAAGATATATTGCTAGGGGGTAGGATTAAAAAAGTTTTTAACTTCTTCTTACTCAATTTCAAACTAAATATTGAGGTGTTTTATTTTATTTATAATTTATATTAAAATGTTCCATTGTTGTTTTCTTCTTTTTTATCATTTACTATGTATTGTTCGAAATAAAGGACTAACTAACTAAATTTATCTGAATATTAAAACACCTTTCACTTATATATCTCTGCAGGTTGCGACTGCGTGCGCCAAAGCATCTAAATCCACATTTTTACACGGTACCAGAACCAACTTGGCACGGCTTCTCGGTTCAGTATTCATCCTTAGCTAAAACTGAGTGTACATGTTGCATTTCGCTGTGTAGTAACAACTCAGAGTTCACATTATCTATCACAAAAGGCTTCTGTGGAAATCTTGTTTAGTTTTGGCGGCTCGGTGTGTCATGTTGCCAACTAGCGGTTGGGGGTTTGAGTGGAAAACAAAAGTAAGACGCTGAATTACATTTTTGCTCATAACAATATAGCATAATATCACCTTGACGAAATTTTAAATCGATACAAGTATCGCCAAATGAAATATCGCGATATTTCACTGAATCAAGATTTTCTTACACCTTTCTGCGTTTTGAGGCAAATTTAGCGATTTTTCTTGCTTTTCCACAAAATGGGAAAACAACAATTTTGTTTGTGCGATTTTCACGTAATCTCACAAAAATGCCACCAGCTTCAGTCTACAACCACCCGAGAAGTTTCATTGACCCTGTGAAGATCTTGAATTTAAATAAAAAGCACCAGTTGCACCGATTAGCTACACCCAGTTGCACCGATTAGGACCAGTTGGTGCTGGTTGGTGTCACTGATCTTAATGATCCTTAATAACTTGTATTTATGATTATAGGGCATAAATATTTAATCTTAAATCCTGAACTGGATGTTGATAATTCATGTAGAGAAAATGGTGTGGTCGAGCCACGGAGGGATTATATAAGTTCGCTTCCTTCCACTTCCTTTCAAGTGATTAACTTGTGATTTATAATGTGTTTTTTCGTGTATTATTATCTGATTGTTTGAAATAAACAATTTCATTCATTCATTTATTCAATTATAAATGAAAATTCGTCCTAGGGATTTTTATTGTAGAATTACTTTGTCCTAGTTGTATTGGTTACGTTTTTTAAACAATCTTTTTATCTCAAACGGACAGACAGAAATGTATCTTTATCTTCAGTCTTGGTTTAGTCATGAGATGCTGCTCATTTCCTGTAAGTTCAAACAATTCTGCTGTAGAAAAGACGTCAATGTCACCTAACTGTTTCTCACTTCAGTCCACCTCAAACGTGCACTTGACTGCTCTCATTTTGAGTTTGAGAAGGAAAAGCAACATTTTTCTCTTTCTTTGAATGATAGAGGTCACAAAAACAGCATTTCACCTTGTTCAGAAGAATGAAGCTGAAATACGTCAACAGAAACACCAACGTGGGACATTTTCCTCCCGTCGCAGTGAAACCTCAGCTCTTTAGCAGCTCCATACATGTAAGGAGACAAACATCAAATCTCCCCTCAGCTACATTTGATCAAACATACAGCACAGAGAGCGATGGAGACCAAGGAACAATACAAAATGGACAAGAATCAATATTTTCCCTCACAGAGATGTACTGGAAGTAATTATGATGCTCGTGTGTTGGAAAATATTGCTGGCAGTTTTCTGGACGCCTCTGGCTGCAGCGGAGAAATGAAGGCACTGATGACAGGAAAATTGGAAACTGCCATCATAGCGGCAGCCTCTGTAATCTGGCAGCTTAGTGTGATTTGAATGGGAACACAGGCCACCTTAGCTCAGTTTTAGTAACGTTAGCCCACACGCTCGCCAAACGCAGGATTATCCCTTTATCTCAGTCTGCCCAGCTCTGTTCTGGAGAAGCAGCTGACCCTTCAGAGGTGGATTCGCTCCACAGCCTTGGGAAGGATGACGGAGGGGGGGCACAGAAGGAGAGCTGTATTCATCTTTTGTTGACACTCTTCATCAGCACAGGTGTGAGCCCTCCCTCATCTGCGGCTCCCGCTCCACTGGACGCACGCCTTCAGAAGTATGGCAGACTGGAGAACAGGTTAATGGACGTCGAAGCCCTCATCACTGATTAGCATGATTAATCAGACAGCAGAGTGGCCCCTGATTCCTCTCCCCTCCTCTTTCCCGTCAGATCGCTGTCTCCCTCGCCATTCCTGCCAGATGGTATCAATGCAAAGCTGAGAGCCGAGCGGAATCAAAGGGAGGCTTCCATACCCAGAAAGTACTGCAGTTATCTCCTGCTGCTCGCGCTACACGTTTATAGGTTTCATGCTCTGTGGGGAGTTCCCCAAAGAAAGAGAACAAATGACCTGTGACACCGGCGGGAGAGCAGAGCTCAGTTACTGTACGCCGAGTGTTTGTTGGTTTCTCTGAGCTGCTTTTGGATTTTAGAGTCGAATGGATTGAAATGTTCATATTTATGTTGAATAAAACTATAAAAAAAACTATAGTTAAGCTTTTTTTTAAAGATAAATAGCAGATGCACTAAAATCGTGAATCTAATTCCTTAGTGTTTACAATAATGTATTTTAAATGTATTCATTTATTTCCATTAGGCGATACTGGGACTTTTGGTTTTGATTGAATACCGAGTAATTACAGGGCTAATATCGCAGATACTGATACTTTTAGTGTAATTATACATTACTTCTGGAAACCCCTTTTTTTGTTAATTAAGTCTTCATTACAGGGGTCTGCAACCTGAGGAAGTAGCTTTTCTAAGCGTCCATTGTGGCTCTTTGCATATTAAATAACTTAAGTTAGGCAGATATATTCTAATCTATGCTGCGCAGTAGCATCTAGTTGTTGTCATAGTGATAATGAATTAGTTTTCTTGTATTTTTAATAAATAAAACTGCTGCAACAGGAAGATCTTATTTTGGTATTTTATTTTGAAAGGAACTTGTACATGTCAAAAGGAAAGAAGTTCAAGTTGTTCTTTAAAGAAAAATATCACTATCATTGTACATATTTTTAAGCTAAATTTTATTTTGGAATGGCTTAATTGACACATAAAGTAAAGTATTTTTTCTAATATTTTAACATCAAAAGAGCCATTTGGTCCAGAACCCAACAAATGTTTTTATTTAATAATTAAAAAATACATCAAATATATAGCATAATACAACAATAATAATACAGTAACTTTTTACACAATGTTGCCAAATTGGGCAACACTGTGTAATTACTTTACTGTACGTATTAAACTACAATGAGGTAATTAACTAATTATCGCCTTTACAGCATTTTAAATTGAAACCAAATGAAGTATCACAATACTATCCTGAATAGATATTACATCCCTTTCATTTTGTGGACTATTGTGAGATTTGAGGATTTTTTTTCTTTTTCCATAATATGGGAAAACAACAGTTTTGTTTCTGCAATTTTCACGAATTTTAGAACCATGCCGCCAGCTTCACCACAGAGGTTTCACTGACCTTTGACCTCGGGAAGAGGCCGCCATCTTGAATTAAGATAAAAAGCATCTTTAGGACCAGTTACAAACAAAACTCATTCTAGGGATTTTTAGCGTAGCATTACTTCCTTTAAAACGGTCTCTGTCAAACATTACCTGCCTGAAGATTGAAACTTTTTTTTATCAGATTCTTGTTTTCTATGGTGTTAAATGATAAACACTTTGATAAAAGGCGCGTTCACATGGTGGCTGAATGTGAAATCTCACAGTCATTTAATAACTCGTGTTTTTGGGGAAACACAGCTGTTGTAACTGTGCAACATCTACATGCAATTCCATGAGAATATTTCCAGCGCCCTCTTATTTGAAGTGAGCGAGTTAGACTTTCTGAAATAGTTTTCTTCAATCGTTTTTTATTGAGAGAGTAAACTGCACAAACAGATCCAGACGCTGAGCGTGCAGGCGGATCGTTGGTGTCTCTCTGAGGGAACCGTTTCTCCTTTCATTCCGTGACGTTATTGTGCTGTGCATTAGGGGCTTTCTGTACTCGCATTTGTTGCAGTCAAAGAAAAAAGTCTGACTGAAGATACTCTTGTTTAATCAATATTGTGTGGTCTTGTTCATTATGTTTACCGGCTTGTGCAACATTGTTCCTTTCACAATCAACTCTTGGGGCTTCAGATTATCCTCAGCACAGAGACAGCCTTTCAATCAGTTTGTTTGACTTGCTGGTGCTCTTACTGCAAGGAGAATGCACTCTTCAGCATGGATTTAATGTAGAAAGCATCGACAGGAACTTGCTGGTAAAGTCACATGACCTTTCTTCTATTCCCTTCAGCTTCTTCTAAGCATTTGTCACAGTCCTGTCAGTTTCACAGGTAAATGAAAATCACCTTCCCTTCAATTCACCAGATATGAATCATGTTTGTTGTGTTTCTTTAGCTGCTTTGTCATGTTGAAGGTGGGATGTCTTTCTCCACATCAAAATGATCCAGCAGTTTGGTACTTTGCTGTCCCTCATATTGAAGCCGAATAATTACATCCTTTAGTGTTCCAGAAGTACAAAAGTCACATAAGATTGCTTTCAGAAAAAAACTAACCTAAGCTTATTTCCTTCATTAAGCCTAGCATTCGTTTGGACACTGCAGGTGTTTGGGTTGTCTGGGGCTTTGGAGATTCGTAGAGACAAGTGACTGCATCTTAAGGGATGTGTCTTTCAGTTCTTTTGAGGTTCAGTCCGTAAGGGACGTCATGAAATTGGAATGTACCATTGTTGAACATGTGGTAAGTGTATCACTGTCACAAATGGGCATAGTTAAAAGTCCGCAAAGCTAAATCAGGGTGAGACAGGCAGAGGTCAATCATAACCATCCAAGAAGAGACTAGAGGTGTCAAGAGTCCAGCCGAGGGTCAGGGCAGGCAGCAGGGTGAGTAACTGTCAATGAGTGTCAGCTGAGCGGCATCCGAGGAGTGTGCGCTGGGGTTGCTGGGAAATGTAGTGTTTCAGTACTGTAGAGATAGCTCCCGCCGGTGACCAGAACACTGAATACTGACAATCATGAAGTAATTGTAGAGATAATGAAAGCTGAACACACTTCCGGTGCATGAGTGAGGCTGTCTTACAGTGTCTTCACACATTTTAGTTACAAGGTTCAAGTACTGGCTCTTTACTGGCTGGGTCGAACGCTGCACATATGGGGTGTGCAGGTGATACTTAAGTATCCTCACGCAAACTATACTCTAATTGTCAAAACGTACTGATTTCTAACAGCCAGGGAAAGAGCATGTACTTATCATATGAACAGCATTAACAGGCTCCTACTTCACCCTTACTCAACCGTATGTCTTGTATGAGTGTTCACTATGACCTGTTGCCCATAGAATCCCCGTCAAATAAAAAAATGCATGAACATTTCTGCTCTACGTGTACACCGAGAGTCTGTGACCTTAATATTTAGTACTGTACATCTGTATGTCCCATACAGGTTTGACCATTTTTCACCTGTAGACAGCCCATATCCACCTGTAAGAGCAGTTAAGACCAAGGCTTTAGTTTGGATGGTCTCAGTCCACTTTAAAAAAAAAAAAAAAAAAACGGTGGTAGTTTTGGTCTGTTTACTTAGGCTATGGTCACAAGTAGAACTGCCATCAAGGGATGGGGAGGTATCGACAGAAACTTCAATGTTTCATGCCGCCGCATAATTTATTTTAAAAACACTCAGGCGACAGTCAGGGGGTAGTTAGGCAGCAGTCAGGCGGCAGTCAAGGGGCAGTCAAGGGGCAGTCAGACTGTAGTCAAGGGGCAGTCAGACGGTAGTCAAGCGGTAGTCAGGGGGCAGTCAAGGAGCAGTCAAGGGGCAGTCAGACTGTAGTCAAGGGGCAGTCAGACGGTAGTCAAGGGGCAGTCAGGCAGCAGTCAGGGGGCAGTCAGGCGGCAGTCAGGGGGCAGACAGGCGGTAGTCAGGGGCCAGTCAGACGGCAGTCAGGCGACTTTTAGGTGTCAAGGCAACATCTGGGCGGCCACAGGGTGGTGGCAGCCGAATCGCAGGGCCCAGTAGCCCAGGGGTACATAAAGCCAGCCATTCTGCACCACTGGTCATTTCCAACTCTGATTCTGAGCACACATTATAATCTTGTCAATTTACAAATGTAAACATTTTCAGACAACATGCCTCCCAAGAAAGTAAAACGTCTTTCCTCTAAGTATTTTTCTCAACATCAACCGCAATGTGTCAATACTGAGGTCTGTCAGTCGCTGTGGTTCTATCAACGCCATGATGAATTTTGTGCAAAATCTCCCCACTTAGAACCATGATGGCCGACATCACCAGCTCGGCCCATGTCAGCATCCATCGTCGACTGCCCAGGCTGCTACTGTATGATTTCTAATAATGAGAGGGGGGCAGGGGAGGTAAAAAGCGCATGCCGATTGCTGAAACACTTGCATTTAAGATGAGTGGCGTAGTCTTATGGCTTGAATATGAACCTGTTCTGATTCAGCTCAACTCCAAATGGCATCAGCCTTTTGGGCACCAACAAGCCACCATACCTGGCTATAAGTAAATAAACATTACAGCAGTGTATAAACCTGCAGAAAGAAGCTGATGCTTTGCCTCCTTGATATTAGGGAGATGTAATAAAAAATGGAAAAAGTGGAGGGAAAAAATCTCAAAATCCATCAAGAAAGACAGAAAGTTCTAGCAAAGAAAAGAACAAATCCCCATGAAGAACTTGATGGGCAACTGAGGTCAGAAAGAGAGGCTGCAGACGAAGCCTCATTATGTCAAATTTTAACAGTAAAAATAGTTTCTGGCTTTGCAAAACTTACTGATTTAGACACATGATGAATTTAATATAATTGTTTTTGACGCCTGCATGCATGTTAAGACTTGTTTTGCTCTAATAACATGTTCCCAGAAATAAATTAAACTACTGTGCAGAGACATGTCTTCATGTAATTATTAGTGGGTTGTTACATGCTCTTATGGGAAAATCTATAGGCTCTGACACAAGTGTTCTTTGGCAGCAACAGCGCGCTGACCGACACAATTACATCTCGGAGGCTGTAATTAGTTCCATCACTGAAATGGCACGACTCTGGAAGGAAAAAACTAAAGCCCTTAATGTCATTAGCTGGAAATGTCAAGGTGATCTTCAGATGCTGTGGGTGAGAATCACAGAGCTGGACTCTGGAGAGAGGAGGGAGATAGACTTCTGCTTGTGCACCACTTCCTGTCTGGATAAAGGGTTGGAGAGATCTTTGCTTCAACCAGAACGACGTCATCGACTGTAGATGAGAACTGGAGCGAGTGAGTGTGATGTCACCCATAGATGACATATGGAATATGGAAATATGCTGTATGGATATGGAAACCACCGTGTTGACGTCTGTAAGATGTGATTGGTCTAAGTTACCATTCAAGTCAAAACCCCTACAATTTAAAAGGGTGCTACACGAAATTGAAAACATTTTAAACACTCCACGTGAAGGCCCGGAGGCCCCACCTACATTTATTAAAGTACATATTTTTTTCTTTTGTAAAATCATTCCCAGTAAATAGTCTTTTAATTATGAAGGTGCAGTTTTAAGGTAAAATCAAAAAGCCTGTGTGTTTTTTTTTGAGACATATTTTATGCATAGCGGCAACAGCTCATTAAAAATACAGTTCTGGGTTGTGGGCGGGACTGTTGGCTCCAATAAATCCCGCCCCTTCCTCTCCCCCGTCGCTGAGATCTCAAGCTAGCGTTAGCGGCGCAAAAATAGCAACGACCGATATTGGGTCAATCCTCGGACGAGGAGAGGAATGGTCAGAGAGACTTTGCCACGCCCACTTAGTCTGAGCATTTTCAAGCATCTGGTTTTCAGATCCAACACGATTTGAATTAAGAAATACTCAAAAATGCTGTTTTAATTGTAAATTAATTTAAATAAGTCCTCTATTATGAGGAAAAAATGCTACAAGAACATGTTAAAATACAAAAATACATTTTTGTGGGTCTTTAGGAAATCTAATTGTCCAATTTATGACTTGGTTATCCAACTCAATAGAAGTATATGGGATTTTTGGCTCCTTGGAGCAAGTGGGTACTTCCTGTTTGGAACGCCAAACAGTCCATTTCACAAACAGGCAAGGTTAGTGGTTCACATTTTATTTTACTTTTTAAAATCTCTTTGAAACTTCAAAATAAGACATGACTCAAGTTTTTATTTTTTTTGCCCAAGCAATCCAACTTTCTGGATTCTTGTAGTTTTGCTGAAGTTTACTGAGAAAATGGGTTTCAGCTGCAGCTCCCTTCAGACCTCCACCCAAGTCCCACAGGCATTATCATATTAAAGTCAGACTAAATAATTAGAAGCCATTTTGGTGCGTGGAGCCCTCTTTTTAAATCAGATCAAAGAACTTCACAAGGACATAGGAACTCCACAAGATTGACATTTCCCGTCTTTGTAGTTTTTTTTGGTAAACATTTAAACTTCACACAGACGGTATCAAATAACAGCATCCTCAACCACAGAGTCCTTTATTTAATCTTCACTTGAACCAGTTTCTTTAAAAACAACCTAAAGTAGAAGTGTGAAATCTATTTTGGTGAGTCATTCTGCGGGCCATCTGGTTTACTCAGAGACCGACCACATCAGGATTTAATTAAGCCGGAGAAGCCAAATGAAGGAGATCAGAGGAAAGCAGGTGAGAAAGTAACAAATTTATCGACTAAAACTGAAAAAAAAGAAAGTGAAGGTAAGTAAAAATGTAAAAACTTCAGGAGAAAGATGAACTTATAGGACAAAACACTGAAAACCAACATGATAAAATCATGAGGAAATTTAACAAAACCAGGTGACAAGATTTAAACACAAAATTAAATAAAAATGCTTTTGATGGGAGACACTCAGCAGCTCTGAAGGGGGCGGAGCCAGAAAGTTTTAATGGAGCTGTGGTAATTACTGGGGTGGCAGCAGTTTTTATTGCATCTGAATCACAGCTTAAAGACCCACTCCATTGAAATGATGTTTCTAACATCTTCTTGTGGCATTTTTCCTATGGAGGACATTTATCAAGAAAATTAAGCTTTAAATTATATATTTCTTCGTAAAGTATTTTCCAAAATATAGGTTGCAGGAGCCAAAAAATGCAAAATTAAAGAAGTTAAGAGAATGAAGGTTGCTCTGATGTATAACTCACACTTTTGGGAGAAAAGTAACGCTTCTGAATCCTTACGCCAAGCCCATATTAATTCCAAAAATGGGTTATTAAACTTGACGCTCCTCATATAAGCTGAGTTCCCAATTTACAGAAGCACAAAACTTCATCACCATTTTAAAAATGTGGAAAAAATAAAAAAAATTGCAAATTATGCGAATAAACACAAACCAACTCCCACGATAAGATTAGATAAGATTCACATTTGACCATTTTTTTAGGATAATTTAGCATCGAGCTAATATTTTAGCAGCTACATGCTAGCTGTTTTGGATA
>NC_050531.1:4576882-4577313 GCF_002922805.2 Oryzias melastigma | reverse complement strand
ACTTCTGAATTCCAAAAATGGGTTCTTAAACTCGACGCTCCTCATATAAGCTGCATTCCCAATTTACAGAAGCACAAAACTTCATCACCATTTTAAAAATGTGGAAAAAATAAAAAAATTGCAAATTATGCGAATAAACACAAACCAACTCCCACGATAAGATTAGATAAGATTCACATTTGACCATTTTTTTTAGGATAATTTGGCGTTGAGCTAATATTTTAGCAGCTACATGCTAGCCGTTTTGGATACTTTAGGCTTCTTTTCTTTTTTTGTGAGCAATTTTTGAGCTAATATTTGAGCAATTACATGCTAGCTGTTTTGGCTAATTTAGGTTTTTTCTCATTTTTTAGGCTATTTTGGAGTTTAGCTAATTTTTCAGCTACATGGTAGCTATTTTGGATAATCATGGCTTTTTTCAGTTTTTTTTT
>NC_050531.1:4537047-4576861 GCF_002922805.2 Oryzias melastigma | reverse complement strand
AGCAATTTTTGAGTTTTGCTAATATTTTAGCCTTATGCTAGCTGTTTTGGCTAAATTAAAGATTTTATCAGTTTTCAGGCTAATTTGTCATTTAGCTAACATTTCAGCTACATGCTAGCTGTTTTGGCTAGTTTTAGCTTTTTCTCATTTTTTAGGCTATTTTAGAGTTTAGCTAATTTTTCAGGTACATGGCAGCTGTTTTGGCAAATTTTAGCTTATTTCAGTTTTTTTGTCGCAGTTTCGGAGATTAGCTAATATTTTAGCTTTATGCTAGCTGTTTTGGGTAATTTTGGCTTTATTCAGTTTTTTTTTTGTTTGTTTTTTTCAGGCCATTTTTGCATTTTGCTAACATTATAACTAGCTATCAGCTTCAACCATTTCAGCTATTAGCTTCAGCATTTTCAGCTGCATTCCGCTTACAGCATTCACTCTAGCATTAGTTTTCAAAATGTTTTAGTGTTATAAAGATTACAGGAATGACTTATATAAAATTTGGCTATGTGTGGCTTTCTGGAAAACCATAAATGTTTATGCTCTGATTGTTACATATTTTATGCTAGCCTACAAAGCAACCCCGGACCTAATCAGAGTAGAAAACATTTATGGGGTACTCACAAAAAAAAAAAAATTAGGGAACCCCTGCCGTAGACTGTCTCAGTTATAGTTTGGAGAAGGCGGGATACACCCTGGAATGGTCGCCAGCCTGTCACAGATCCCATGGAGCTGCAGCGATCAAGCCCGCTATGCTAGCCAGCCACCCAGTGGACAGCATAGTGAGCAAGCGACCGCCCCCCCAGGGTCTGTCAGAGCTCACTATAAGCTCAAAAATAATGTGTTTTTCTTACTTTCATCAAGACAAAAATAAAAATATCCTATTTATTTTTCCCTCTTTAAGGGTAATGCGCGAAAGTAAATCATTAAACTAGGCCACAAACAGACAGAGTTAAAATTTACTTCTGAATGATCTGGTGAACCCAGACACGGCGACATACTCCCCATCGCCTCTGTAAACATACAAACCCAAGCTACTCGCTCAACATCATCCATGCTCAGTTATGGGTGACGGGAAGTGGAGGCGGGGCTGCCCTGCACCAACGGTACTACAACTTAGAGGTGAATAAAAAACAACACAACACTAAAAACTGCATCATTATAATTGAAAATAGATGGTCAAAGAGGGACTTTGGTGCAAATGTTTAAATATTTGGAGTCTGACTTCCTGTTTTTATCATAGAATGATGAAGCTCCAAGCATAACATTACCATGACACAGATACACATTTATTCTCTTTTAAAAAGATTATTCAAAACATCTCTGAACTTCTGACCTTCCTCGCTTCCCAAACAAACATTTTCAAAAGAGTAGTACTTTGACAACAATCATGTCATGTTTTATAAAAGATTATTCTTTTATTTCTGAGGGGCCTTCAGAATAAAATATTTACATAAACTGAAGTACGAGAAGAAAAAGAATAAAACAATCAAAAATACCCAAAAGATGGACATGTTATCTTTGGACTTCTAAGAACTGTGTAACATTAATTATAATTTAAAAATCCCATCATCCACAGCAGTGTTTAATACATTTGAAGACAGGTTTATAATATTCTGCTTAGAAAAGGTTATGATCATTCTTCATTCAAAAATGGGACACAGGGAGAACTCATGAACCGTGAAAGGAATAAAACTCTTTACTGCAGCGATTTACTTCACTATCCGTGAAATTACATCAGGAGGGTCTTTGTTTAAGTCTTTTATCTTTGTCTTTTTAATACACGTTTGTTTCCAAACCAAATTAGATCTGATTTTAAAGACACAAGCGACATAAAAGTAGTTTGAAAACCTTCACCGACCTGTAAAGATCTAACGTACCATAACATGTCAGAGGATCGTTCGTTTATCATGTTATATATATGTTATTTTTTTCCTACTTTACAAATTTCTCCCTTAAATCCTGATTTCTGTGGGTCAATATCAACGAAACAATAAAACATACAATATGAAAATGTTAAAGTTATGGGCGTGGTTAACAAAAACTTTACTGACTCAGCTAAAAATTTAATTTTTGGGGAAAAAAATTGAATTTACTAACTAAACCCAATACATTTGTCGCGGATGTCTAAAGGACGTTTTTCAAATTATTATGGGATGGCCACATGACCCACGGCCTGGCGGCCATTTAGTGGCAAAACCAGAAATTTGTCGATTTTCACAAAATTTCACACACATGCCTCCAGCTGAAGTCTACAACAATTCCCGGAGTTTTGTCGACCTTTGACCTAGTGAAGAAGTCGCCATCTTGAAATTTTTTTTTTAAAAACACCTTTAGTATCAGCTACAAACGAAAACTCGTCTTAAAGATGTTTATCAATTGCTTCCTTACTTCTCGGGCATGATTGGAAATAATTGTGAAATAAATATCACACATAAAAGTTGTAGATTTTGGACGTGGCGGGCTCGGAAATGTGGCGTTCTCTTCTTACTCGTACATTTTTTAATGGAATATTGTGAACATTTAATACATTGATCCTAGACTACAGCTGAACAATATGATATAACAGAGGATATGAACATATTTGGAATGTGGGCGTGGTTAACAAATAACCTCGGTTGCTAAGGAAATCCAAAAGTTTAGTTTTGCTGATTGTGATGAAACTCCCGTCGTTCTGTTTGGCCTCCCCAGGCGACCAAAACATAAAATGGTTGCTATGGAAATAAAACTAAAGAAAAGCCGCCATTTTGAAAAAAGTGCTTTTTCCATCAGTTTACCAACACCACTGCTTGCTCTAATTAAAATAGTTTTTGTGGCAATGCTTGATACCCATCTTTTTAGTGTACATTTTGAATACATTAATTAAATAACTAATTTTAAATATTATAATCATATATTTATTTAATTATATGATGAATTTAATCTTTAATAGACATAAAATTGTAAAAAAAAAATAAATATAAGAAGCAAATTCTTTCATATTTTCATATTTAGATCAAAGTTTAGGATGTTATACAGCAAAGATCTAATATTTAGAGACAAAATAACATGTATAAATCCAGTAACAAAGCATAGACAAGTTCAAAACTATGTGAATGGACAAAACTGTAAAGTTTAGGTTGTAACGTCGTGTCTGTGCTTCCCTGTCTCAGATAAACTGTGGAAGACTCAGATGTTTTCATCACTGGGACATTGTGATACTTTCTGCTCCTTGTTTTTGGACAGAGATTTTACTCACCGATGGACAAACTGCAATAGTTCACCAGATTTCTGCTAAATTTGGAAAGTGCAGAAAAACGTTGCACATTGTTTTGCTTTGACACCGAGTGGACCAGAACTGCCGGAGATTCTTCACTTGAGCTCGTTTGGGGAAACCTTTGCCTAAAATGAGCTCCGACCAGGAAGACAGAAAGCACAAAGAAGAAACCTGCCGAGTCTCTCCACTCCTGACTGTCATCAAGTATGAGGCCCTTCACCTCCTCATTAAAGTTTTGAGACATTCAGAATTTTTTTTTCTGGTTTTCTCAGGTTTCACTGAAGGCTGTTTCTTTTTAATGTATAATTTAAAACCGTCTAGTTTCCTTCCTCTTTTTGGTTCTCTGGATAGCCGTTCTTTTTGTTTTTACTCTGTTGGTAAATTGCTTTAACCCATCAAATATTTAAGTAACAATTTTCATGTAGACAACATAAAAACACAAGAAAATAAATAGAGGATACAAGAAAAAGACATTAAAAACATAAATGCTATAATCTTTTAAAGCCACCATTTGATCAAGATACTAAAACTGTTAAAGACTCCAATGAAAATCAGGTTTTTGTTGTACTTGTAGCATTTTTCTCAGAATCATGTTGGACCGGGAACGGATAAAGCCCGGCGGTTTTAAAAGCCTCCTAAGTCTCTCTTTTCTGCTATGACACCGATGTATCCACTTGAAGACAAATAGATCCATTAACGTCTTTGTTTTCCTCGTCCGAGTCGACTCCAAACTGCCTGTATTTCTGGATAGCCAGATATTACTTTCCATTTTTTGCTACACTAATGTTAGCTTAGGCTTGTGAGGTGCTAAAAGTTGAGTTTATTAACTTATTAGGACAACGTACAAATATATTCAGCTTAAAAAGCAAAGATGTTTGCACCAGATTGTAGCATAAGTCATTATGTCTAAACATTATAAACATATTTACCAATTTAAAACTTTTTTTTTAAAGAAAAGTAATATAAAGCACATTTACAAATTAACAAAAGCAAAACAACAACACAAAAATAAACATATTTGCATTATAACAATTACACTAATGGTCTGGTTCTCTGACGGCCATCAGAGTAACTTCTGATGGTGAAGTATCCGCCTGTTAATGTGAGCAACATTAATGCCCAAGAATCCTTTGTTTGGCAGCTTGTCGGCTCTTGAGAATCCTAAAGTTCATTTCATTCCTTGGCAGCTCGATAGGAAAAGGCCGACCGAGAGACTTTCTTTCAGGGACACTTCCGGATACCGACCTCAAAACTAGCAAAAAGAACAATGGCGGTAACGCCTGGATTTGTTGTCGAGAATTTTTAGAGCCTGATTATGTGGAGATCTAAGAAGTTTTAGGACTGTTACTGTAGCCTGAGACCACAATGACATACAGTGTAAAAGATGTGATATGATCATTGTATTGAAATATAACTTCGACTCCCCTAATGATAACGAGCCTCTGATATGTCAAAAGTTGACGAGGTTAAACTTCAAAACACTGACGATCTTTTTAAACATAATTTTGAAAGTTAAAGTCCCCTCCAGTGAATTTTTTTGAATGTTTAACATGTAGGTGTGGTATTTTTCTTATGAAAGAGAACAAATATAATAAGAAACCATTTTGTTTTTACATTTCCGAGTATTTTTCCTTTTAAATCTGTCAATTAAACTGTTACAGACTCTGAATTAATAAGCCTTCTATACGTAACAACAGCTATGCTGCACATGCGCCACACCCCTCATCTCACCACCAACAGCCACGCCCCCTCAGAGGAGATTTTGGAAACCGAGGCTTTAGATCAAGATGAAAAATGTATTTTTAAGACATTTAGATTTTGGGGTTTTGGTTAGAAACGTCATAATTAAAACACAATTGAGGAAAAAAATTGTCTTAGGGACTTTAAAAGTTATATATATAGTTGGAGTGGGTCTCTAATATAATTTTTAGATTTCAAAATGTAAAATAAATGCACTAAAACATGCTTTTTTTAATACACTTTCAGTGTTCACACTGGACAGGGAGGGAGGGGCTTCTTCTTCTTCTTCATTTTCTACTGTTTACAAGCACGTCTTCCACCTACAGTTGGTGTGAAATGTCAAAGTGGTGCAAAAATAGGAAATCTTGCTCCAGGCTTTTTCTTTCACAGCTCTATCCCGATATCTTCAAGAGTTGGTGTCACTTAATTTCATCCAGGTACAAACCGCAGTTTTTCATTTGTCTTTCACGATCAATTTTTATACGAATCCCCGATTGGTCAAAGTTTGATCTGTGTGTTTTTGTACACAGAGCTCAAAAACGTTCCTAAAAATGTGTGTAGCTTCGGATAAATGTGAGACTTTGGAATGCAGAAGTCTGAAGTGAACATATATGTGTTTACATCAACTTTTTAGAGGAAGTATTTTTTAAACGTGGATTGAAGAGGGTGATGTGAACGAAGCTTCATAAGGAAAAAGGAAAATTAAATTTCACACTTGATATTCTAGTATAAATATATGTATGTATTTTCTGTTTGTTCTGTTGTCGACTTTACAGTTACTCCAATAAAACCTTCAGCTATATAATACAAATGCAAACACTGTTTATTAGTTATGCAACAGCGCAAACATCACACGGGTTTTCGAGAAGCATTGGTCCATTAGACGCCTCGGTGAGTCTGCCTTGCAGTATTTACTCATGTATATTTAAATGCTTTAATTGTGTGACGGTGGGTTACGAGGCCAAAGACTTAATGAAAATCTGTTTGTGTGGAGCTCGTGTGCCTGCGGCGAGTCGACACAGCCGACGTGTGAGTGACAAGCTGGAAAATGAGGGGGATTCGTGGCCAATCTGGCAGTGCCTTTGACGCAGATCCTCTGTAAGCACAACTTAGTGAAGAAAAACTTCACAACCCCGAGGCTAGAATAGCACCACATTGAGATGTTTTCATCGCACATCAATGATCAAGAATTTGTCTACATGCAGGCACCGCGGTGTGGAATGAACCACATGTATGTGTTTGTGCGCCTTTCATGTTACTTTATAGAAGCTTCAAAGTTCAGGGACCGGCTCTGGTCTGCACTGATGTCTCATGGCGAGAGCAAAGTGCCCGGTGTCACTGCAGATGATATGAAGTCTTTTACTGTGAGGCTGGAAAAGCATCTGCCGGGCAGCCTTGGTCACAGAGTTAAAAGGAGGGTACACTTTCAGCAAATGACCCGTGTTCTGCAATAAACGAGAAATAACTCGGCCGGCTTTTGGCCTTATTTGTGTTCAAGGTCACTGGAGGCTGGAGTCTATCTAATCCCGCCAAACACAAGCAGACCTACTGGCTTTAATGCATACAAAGGAAGTGGGGACGTTTATCTGTGTCTTACATAAAAACACAAACTGCAGAAGCTTTTTTACTCTATTTTTAGGCTACTGCATATTTTTAAAGTTGGTCAGAAAGATTCTTATGCTGCAATCAAACCAGGAAGGGGCGTCAAGTTTCAATGCTAAGTCAATGTACAGACGCGATCTGTGGCGTGATTTGGGTGGCGGATGTGTCAGTATTAACCAATTAGGGAGTCAGCTTTGGGAACATGACATTTTCATTGATCAGCGAATAGAAAAAAAATCCAATCTGGCTGCTCGATGTGAGGTTTTTCGTCCTGAACGTCCATCTGTTTTCTTAACCTGCTGGGGCTGAGGGGTTGGCGGAGACTAACCCCTACTGTTGAGCAAAGGCGGGATACACCCAGGTCGCCAACCTGTCAGATCCCATGGAGGGGGAGTGATTAAGTCTGCCACACTAGCCTGGCGGACAGGCTAGCAAGCTCCGCCCCTGCCAGGCCCTGGGTAGTGAAGCTTGCTATGCTGACACATTCTCACTCCCAACTCGTCCCATATCGACATTTGGTTAAGGACTCCCAAGCGGCAAAAATTGACGCTTTCGGTATCCTAAACTCGTCTTTTTTTGACATGCTGGCTGTTCCCATTAAATCACAGGTCTCCAAACACCGGAACCAGTCCAGGACGCAGACTGGTCCTCGAGACATGTCCAGTACCACATCCAGTACAGAATCCAGTGACACATCCAGTACCACATCCAGTACAGAATCCAGTGACACATCCAGTACCACATCCAGTACTGCATCCAATACCCCATCCAGTACTGCATCCAGTACCACATCCAGTACTACATCCAGTACTGCATCCAGTACCACATCCAGTACTGCATCCAGTACCACATCCAGTACTGCATCCAATACTGCATCCAGTACCACATCCAGTACTGCATCCAGTGCCACATCCAGTACTGCATACAGTACTGCATCCAGTACCCCATCCAGTATTGCATCCAGTACTGCATCCAGTACCACATCCAGTACTGCATCCAGTACCCCATCCAGTACTGCATCCAGTACTGCATCCAGTACCACATCCAGTACTGCATCCAGTACTCCATCCAGTACTACATCCAGTACTGCATCCAGTACCCCATCCAGTATTGCATCCAGTACTGCATCCAGTATTGCATCCAGTACTGCATCCAGTACCACATCCAGTACTGCATCCAGTACCCCATCCAGTACTGCATCCAGTACTGCATCCAGTACCACATCCAGTATTGCATCCAGTACTGCATCCAGTACCACATCCAGTACTGCATCCAGTACCCCATCCAGTATTGCATCCAGTGCCACATCCAGTACTGCATACAGTACTGCATCCAGTACCGTATCCAGTACCACATCCAGTACCGTATCCAGTACCACATCCAGTACTGCATCCAGTACCGCATCCAGTACTGCATCCAGTACTGTATCCAGTACCGTATCCAGTACCACATTCAGTACCCTATCCAGTACCGTATCTAGTACCACATCCAGTACCGCATCCAGTACCGTATCCAGTACCACATCCAGTACCACATCCAGTACCACATCCAGTACCCCATCCAGTACCCCATCCAGTACTGCATCCAGTGCCACATCCAGTACTGCATCCAGTACTGCATCCAGTGCCACATCCAGTACCACATCCAGTACCCCATCCAGTACTGCATCCAGTACCGTATCCAGTACCACATCTAGTACCCCATCCAGTACCGTATCTAGTACCACATCCAGTACCCCATCAACTACTGCTTCTGATGGTTGCAGACCTTTGATTTTACAAACAGCCAGCACGTCTAAAAACAATGAGTTACTGACACCCAAAATATCAAAAAGTGAGAGGTTCTTAACCAAACGTCAATACGTGACGACAGAGGAATGAGAATGTGGTATCTATGCTGGTTCGAGGGCGGTTGACTGTCCAGTAGATAGAGACACGTTATGGGTGCTGTTGTAGTAGGCCCGATCACTTTATTTCCATTGGCTTATGATGTTTTCTTTTTTATTGTCATTGAGACAGTAAAAATCTTCCACCTTCACAGGTTAATGCGGGACAGAAGTTCTTTAAACTGGTCCACATACAGTTGGAAGTAATGCTTAAATTCAGGCGCTGCTCCTGCAGTAAACTGTCAGTCGTCTCTGAATGATCCGGTGAATCCAGACACGGCGAAGATGTATAGAAAGAGTTTTGTTTTGGAAAAAAAATACACACTTTATCAAGACTTTTTTATGTATGAACTAATTATCTTTTGATCTATTTGAATGATCTATACATCAATTTTGATCTATTGAATTTTCTTTGGAGTGGGTCTTAAAGCTTTTTTTCTGTTAGTAAACAGACAGTTTTTAAAGTCAGTCAAATGGTGTCTAGCTTTGGTTTTTAGGACTTCGGTCTTCTCAACCTTAAATTCTGCTAAAGTGGTTTCCAGCTGAGTGAGGAGCAACCAAGAGGAGAATCAGAACCTCAAAGTCGGACGCCAAAGTTTATTGGAAAACGGTGAATTTTCTCTTTGGATTTGGAAAGAGTCACTTTGAAAGACCTTCAACATTCGGGCGCTGAAAACTACTTTCTCTTTGCAGTGTGCTGAGATATCTCCATGGAGACCGGGTTCAGAGCTCAGCTATCCTCACATCAAGAGGAGAGAGTGGAGAAGGTTCGGACATCTGGCAAGAATGCGACCCAGATGGCCTCCTGGCACAGTTTACCCGTGACGAGGCTCAGTAGCAGACTCCAGACATGACAAAGAGATTTGGAACACATGAGTTCCTGCAGGAAGATGTGGACGATGGATGAATGGATGGAGTTTGTTGTAAAGTCACAACAATAGAAACTTTAGGCTATTTCATTGATAACATTCTAAATAATCTCACTGAGAGTAAAAACATTCTTTAAAAGTTTCTCAGAAGCTCCTTTTTTCAGGTTTTTCAGTTTAATATTTAGATTTACAACATTTAGGTTTATGTGTAATATTTAACTTTTACATTTATATTTAGATTTAATATTTAAGTTCACTTGCATTATGATTTAACTTTTAACCTGAATGATTTAAAATAAGTATTTACATAAATAAATAGTTTTTTAATAAAATACTGTATTTAGCATTGAACTAACATACCTCTAATTTACACATAAAACATAATTTTATAATTATTTTGGCCAAAAACCATAACCATAAGGATAGTTGCTTTTTAATTACTTGTTTTTAATTAATTTTTGACTTCCAATAATGTGATTACCAAAAATTGAGTAATACTTCCCAATTGAATGCCTATCATTTATTTTCTTTTCTTTTTTTTTTTACGTTTTTGACAATAAAAACGTGTTTTATTCACTGTAGGTCTAATAATCCAAATTCATATTGTATAATTTAAATCTGTAGAAAATGTTGTTTATTTTCTTCATAAGAATCTCAGATAATTCTGACGGAATTATCAGATGTTTAAAGATAAACAGAAGTAAGTATTCATTTGTAACACCCAAATGTTTGAGTTCCACCAACAATTCAACACTCCACTTAACAGTAAATCCTGAAGAAAGAGTTCAGCTCCATCTTGGTTTTTATTAGACACATTCGTAAACAGCAAAATGAGCTCCTGCAGTCTATTTAGAAATGACAGGAAGTACTCAGTCAGCTGTGATCATGTAACCAGCCCTGCCCTTGTTGAGCCCAGAGGGATAATTATAAATTTACAGCAGAATTAAAATCAATATTTCTATGGTCATGGGGGTCAAAGATCAGGTCAGGTCATCCAATAACAATCAGTGAATCCAGATCCTGAAGTTTAGCAAAAACCTTTAGTTTGAGAAAAGTCACAAATGGACCAATCCATTCACCATTTAACTAAAAGAGTTCATGTAAAGTTGGAAGAATTACTGCTATGAGTTATAGTATCGTATTCACATAAACATATACTTTTAAGTGTAACCTGTTCTATATAAATTGATATTTTTCTGCAAATGTAAAGAGGGCTGCTGAAATGTCAAAGTGGTGCAAATCCTGCAAATATTGCTCCACTGTTAGGGTCCCTGATTGGTCACAGCGCCACGTTTAGGTGTAGACAGGTTCAACCAGTTAAACTTCCAACGCATGATCAGTGAACGCTCGATTTGTAAGTAGAGGCTACGACAAGACCTAAAAATTGCACAGCAACGCGCGATCATGAGCGCGCCGGACGCTGAAGCCTAAAATTCTGGTCTATTCTAGTTTGCATCGACTTTTTATTGAAATTAACAACAACCTGTTATACCAGCTTTCCAACCTCAAGACCCATCCCATCTACGCTGATCTTACGGATAAAAAATGTCAATTTAATTTCAGTTTTATTAAAATAAATTCACCAGAACTCAAATTATGCTGCAAATAACCTACGTCTACATAGTAGGCGAGTGTCTAACATAAAAGAGGTCCATCCGATTGATCAAATGAGAAAAGAGCTCTATTTAAAGTCTTTGTGGTGGACGTAGGACCATTCAAAAACAGGTCTAGACCTGCACAATACATCGCAAAAAAATAGTCAAAAATGATGGCTCAAAATGCAATAAATGGTTACCATAAATGTTTACACATGCAAAAAAAACTGTTTCATGGCAGCTTGACGGATTTAACAAATTAAAGATCCCCTAGTGCTGTGTTCTGAACCCTATTGTGTTTTCTGTGTACACTAATGAAAAAAATGACTCTTGTAAAGAACCCAGATGGAATGGTTTTGGATACACAACTGAGAAACAATCGTCCTCTGACAAAGTCCAAACTCTGGCACAAACTGCACTAAGCCTCCACCTGAGCTCAGCATGGCAAAGTCAAAGGAGCTTTATTGTTGATCCAGGAAGAGCTCAGAAGACTTACTACAACTATTCTGAAACTCATCTGTCTTTTTATAGTCCCACTTCTATCATGAGATATTTTAAGTGTTCCCCGCTGTCTTTTTGTTACAATTATGTCCAATTTAGCCACATTGTTTCTTAAACTTTCGTTCTCTAGGATTTACTTTCCTTCAGAGAGCAGTAGAAGTTCTTTAGAAATTTGCTTCCGAGTTGTGAACAGTAGTGCTGGGCAAATGGCAAAAAATTGCATATCATGATATAGATCATTTCATATGACAATAACAATATATATCCCGATATACCACAATATTTTCAGTTATTCATCTCTGAAAAAAATGACAAAAATGTCATTATTTACTTTTCTCTTTTATTTTTTTCAAGTAACATGTAACTGAACTGTTCCAAATGAAAAACATTTTTTTCAAAGTACACAACATTTTCCAGTTTCTTAGTAGAAAAATACATTTTTGCACAAAAGTTCAACAGAACGATAGAAGACAGATGGCACGATAGACGCTTTTCTATCGCCCACACGATATGTAGCGCCCAGCACTAGTGGATTGGACTGTTGGCAGGAAGTAAGCCTGCCCCTACTTCCCATCATCCTTCTGTTTACACTCTCCTACTAGCTTACAGCCCCAAGCTAGCATTATTGGCGCAACAAAGTGGTGAGTAACATTGAAGATATCCAGATTTAGAATTATGATCCACATAGCAGATCGCACGAGGAAAACAAAGACGTTCATGGATCTATTTCTGTGTGAGTGGATGCATTGGACCACATATGTCAAAGTTAAGGCCCGGGGCTGGATCTGGCCCACCGGGTAATTCTATCCGGCCCTCCAGATTAATTTATTATATTAATGGTCCAATGTTATCTTGCACTTATTTCTAACTTGTATAATTGTGACAAAATATATTTTTATGGAGAATAAAATATTGAAAGTTATTTAAGGTTTAAGTTGATTCATTCTGGAATAATATTCCTGCCTTTTTATTTAAATCATTATTATGTTAAAAAGTTACAGTTTTAAAGTTTTAAAAATTGGCATTCTGCTAGATTTTTGGACTGTTTTGGCATTTACTAAGATTTTTTAGTCTGTTTTGGAGTTTAGCTAATATTTCAGCTACATGCTAGCTGCTTTGGCTAATTTTGGATTTTTCCAGTTTTTTAAGATATTTTGAAGTTTAACTATTTTTTCAGCTACATGCTTGATATTAAGGCTAACCTAAGTTTTTGGGGTTTTTTAAGCTAATTTGGCATTAGCTAATATATTAGCTGGCTGTCAGCTTCAGTGTTTTCAGCTATCAACTCCAGCACTTTCATCGTTATTAGTTATCAATTTCAGCATCTTCAGCGGCCAAATTCAGCTCACAGCATTCACACTAGCATTATCACAGGTAATGCTAGATATCTAGTTCATGTTTATATTAAAAAGTTATGGTTTTAAAGTTTTAAAGATGTAGTGTTAGCTTGTTTAATAAATGTTTATCCTGTTCGGCCCACGACCTAAGGTGTGTTTTGGGTTTTGGCCCCATGTGTGATTGAGTTTGACTCCCCTGCATTAGACAGAAGCAAAGCAGAGAGCTTGTGATCCGCCAACTGTAATGTCTCTTTTCTCATTTAAATAAAGAAATATCCAGGATCTCTTTAAATATGTCTTCCTTCATGGGTCAAATCACACAAGAACATGCTAAAAACACCTATTTTTATTGGACTGGGTCTTTAACGAAAGGCAAAATGTGAACAAAGTCCATCGATTTAACCTTGATCAACAACATCTCTTTCTGGTTTAATTTCTCACCTTGAAACACAAAACAATAAACTCCCTAACAATAAATCAGGTCAGTAAACGTCTCTAAGTGATGAGGAAAGCCACCTTCATCGCTGAGGGCTCGTTCCCCTCCTGCATCAGGCATGCAATGCAGAACCCCTCCAGCACTTACATGAATCCTTTTTTTTTCTCTCTGCAGTAACCGCTTTAAATACCTCAAAATAGACTTCAGTGTTTTGTGTCTTTATCTGATTCCACAAACGAGTGCTTTAATGCATAGTAAGTCTGAACTATTTTGTTGAACCATTTAAAAGATAAAAATCCGTTTTTGAAAGTGAGTTGAAATGATGTCTAAGGGGTATTTGTGCTTTTCCCACCTTCCGCTGCTCCACACACCACGAGAAGGAGACAAAAGACGTCTGTGAGAAGATAAAAAGTGTCCTTTGTATTTTCTATATGTTGCGAGAGCGCCGGCATACGGCACAAGACAAAAAGGATTAGAGCGGAGTTGGCTGGATCGACTTTGTTCTGAGGACTGTTGCTGCTGGCAGCCGTCTGAAATGATGCAACCACGCCTCCGGAGAGCCGCGCAGACCCGCTTATTTATAAAAGCCAAAGGCAAGATGAAAGGACAAGGGGAGCTGGAGTGACCTGTTTGGAGAGGGAGGTTCAAAGTCGGAGCAAACTCATCTGGTCTTTACGGGGACAAGGGGAAGATAATGAGTACTGAGAACAGCCCTTGAGAGAAAATCACAGAGAGTTCAATTAGGTTTGCATACTGTTGCTTCTGGCTCACTCAATGCTGCTCACTGTGTCAGGATGACATGTATTGAGTTTTTACAATAACAAGAGCTCACTTGGAGCCCCCTGTAAACCCAGATCTCAATTATATCCCCTCATCGCTTCTCTAAGCTATAATGAAAGCATGCTGCTTGACTGCTGATAGGAAAACCCATTGTGGAATAGCTTGCTAATTGTTTTCACTTAGTCTTGCTAAGTTGAACTTCTTATTAAGGCTTTTCTCCCCAGTATTTTGTGAGGGGTTGAAGTCAGGAGGTGTGATTTTCGTTTATTGTTTTTTTTTTTTCAGTGCAGAATTCATCAGAGCTCTGAGGCTGTAAATGTGCTTAAAGGGAACAAATATCTGTGAAATTACTAAATAGAGGCAGATGTAGCACCCAGGTGTAATACAGCAACAAGATCTGTCTTAGTTTCCTGATAAAAAGACTTATTGAGATTCTGACTATCCAAAAACACTAAGGGATTAGTTAGTGAATGAAAGGAATACGCCGTAGTTTTCTCTCTGGTAACGCCTGGTCCACACTGGACGCAGAAGTAAAACGGCGTGGAACTGAGGTCACGTCTATTCTGCGCCCTTGTTAACCCATAGCAGGGATGTCAAACTCAATCACACAGAAGACCAAAATCCAAAACATGGTGGATGGTGGTTGAATAGAACAAATATTTATTGAACACATAAAAAAAAAACCTAAATTGTTAAAACTTTTACGCTTTAAAAATTTAATTTTTTTAAATAAATGTGACTAAAAACAGACTTTTATTCCAGATTAAATCAAATTAAACCTTAACTTTCGATACTTTGCTCTCCATAATAATATATTCAGTCAAAATAATACAAGTTACAACTGAAGTAAATGTTAAAAGAAAAAAACTTCAAATTTCTGTACTAGTTTTATTTTATATAAAAAATTAAACGTATAAACATCCCAAAATATTTTACTGTCACAATTATACAAGATAACATTGCTATCTTGAATAAAAAATAAATAAATAAATAAATAAAAACTTAGTATCAGCTACAATTGAAACTTTTTCAAGATATTTTCATCTATCGACTTCAACGGTAAAAAATGTTGGAATGAGAAGTTGTAGATTTTGGACGTCTTTAGTCTCCCTCAATCTAAAGTAGGACATCTGAAGTTATAATTACGTCAGTATAACTATAGCATATGTACATGCAGTGTAGTAAAGGAAAACTTCTTTAGACTTAATTAGAACATTTTATGTTTTCAAATATGGGCCCTACGACACCGGTCTTGGCTTTAATTTATATAATTTCTCTTTTTATCAAAGAACTGTGTAATACCTTTTACATATGCTCCAAATGATTTTTTCTTTGTAATAAATGAATTAAAACATCAGTAGGACTGAAAGTATCTCAGCTTCCTGATCTGTTTTCGCTGTCTGGCTGGAACACTGTCAGCAGTTTGGACATTCTTGAAAGGATGCTGTGAGTTGCTTCAGTTTGACACCAGATGACCTAGTTTCTGTTAGACTGAAGTCTCAAAGCTGTTAATACCTTTGGACACAATTAAGACTAAAAAGCCTTGGGGTTTTGGTAGTCTCTACATACTGTAAGTCAATGTCAGTTTTATTTATATTGCGCTTTATAAAGCAGCCTTCAGTTGCCTAAAGTGCCGTAGATTAAGACTAGAATAAACAAATGTTATAAAGATATATAATGTCATAAAACGTAAAAAGGGCTGCAATAAAATCAGATAAATCAAGGCAGAAATCGAATTATATTATAAACTTAAGACGGAAACAAGTACAACTGTGTTTCTATTCTAGTGACATAAGGTGGTGATCTGAAACTTGTGGTAAGGAATAGTGCAGCCTTTGCAAACGCTCTGTCAGAAGATCTTCCTCTGCATTACAACAGTAAAGCTGAGACTAAATAGATATATGACTCTTTCATCTGATAAAAATATGATTGACCACAGACCAAACGAGTGACCAATGACTGTGGCGGTGTCAGAATTCCCTCCCTAACCTCTAAATGACTATAAGAGTGAGACTATCCAATGCTCTAGATTTTGATTTGTTTCAAACGGATTCTCACTACTTTTATATTCTTTTTAAAATGCCAAATAATATGTCATTCAGTTGCAAAAGTAAAGACTTAAGACATATGAACATTTTACAAAGACTACATATGAATCCACTCTGTTATGATGGTGAAAACTTGAATTATTCATTAAAAAAAAAAACACGTACACACATTTTTCGGATAGCAAAATAGTAAAAGGTTGGTCTATATTTGCCAATCTAGTTATCAGCTAAGTTTCAAAACCTCCATACTCATGAACCACTAAAAAACTACTTAGTGTTGGACTATCTTGAATTTTGAATTTATTGATGAAATGAGTAAGGACAGATATAAAAACATAGACATACTGTCGATAGCAGCCTAATGCCCATTTCATAATGCTTTTAGCCTTAGCTAGTGTGCAGCATTTGTCCTTATCTGGCTTTTTTTGTTTTACAAATTACAGATATGAGTAAAATACAGGAAGTAAAATAAAACGTCATTGTTCAAAAATTACATAAACCATTTTAAAAGATACAGGGATAAATCGAGTACCCAACATTTTAAAATTAATTCAGAAACCACACTCACTGCTTTCGATTTGTTTAAACATCAAATATGACTTTACCCATTCGTAAAATCTATGAATATGAACATTTTATGAAGAATATTTATAAAGACATTGTGTTCTGATGAGGAAAATGTTCATGGTTTATACAAAAAATGAATGTAATTTTTGTTGTTGTTGCTAAAATTGTTACAACACAATGTATTATGGTCTATCTAGTGAGGTTTAATGCCCACTGTTTTTTGGGGGGTTTTTTTTGGTGAGGATTTCTGGGAAATTTCTAGGTAATTGTATATTTTGACAGCCCCACAAAACGGCAAACACCTTATATAGTGCAATAAGTAGTGAAGGAAAGTATTGAGGAAATGTGTTTTTAGTTATCCACTGTTGATGATGTCATCAGATATGCAGAAGGACCAGAATTCGCCGTCACAGTCGGAGTGAAACACTCGATGTTCCCACATCCCAATCTGCTGTTGTCGAGTTTTTGTCTTGGTTATGTTTGATAGACGGCGGCTGTAAAACTGGTCCAGCTTTGTAAAGTTCAGGAGTGTTTGTTCAAGGACCCCTCAGACCAAGAGAGTTTGATTATCCCATTTGAAGTTGTATTAGCCTTAATACACAACCTGTTCTAATTACAGCTTGCTGTCTTTTTTTCATGCTGTTTATTTGACTTTTTACACTTCTTTGTTCTTCACTGACCCAGACCGTTTATTTTTTTTAGAGGAATAATTGTAAACCTATAAAAACATATTATTTTAGCTATCAGTTGGATTAAATTCTAAACCTTCAGGGAAAAAGTACTTATTAAGCTGTTATAATTACATATGGTGTTAATACTAATTATGTTTTTTTTTAATCGTCAAAAATACAAAATCATAAACACATATTGTTACTGCCAATAAAGTGACAAATATTTTTGTGACAGTCAGTTTAGCAACAATTTCTACACCACAAATACGGTCATACAGTATTTTTTTTTCCATCTGCTCATGAGTCTCAACAATTTTAATAAAGAAATTCTCTCACGTGCAATTTTAATCTTAATCTTTTATTGGAGTGGCTCTTTAAACTCAAATGAGCCCCTTTGCTCTTTCAGCCTCTTATCTTTTTATCTGTAACATAGAATGAATATAAAATACACCTTATGTGTCATCTGTTTTAGATTCATGACATGTAGAATCTAAGCAGCTGTGTTATCCAAGGGAATATTTAGAAAGGAAACAAACGTGTTATAGTTAAAAAAAGAAAAAAAATCAACCAAAAACAGGCACATTCTTTAAAAAGCTACAAAGGAAACAAACTGTAAAATTAACACTAAAATCTAATAATAATAATATAATAATAGTGGCTGAGTGGTAACGTAGAAATTGGGGTTAATATAAAAAAAAGACGGAGTAATCTCCCCTTCAACATTTGACTAAACTTAACCAGAGGCTTGAAGATTTGAATGTAGTAAACCTTTATAAAAGTACTTTATTTTGACCATATTCACCAAAGCAAAGTTGTGATTGGCAGTACTGGAACATTTCTTCCTCAAATGCGAGTCTGTCTGAGCTGTCGCAGTAAAGATTTATGTGTCATCTGGGAGCAACAATCATTAGTGTAATGTGACACCAGTTGTGTTTTTCTTTTTTTTTCTTTTTTGAAGCAGCAAATTGGTTTTCTGAAAATGGCCGCCGGCTTTGTGCATTGAGTGTTTGATATATGAATGTGACCCGCCCTGGGCACTTCCTGCCTCCCGCCCCATGACAGCTCGCTCCGGCTTCAGTCCCAGGTGTGTGAAAAACAACGAGTGGATGCTCCTGCTCGACTATATTGCACAGCATCCAGGTGCAGTCCACGGCTACGTGACCCGGGGTTACCCCATCTGATTCACTCCATTTCAAAGAGGATGATGATGCTGGTGAGCCTCTTCTGACTCCAGGCATGCTGGTTTATTTCACGGATAAACCCGTGAACATTACACCTGTGAAGCTGCTCGGTTATCCAGGTCATGGTATATAATGTGCTAAAGGAGAGCAGGATTAAAGTACACTGAGATGTCTGTCTATTGAAGATCCTCCAGCATTTTACAGATACTTGCTTTCCCTTTCTGTCAACAGAAGTCACTTACTGTAAAAAAGGACCACTTCATAGCTGGAGTGCACTTCATCCTGGCATTCGGGAGGAATGTTTTGGAGAAAAGAACACACTGCCACAAAGAAACTACCTATTCTTCCTTAAATAGATTAATCTACAAAATCATGCATACTTCATAATGACCAATAAACTCATTTAAAAACCTGCTATTTTCTAGTTTCTGCATACATTTATTAAAAATTCACCTTTAAGTTGTGGATGGTACTATTTGCGCGGACCCCCCTTCCCGTCACCCACATTTGAGAGCTCTTTGTTTACACTCTCCTGCTAGCTTACAGCTCCTCACACACCCAGTATAACATTACTGGTGCGACAAAAATAGTAATTGGAGCTATCCAGACGTTCAGTTTCGAGCCGGATGAATAGGAATGGAGCGGAGTGGGAAGCTTGTAGCCCTCCCAGGGTAATTTTTACGTAACAAATATGATCTTTTTCACGCTGTATTTTTTCATCTGCTCTTGATTCACAACGATTTTAATAAAAAAAACACTTAAATATGTTCACCATAATTGGAAACACTCTACAAGAATGTGTTAAAAACACTATTGGAGTGGGTCTTTAAAGTTCAAATGTACGGTCTTGTCGGCAGACATTAGTCATATCCGACGATACCGCGAGGTTAGACACCAATGATCGGACGGGTGTGACGTTTTTTCAGTGTTTCAAGGTTTGGCTGGTACGCCATCGGCCTCTGTTGCTGTCCAACTAGCAGGATCTATCTGGAAGTCTTTCACATCTCTTTTGAAACCATCTTTATACCTTATTTGGGGTCGACCAGGTGGTCCTTGGCCATCTTTCAATACATTGTACAAAATGTCGCATGGAAGCCAACTTTTAAGGAAATGTGTATGATCTCATATCCTCCCATACAAAAAATAAAATAAAGGTTTTTGGAAAAAAATGCAAAGTACTCAAAGTTATATTTTTGCTTTCACTTTTAAAACAATAAATGGGAAAAAAAGTATAAACTGTATGTCCTCCATTGTTAGAAAAATGTGAGCATAACACCAAAAACCTATTTTTCAGAAACCTCATTTTCCGTCAAGCTGAAGAACCTTTTTTTAATTTAATAAAAAACCCTTTATTTAAGCCAGGTGAACTTTCCTATTTGCATTAATGACTTGGGAGACTGACTCAAAAATAGTCCTGTTTTAAATGTTTTAGGTCCTGAGAGCGCCAAACATTTTCTTGCACCTGCAAAAAGTTACAGCTTTGTGATATAATTAGAAAATGCTAATTGGTATGATGACTTCAATATTTTTTTTAATAAACTTTCAGCAAACTGGAAAAAAGTGACATAAAAACTGCAGTCCAAAATTAAAACTGTTTATCTTAGTTTACAAGTACTAAATTCCAAATCTTCTTAGATTGAAAATAAAATTCTACTTACGTAATTCCCTTGGTGAACCATTTTAAGTAAATGTATTAGTTTTTTCTCAAACATTTCCAGAGGTTTAGATCAATTTAGCTTATTTCCTGATCACCAATTTCCAATGGAAGTTGAATCTGGCTGCAACACTTAAAGCATCAAATGAAGCTAACTTTTTAAAAGAATCAAAGTATTGATTATTTATTGTCAGGTTGCCCTACTGATGTAGCTGCAAATTACACTGCACTGTATTTGATCAGCACTTTTTGCCTCTTTTCTTGCTTAAAACAGAAGCCACTCCATCAGATACACATGTTTTTGAAGGTTTGGAGGAAAGATTTTTGGAAATGTGAGCACAGCTCAACACAGCTGAATACAAAGTCAATAACCAGTCAGGCCCCATTGACTGTGGTAGAAAGGCTGGGTCCAGCTGGAAGCAGTTTCCAATGCTGACGTTTAGGAGGCAATATTAAAGGTTGGGTGGAAACAGCCTAAATAAATACCTCCAGTGGTTAACCACTAATTGGTCCACCCCTAATTAATTTTCTGAACTCGGTGGCACGCCCTTTCAAAGACAAACTCCGGTCAACAGGAGCTCCTTAATCAGAGCTTAAGACCAGTGACATAAATTAAATGCAGGATAATTCAGGAACCGAGGTAAGAGCAGAGTCACAACTATTCTCTAAAAAGTTAAATCACAAAAACTGGAAGTCACAAAATTGCTTTTTTTAGGAAAAAAGTGACCTTATTCTGGCCTGTCTACCATTTTGTGTTCAAAAGAGATAGAAAAAAAGAAATATTTCATATTTCTCCAACACTTTTTTCTAGTGGTGATTATTGGCAACAGTTTGGCAACACGATACGTATCACGATATGCATCTCACAATACAATACATATCACGATATGTATCTCACAATGCGATATATATCACAATGTGGATCTTAAAATATGATACATTTCATGTATGCATCTCACGATATGATGTGTATCAAGGTGTGCATCTCATTATACGATGCATATCAAGATATGCATCTCACGATACAATACATATCACGATATGCATCTCACAATACAATACATATCACGATGTGGACCTTAAAATACGATACATATCATGTATGCATCTCACGATATGATGTGTATCAAGGTGTGCATCTCATTATACGATACATATCTCAAGATATGAATCTCACGATACAATAAATATCACAGTGTGCATCTTAAAATGTGTTACATATCACGATATGCAATATATATCACGATATACATCTCACAATACAATACATATCACGATGTGCATCTTAAAATATACATACCATCATATCATGGTATTCATCTCACGATACGATGTGTATCAAGGTGTGCATCTTGCAATGCAACACAAATCCCGGTATATCCCAGGATTGTCCCGAAACATTTTTTTCCCATCTTTTCCAGAGTATGACTTAGAAAAAAACTATCTGTGAATATTAACATTGTTATAAAATGGAAAAATTAATTTTATTAATAAATCACAACATTAAGTACTGGAGCTGTATCTTATATACAAGTTGGCTCTACACAAGCAAATTCATTTATTTTAGTAAATTAAATACTTGTTCTTAAAAGGAACAGTCAACATTATCTGATTTTAAAACAAAAATATTCAAAATGATACATGATGAAATATTGCGATATATCGCCAAATCGATTTGCTCCTACACCCCTATTGTTTCCCCACTATCTGATAACAAATGTTTGATTTCATAGAACTCATAGCTAAAAACTCATAGCTTCTTCAGCTTCCTGAAGAAAGAAAAAAAACAAAAATGTTAATTCTTCTTTTCCCGTCAAACTAATTTCACAGTGAGCCGAGGAAATCACAAGGATAACCAGGAATCCTGTTGGGTGACCTATTGCAGCCTCTGATTTGATATGCCTGAATGGGGTTGTATATTAACATTAAGTACAGTAATAAATCTTCTTAACAGCTGGCACTGGCTTGAAATTTATAGGTCCTTTTTTTCCATGAAGTCATTTAACAGAAAGTTCATTTTTACTGTAGGGTGAAAGTCACTTAAATTGATTCAGGGGCAGAGGAGCACCTGGTGTGGATGGACGGTATAATTCATCAATTCTAGATTCTAATTTGCAGTAGTGCCCCAGAGATTAGCAGCAGAGTAACACAAGTGGCACAGCTTCTGACTGCTCCCTGTAATGGAAAGCTAAACCCTGGAAAAACATTTTGCTTTGGTAGAAGCAGCATTTTTGTTAAAAATGTGGAATCTTTTCTGGTTTTAGAGAGCTGGACATTGACAGCATCTTTTCTCAAATGTTTTTTGTCTTCATATTTAACCAGGATGTTACAGGTCAGTGATTATGTAAAAATGTTTTTTTATGCTTTCATTGTTTAGCTACAATCACAAATAGGCATAAAAATCTGAAATCAACCGATCATCTGATCATTTTGTGAACCTTGGAGACCCTCCTATCAGTCAAACACCCTATAATGCTGAAGACCACAAGTGACGAAACCGTAAGGAAGTCCGAGAACCCAGAGTGGTAAAAATATTAGGGATTTTTATATCTAGTCCAGGAGTGTCAAACTCAATCGCACAAGGGGCCAAAATCCAAAACACACCCAAACAAGATAAACATTTATTGAACACTCTAAAACTACATTTATAAAACTTTAAAACTGTAACTTTATAATATAATAATGAACTAGATATATAGCATTACCTGTGATAATGCTAGTGTGAATGCTGTAAGCTGAATTTGGCCTCTGAAGATGCTAGTGCTGATAGATGAAATTGCTGAAACTAATAGCTGAAAACGCTGAAATTACAGCTAAAAGAGCTGAAAATGATAGCTAAAAACTCTGAAGTTGATAGCTGAAATTGCTGAAATTGATAGCTAAAAATGGTGAAGGTGAGAGCTGAAATTGCTGAAACTAATAGCTGAAACGCTGAAGCTGATAGCCGGCTAAAATATTAGCTAAATGCCAAATTAGCCTAAAAAACTTGGGTTAGCCAAAACAGCTAGCAAGTAGCTGAAAAAACATAGGAAAACTTCAAAATAGCCTAAGCAATGAAAAAAGCCTAAATTAGCCAAAATAGCTAGTAAGTAGCTGAAATATTAGCTTAACTCCAAAACATCCTAAAAAAACAAAACAAAAAAAAAGTAAATTAGCCAAAACGGCGAGTGAGTAGCCAAAATAATAGCTTAACTCCAAAACTAGCTAAAAAACAAAACAAAAAAATCGTAAATCAGCCAAAACAGCGAGTGTGTAGCAATAATATTAGCTTAACTCCAAAAAATCATAAAAAAAACAAAACAAAAAAAGTGTAAATTAGCCAAAACGGCGAGTGTGTAGCAAAAATCTTAAAATGCCTGAAAAATCTTAGTAAATGCCAAAATAGTCAAAAAACTTGTAGAAAACTATTTTTTTTTTTAAACTTTAAATCTTTTGCTTTTTAACATAAATTTAATTAATAAATAACTTGACTTTGACACATGTCAAATCGAAACAATGCTCTGCATGCCTTCCTGTCACCGCGTAACCTCTAAATATTTCAGTGCGGCCACTGACCAATGTAAAAAAATCCTCCAGTTGCAGAAAACTGTCAGTTTTTTCTTAAAACCTCATTGGCCACACATGCTAACATTGGTTTAGACGAGATACGGAGTAGTATTTTTCTTCTGAACGTACTTCCAATAAAAAGTCTGCTTTGGTGAATCAAAATGATTACAAATTGATCAATTAACAAGAATAATAGTTTTATAAACCATTGATACTTTCTGGGTTTTATTTATAAGAAAATACCAAGTTGTCTAAAGGCACATTTGTATCAAAAAGCCTTAGCTTGACAACCTTTGTGCCCCTGTTTAGGGCCCTCCTGGCTGTGTGGGAACATTTGTAGCCTCTGCATCGTGGACACTAACAGGTGTCAATGGCTTCCAGGCATGCAGATCCCAAGACAGGAAGTGGATTATCACTCAGGCAAAAGTCACAAATTAGGCTCTAAGCATTGAAGTGAAGATTTTATTTCTCTACGATATGACAGTCGTTTTTACGATGATCAATTCCACATGACAAAAGCAAAGCACTGCTTTAAGATCAATGTTAGAAGGTAACGAACATGTTCCTGTCAACCCGTCAGAAAGTATTCTGGAGTGCTGATGAATAACGTCCCAGATCCATTAGTATCACAGTGACAAATGTGCTGTTTGTTCCAGAACAGATTCCCGCTTCTTACAAAAATAACACAAAGTTCTGAGTCACTGCGAGCTCATTTCACAAACGCCATGCGTTTTACGTGCTGTAGCTTCAACTTCTGCCACATCTGAGAACACAGTATTCCATAATGTTGGAAGGATTTCACCAGATAACTCTATTAAAGAGAGTAAACGCTGACCGTCAGACAGGACTGAAGAGCAGAACTGTAGAGATAAACGTGCAGGGGCTGTCAGAGTGCAGCGGAACGCCCCCAGACTGAACACCCACACATGGGAGGAATACAGCAGATTCCAGACGTGTGACTCAAACCCAGAGTAAATATTAACAGTCAGTTTATAGGCGTTGAGGTTTATGCTTATAAGCAGAAACCCAATCAGGATTGTCTCCAGGCGTGCTTATGACTATATGTTTTTTAATTGTAAGTTCTGTTATTGTGCCAGTAATATATATATTTTGTATTTGTAATGTCTACAATTTTACTGTAGAAGCTATTGAGGCAAAACAAGAAAAGAACTCTGTTTTAGCAAACTTGATGCCCTGATCAGACCTCCATGTAGTAGATTCTGTTTCTGTCCTTTTTTTGGGTAAATTATCACTACTAAAGATCATGTTATTGACGATTTAGATTTAACTCCTATTGCGATCCTACCTATATTATAAAGTTACAACAGAACATATCTGGTGCTTAAAGACCCACAACAATAATCTTTTAATCTCTTTTTAAATAGTTCCCAGTGGTCTTTCTAAGATACAGTTTCTGCAGAACGTCAGGAGTTCACTAGAAATTCACCTCTGAGTTGCGGACGGAACCGTCGTTCTGGACACGATTCCTGCGCCAAAAATTAATGTTAAGTACAGACACAATCTGAGGTATTGTGGTGTGGGCGTGGCGACTTAACCAATCAGGGACTTGGGTTTGGGCACATGATGTTTTCAGTGATTCCATTAAAGGGTAGAAAAATCCATCCAATACGGCCGCTCAATGCTGGGATTTTTGTCCTGAACTTCGATCAATTTTCTTGGAAGTTGCCGGAGATTGTCCTAGTTACTGTTGGGTGATGGCAGGATACACACTGGATAGGCCGTCAGTTCTGTCACAGAGTCTATGGAACTGGAGCAATTGCTATGCTAGCCAGCCGCCCGGTGGACACTGTAGTGAGCTAATAAGCTAGTGAGCGCTACAACAAAAGGAGAGCCGCCACAGGTGCTGTCATGGCGGGCGTGAGTGCTTCAGCTCTATAAGCCTTTTCATTCTTCTTTCTTGCTTTGTGTTTATGCAAACCTTTTGCCCCCATTGCAGAATACTCAAAAACTCACCAAAATTTGCAAGCAACTGTTACCGGGTGAAAAGGAATTTTTGGACTCCACCTTCCCCCCAAAAATTATGACATCACAGCAGAGAAACCATAAAAAAAAAGGAACGGAGCCAAAATGTCATATTTACTAATCAAACCAAACCAAAAGAAGTTGTATAATTTTTACGGGATGGCCGCAGGACCTAGATTTTACACCTCTAGACTACAACCACAACCCAGGTTACATTGACCTTTGACCTTGGTAAAAGGCCGCCATCTTGAATTTATACAAAAAGAAAAAAACCCTTTTACTAGCAGGTACATGCTTAAAATCCTCAGAGAGATCATTTGCCTCATAACTCTTCAAGCATTATTGGGAAGCAACTTGGCAAAAGAAAGTTTAAAGTTCTTCAACTTTAAATGCTGTTAGCGTAGCGAGTTCGCAAACATGGCTAACTATTGTACCTCGAACATTTTTTAACAGAATATTGTAAAAACATAATACTTGACTTGTTGGTTCAAGCTGAACAAAATAATATGACATAGGAAATGACAATATCAGGAAAGTGGCCGCAATTAATGAAAAATCTTGGTTGCCAAGGAAATCAAAAAATTTACTTTTGTAGATTCTTGTGAAAATCACACCGACCTGTTTGTCAACCCCAGACGGCCAGAAAATTAAATGGTTGCTATGGAGATAAAACCAATAGAAAAGCCACCATTTTGAAAACAGTGTTGCCAAGGAAATCCCCAAATTTAGTTCAGCCGATTCTTTTAAAAATCACATCGACCTGTTTGTCACCCCAAGACCACCAAAAAATTAAATGGTTGCTATGGAGATAAAAACCAATAGAAAAGCCACAATTTTTGAAAACAGCGTCGCCAAGGAAGTCCAAAAATTTACCTCTGCCGATTCTTCTAAAAATCACATCGTCACCACTTGGCGACCAAAAAATTAGATTGTTGCTATGGAGATAAAGCCAAAAGAAAAGCCACCATTTTGAAAACAGTGTTTTTTTTTTTGCCCAGTCTGGGGTGCCACTGTAAGAAGGGGAGGGGGAGGAGCGTTTGGCAGCCGCTCAGCCAGTGAAAGCGGGTCAAATGTGGGCAGAGAAGGCGGGTAGCACTACAGCACTGACAGATTTACTTTGACTTTTTTGTTTGCTTTGTTTTTGGATGCATAAACAGCATAAACCATGACACATTTAGATCTGTTTAAGTTCAGAAAAGCCTGAATAAATACATACATTAAAATACCCAGACCTACAAGACATAGAGCTGTAGTTAGGTGCATATCTGCTGCTGCATCTATAGGACCAAATCTAGTCAATCAGTGGTCACAGCAGATCCGTACCGCCGCGGTTGTAAGGCGATTGGGATGCAGCCCCACTTCCTTTGGCACTAAAGATAAACGCCAAGACTATTTTACTGTGCAGCTGCAAGTGAAGTGTACATTTACAGAAATATCTAACCCATCAAAAAACATGGAAATCACTGAGGCAGAGAGAAGGTTGTGTAAAAATGTAATGCATTCTTTTTTTTCTTTGAAATTGGACATATTGTGCTATTTTGCTCTTATTGTAAAGTGTCATGCCGCAGCGTGGAAATGTTCTCACTGAGGGACAAAAACAGGGCTATCTCTTCGTATTTCATATATATATCATCTCAGGGAGAATTCACAAGATTTTCAAAGTAAAATACCTTCCTGTAAGCTTGTGATTTCAAGACGAAGCTCAGAGTCAGTGAGCTTTCCTGAGATTTGAGCAAATATAGGCAAATGTGTCACGAGGATCCAAATTCCATCACTACTTCTTTACTACTAAAAAAACTACTTAGTGTTGGGCCATCTAGTGTCCTGGATGTTAAACGTAGTTCAGACTTTTTCTTAAACACCAAAAAGTCAGCAGGAAAATCGTCTCAGTGTTTTTCATACAAGATCACATAAAGAATTATTCAAACACAATGCATTATGGTCTATAATTGCCAATCTTGTGACCATTGATGCACTCTAGGTTTTTGTGGAGATTTCTGGAAAATTTCTAGAGCGAATCAGAAAGCTCTACAAAATGGCGAATGCGCTGCTAGTATATTAAAGTCACACTCCAACTACATTTTTCTCAATTGTAAGACGTAAAAGTCTTACAAGTAGTTTTTATATTATGATTATGGAGATTTTAGCCAAGATATATTTTCTGCAGAGCATCAGGAGTTCATCCAAAATGCTCTTCCGCTGTTGGTGCAGAAGCTAGCTAAGCTGATTTTCCCATCAGCCCCTTGTTTTGGCTAGCTCATAGCACCCTCCAAGGAACGCTAACGTTACTTTGCTACGCTAGCAATGTTAGCATAGCAAAATAACCTTAAAAGAACTGTGGAGAATATCAAAGATTAATTTTCATTTTCGTTTATTGATTTATCTCTCTCATGTGCCACCATGATCCACGTTTACACGTTTTTAAACCAATCAAATACTACTTTTTATAGTCTTTTCAACAGCAAAACTGTTTGTGAATTACTGGATCAGGCTTAGAAATTGAAAACGTTAATGAATTTATAAGTCTGCAAGTGGTGGACTTAGAATGATGATCTGAAAAGGCTGAAACATTGGATCAATATTTTAAATAATTAGTTTTCATAAAATTAAATTGATAGTTTGTTCAACATAAAATATAATTTTTATAAATATTTAGATAATTTAGCTAATAAATGTAAAATCCAACATTGTTCTGCATTTCTAAGCGAAAAATACATTGTAACTGTTTTGTATTTTTACCACTTTTTTCTACAATTTTTATAAAGATCGCAAATCAGCAATCTTGGACGTCATTAAGATTTGAAAATTAAATTTTTGGGATCATATCTGAGTTACAGCCCTTATTAGGTGTTTAACTTGCTTTAACCATGTACTGGAGGAGTACAGTATACATACTCATTTTTTAAAGCTAAAACTCCTTCAAATGTTACAGTAAAGGGTAAAAAACATTTTATTTTTATTATTTTAATGTTTAGTTCTTTGAAATCTGTAGACATAAAGCCGAACAACAGTCATCAAAACAGTTGAAAACTGTGCTGTTGACCCCGAAATCAAAGGAAAACACGGGAATGCTGTGAAGAACGAATACAAAGGCTGTTTGTCTCTTTTGTGAGGATCAAGTGTGAGTCAGTGGTTGAAGCTGCAGCAGCAGCAGCAGCATTAAAAAATGAACAGCAGTCCTGCTGGTTGTAGGTAAAAGCAGCCCAGCGACGGCGATGATGGGGGCGGAGGAAGAGCGTTGACCCTCTTCATCCTTTCAGTTCAGGCCTCTTGACTAAATTAGCTGCCACAGAAAAGGCCCAAAGCTGTTCCTCCTGCTCGCCACAGTCCTTCCATCGTCATGAAAAATAAAACTCCTACACCACATCCATTTTGGGGAAGCTTTCAACCCCCAGCTCAGCCTATGCCTTAATATTTCATGGCCTTCTTTTACTTACTTTAGAGGAAATAATTGCTCCGGAAAGAGCACTGTCATGCAGAAATGTGAGGTTTAACGGGGCAGGGTGGCAGTATGTCATTGTTTTACTGTTTTGCACTGCAAAAAATGTGTGTAAGTATAATTAATGGTGGAATATTTTATTTTAGAGTGTATCAGGACAAAAGCTTTCAGGATTAGTGGCTCCTAATTATTAACATCTGTGGAAAAATGGTTTCAACATTCACTTTGATGATTGGTTAAAGAATTCGGAGCAATTCCTGGTCGTATTTTTCAACAGCTGCTTGTTTGGGGAAGTGTTGGTTGTACAGCAAGAAAAGAAAATACTGTGACTGGTATGTAGTTCTAGTTTTTAAGCCTTCTACTCCATAACTAAATCAATATTTCTATATTATCCATAATAATATTTTGTCTTCTCTAACTTGATTTCTGTCTTTCAAATTGTGGAAAAAAGCCAGCAGAAGAAAAAGCAGAAAAAAGTTAGGTCATAAACCTGTTAACTCTACGGAACTCCCAAAGTGACGTAAAAAAAAAGACATTTTTCTCACTACTTTTTGGTGCGCATTAGATAGTAACCAGAAGAAATATATATATTTAAAAAAAGAAAATCTGCTGCTCACTTGATAGTATCTGGTGGTCTTTAGGAGGTAAGAATACATATATGAATGTGAAAAATAATTTCACATTTTGATAATTTTTTACTTATATCCACTAGCCCTGTTTTTGCAGTGCAGATGATATCTGACCTCAAACTGTTTTGGTAAAGTATAAATGACTGAATGGAAGCTAAGAACCAGATAATTATAAGTTCTGTGACAGAAATAAAAAATAGGGATGGTATTATATATTTGTTCTTCCTCCCTTTAGAGTGAATTATTTAAACTCCTTTTGACTAATTCAATATTTAAAAGTTTCGTTATAAAATATTCTGTATTCATTGAAGCTAATTATGATAAAAAGTAATACATAAATTAGTTACCAGTATATTTATTTTATAATCAATGTCATAATTAATTATCTTAAACTTGACAGATCTCTGTATAGTTATACCGTATATTTCTGTTTGTCATATTTAGTTATATTTTGGTTTCGGTTGGTTGAAATAATCAAGTCCTAAACCTACTTCCTGTTTTATTTAACAGACAGGAAGTGTTTCAAAATAAGAGACTGCTATTAGTGGTGGGCAGAAATTTAAATTATTATTAGGAATAGCGTCAAAAATGTCAGACTAATATTAATGATCAAAATTTATTTAATCTATTTATAAACTAACAAGGTTTTTCCTATTTGTGTCCTTATCTTCTAAATTTGAACATTTTAAAGTGTTTTTTTATGTGGTTTGCTTCCCTTTTTTCAAAAAATAAAAGCACTTTGCTGAAAATGTAAGAAATACGACAATAGTTTTGTTTTATAATAATATTCATTAGTTTGTTATTAATTTGTCTAACTTCTGCTGAGTCAGCATCACAAAACTACTTTGTGGAACACAGTTTTCCCTCTGACTGGGCTGTTTTTCTGTCTGGACAAGCCTCTTTCTCGGGCATAAGGGTTAAGGTCAGCCTCCGCCAAGAGCTGCAATCAATGATGCACAAAAGCACCTCCAGAGAGCTGCACCTGCATGCACGTCAACCTTTGTGAATCCCACGAAGCAATGAAAGAAGCAGGTCTGAGGCCGTGTCTGTGGATGACAGGAGGCCAAACCTACAACTCGGAGTTTCCCGCAGCAGCAGCAAGAAAAACAAAGAAACCCTTCAGAAAAACAAGCAGGCTGCTTGTCAAGCAAGTATTTTCCTCCCCCAGAACATTTTGCTCCGAATAGTATCAATGTTATTATCCAAAGATTTCCTGTTTAAGTGATGGAAGAGGCACTCGATATCTTTCTGTAAGTGTGATGCTGACTAAAGGAAATAGAATACCTCTGTGACAGGTAGCAACGCAAGTCAATGGAAGGGCAAGACAAATACAGTCAAATAGCCATTTATCATGTTGACGGTTGAATTCCCATCATAGTAATTACAAGTGATGCCTGGCCCTGAGCTAAAACTGATCATTTCAGCGTCGGGACAAATGATGCTCAGGACGGCGTCCTGCTTTAAGGATCAATGAACTTCATCAGGAAGCAAGTTAAGCTGAAAAACAATAAACAATTAGTTCTCACTCCACAACCCATTTACTGGACCATGGATCTCGACACGTGCCGGTCACCTTTCACGGCGGAGTTTGAGTCGGAGGGCGACAGGATCGATGTTAGGGCGAGAAACGACATTCTGTGTCCTCGCAAAGACGAGAAAAACAAATTAAGATGTTTCTGTTCACAACTTTCATGAAGCTTCTCACGTTTATATTGTGTTTGTTTGTCGGCAGGCATCCGTCGTGTCGAAACCTTTAATTCTAAAACTGACAGTTTCAGAAAGAAAAATGAGGTAATCTGGATCGGAGTCCAACCGCGAACGGGTCAAAACCGATCTTAAAGTAGGTGATGTTAGAGTAAAGAATGTCTTATGGGTTTAAAAGGTCAAGCAGGTGGCATCAAAACGAAAAGTCAGAAACCTGATTGTAGGTAAAACAGAGAAAAATATGTGTTTGAAAGTGGAAGTGGACCACGACAGCTCTTTGGACTGAAATCATACAATTACTGCGTGTTCATGGTTGGAATACTAAACTAATTATAGTTGGTGTTTCTAACCAAACAACTAACCTTAAATATCCACCATTTAGCTGAATTTAAAAAAATAAAATTGACATTTCCTGTTTTTTCTGGTTTATTTAAAGTTTTATCTGCTTTAGATTTAACATCAGATATTCATGTTGAATCACTAGGATTTCTTTGATTATGTATCATATTTACTTTCATTCCTGTTTATGTTTTAATGTTCCATTAAGCTGCTTTCCGTTTCAGCACCTCCACTTTTTTTTATAAAGTGATTTGACAGTTTTCATCACCTCCAGTTATGAGTTTTCATAAATGTTGCAGCCTTGACTTTACAACTGCTTCCCTTCATCTCACCTAACCTGTAATTTGCTCTGCTGACATTCTGCTCTGAAAACTTTTAGAGGCAAAAAAAGTATATATTTATACAAGACTATCCCAAAAAAAGAGAGTAAATTGCTCCAATGGTAATATGTTTTGCAAGGAAAATCAGTGTTCATTTTTAATCTTAACAGTGTTTTACAAGATACTTTTTGGGACAAAAAAGAATCCCAACAGGACAATAATCTTGTCTTTTAGGCTGCGTTCACACCGAACACGATTCTTACAGTCAGTGCTGAAGATGTGATATGAGGTCTCAATTTGAGCAGCACAACTAGAGTTCAAATCTTTGAACTTTGGTGAGGTTACCGTGCCATTTAACCCAGTCGGGGACTCGCTTTCGGCATGTGAGGTTTTCAGTGACTCTCTTCCTGAAGTTCAATCCATTTTCTTAACCCACTGTATCCTTTTCAAGGTTACGGGGGTTCCCACCTCGGCTACTGTTGGGCAAAGGCAGATAGACCCTAGACCACAGGTGTCCAACTCCAGTCCTCGTTGGCCGGAGTCTAACATGTTTTCCAACCAACCTGCTGTTGAAGCTTCTTATTGGCTGATCACACCTGATCCAGGTAATCAGCAGAAAATAAGGCAGGAAAGCATGTCGGACACTGACTCTTGAGACCTGGAGTTTGACACCTGGTGGAGGCGTGGTTACTGAAGACACTACGGCTATAAGGTATAAGTGTTTATGACTTATAGAATGTTGGGAAAACAGTGTGAGAATCGATGTTTATCACGTTAAAAGTTGTTTTAATAAGCCTGCATTCATCCAACCACATTTTAATGAGTTGCTGTTGCATCGCTGCTCTACGTATTCCCACTAATAACCGACTACGGTGGCCATTTTGTTTCAGTTATTTCGCTCTCGGACCGCTTTGTATGCAGTCCGACTGGAAACAATCACCTCAAAAGATGGATCTAAGAGCGGTTCCTGGTCCCAGACCAGAGTTCCCTTGGGTGTATTTAGAAACTTTGATCTCTAAAATGAGTAAACCTGGTTTTTCAACATCCTTTGTGAATGAGATAAACAAACACCGCTCCAGTAGCGATCAGGCTAAAAACATTAGCTGGTAGCTCCTCCCACATGCAACTGCGGTACCAAGCTTAGGAAACACATTTTTGGACAGATGGCGAATTTGAAAATTGACTCACAAATTTGGTGTGAATACAGCTTTGGCCCCTCCTCCTCGCATTCCAAACAGGAAGTACCAGCTGGTTTCAAGAAGACTTCTATAGATAAATAAACAGCTATAACTTACGATTTTTTTTTTCCGTAATTCAAGCTATTCAAGTTCTAAACTGACCAATCAGATGCCTCAACAAAAGTAGGTGGAGCCTGGTGTATTTTGTGTATCCGGCCTTTAAATGGTACGGGAGTGGCCTACAACACGCTCACTCCTGATTGGCCAGTGTGGTTGCCATAGAAACCACTCAGACGGACTCACACCAATCAGTGCTTACTCATGATATCCAACATGGCAGCGTCCATATCGCTGAAAAATGGTGACTAAATTGACTTATTTTGATTGGAGTATTACTCTAGAACTCTATTACTCTGTTACTCAATTACCCTATTACTCGCTCCAGTTCTCAGTTACAATCAATGAGTAAAAAAAAGCCACAAAAGAACAAATTCTGGATCAAATTTCTGCTGCTTTGAATCAGCAGAGTTTCCAGACATCTGAGCCGCATCGTTGAGCTAACAGCCAGCCGAGCAAATCCACTTCCTCTACTGTTTAATTTATTATTCAACCAACCTTAGTTTGGACTGAAAGGCTTCAGTTCAACTTTTCAGGACATAGTTTGTGAATTGGATTCTATCGTAGAGCAGTGAGTAGCATGTTTAACCTGCATATATGCAGAGTTTAAGGTCGTCTGCTTCATTCCACTGCAGCGAATGAGTCCCAGGTTGTTTTTAGCAGACGGGGCGGGGCTAGGGAGGAACTGACACTGTGTGGCTTCACCATTTGCTCAGTATCCTGCGAGATCCTCGGCTTGTTCATACATCAACTGGCTGCTTTGGATCCATAGGACGCAATGATATATTTCAGCTTTGACCTCCACAATAATTTATTATAAGCCGCTCGGGGAAAAATATTCTATAAGCATTGAAGAGTTATGAGAAAAATGAAGGACGGAGTTTAAAAAAAAAGTGAAAAATGTTCAGAAAGTACTGCTGAGACAACAGTTATGCCAGAATCAGCACCGGAGGGGAAATATTGTGGCACGGTGATAAGTCAAAAGGTGAAGATAAACTTTTAATAAAAAAAAAAGAACTTGTTTACCTTGGGAGGAGATGAAAGTTAAAAATGAGCCTGAAGGCCTCCAGTTGCAGCTTTTCACTCTGAGTCTGAAAGGTACAATTAGGATTATAAACAGATCTGGATTTCCATATTTACTCTACATCAAATAATTGACAGAAAATTAAAATGTTTTCAAACTCTTTGATGAAATCTAAAAAAAAACAAAAACTTGTTTTAAATTTTTTTGTTTGAGATATGGGATATTTTTAGACATAATTAGTATCCCTAATATTACTTTTTAATTATTATTTAAAATTTAAGATACAAAAATATTGACATGACGTCAATATTTTTGTTTAGGAAAAAAGCCCCTAATTTACCCATTGTCTCAAATTTGATACATATATTTTTTATGTTGTGTAACTGTAAGATAAAAATATAATTTACATTTATTTTATTATTTCAATCCAGCAAAAACTCATTTAAAAAATAAGCAACAATAGATACATTTTTCTCACACAGTTTGGGAGAATTATCCAAACCTTTCCCGCCAAAAGCCAAAACTTTTGGCGGGAAAGCAGCTCTATATAACTCTTACAACTCTTTTTTTTGAGACACCTACCTTTAAAACTTGACAAAAATTAGGTTTATATTGTGATATATTTAGTTTTCGCCTGATATTGAAAAAATAAATTGTGATGTAAAAATTCCATATTGTTCAGCCTAAGTTATTCTATAAATAGATTTTTTTTTCACGGTTATCTCTAATTTTGTCAATTACTATGGTTGTGATTCATAAATATAAAGCTTAATGCTCGGATTTACCGTTAAAGGATGAAACTTTTCAGCTTCTTTATCACTGATGCATTTGATGGAAATGCTACAACCAAAAGGTTTTAATGATTGTCAGCTTGATCAACTCATAAAAACAAATAGAAAATCTTTTGTAGATTTTGGTCTGAGCCTTCAAATTTCAAACCATTTAAGAAAAAAGATGAAAAAAAATAATATATTCAACTTTTTCTGGATGGAATGAAGCTTTCTTCTTTGTTTTTCATATTCCTTTGTGTTTATGTGAAGAAGTTTGTTTTAAATTTATTTTTTTAAACGTTCTGATCAAATTTTAGGAATCCAGGAGAGAACAATATGAGTTTTGACTCCTCTGACGATATATTCCTTATTTTATTTCCATGCTCCAAATTACATTTTAGGGTTTAGAATCAGACAGAATTCGACTTCTGGGATTTTTTTGTTGCGTCTGGATTCATGGGTGTCGACAAAATGAGCATACAAAGTGAGTTTATGCCAAACACCTGCGTGAAGCTAAAAAAAAATCTTTTTGTAGGAAATATTGTTTGAACAAAAACAACAAAAGGAAACTATGAATAAACCTTTTGCCCTGCTAAAGCAGTCCCAGCTTTGTGGAAGGAGAGGAAAACAAATCTCTCATCACGGAGACAGGCAGCGGATCAGAACCTGATGATGTTTTTGAAGACAAAACAAGCGATGACAGGCATGAAACTCCGTTTTTATATCGACGGCACAATTCGCCGCATGTTCGGAGAACCTTATGTTAATCTGATTTTCAGAGATAAAAAGCAGAATCTAAATAAACAAACTTGAAATGATAAAGAAATAATTGACCCAGCTAGCGTGACTCGAACACGGCGCTCCACAGGTTTGTTTATCTCATGATTATTTCATCCAGCCCCACTCAGACCACTTAAGCCCAAAAGGCTAATCCATTCTTTCCCTTTGCCCTTTATAAGTGCGGCGAGAGACGCGCTGATATTCTGGCTCCTTACTGACAAACTTCGATCTGTGCTGATGTTGCAGAATGGGAACTAAGTGCTTCGGCTTCTTTCCTATTCAGCGCCGTCACCCCGAGGAGTTCTGCACCATCTATCATTTATTATCACCTGGATCCCTTTCATGCATTTTGTAGGACAGGTTTGTTTGTAAGCAAGTGCAGTCAAAAAGTATGTTACAGCAGTCGTCTCGTCATCTCCTGAATGTCATGTAACAAGCTTGTCTGATTAGATTGCATGTGTCAAAGTCGAGGCCCGCGGGCCGGATCCGGCCCTGCAGATCATTTTACGTTATTGTTATTAATGGCCCGATGTTATCTTGCACTTATTTCTAAAATGTGTAATTTTGAGAGTAAAATAAAAGTTATTTAAGGTTTAGGTTGATTAATTCTGGAATAATATTCCTGCCTTTTTATTATTCATAATCATGTTAAAAAGTTACAGTTTTAAAGTTTTAAAAATTGAAGTTCTGTTAGCTTTTTGGACTATTTTGGCATTTACTACGATTTTTTTGTCTATTTTTGAGTTTAGTTACTATTTCAACTACAAACTAGCTGTTTTGACTGATTTAGGCTTTTTGAAAGATTTTTTGTGGCAATTTTAGACTTTAGCTAATACTTAATTGCTTGTTCTTTTAGCTCATATAGGATTTATTTTTTAGGCTGTTTTAGAGTTTGGCTAATATTTCAGCTACATGATAGCTGTTTTGGCTAATTTAGGCTTTTTATTAAGTTTTTTAGACTTTTAGAGTTAGGCTAATGTTTACATGCTAGATGTTTTGGCTAATTTAGGATTTTTTCATTTTTTTGTGGCTATTTTAAGACTTTAGCCAATATCTACATGCTAGCTATTTTGGCTCATTTTGGGTGGGGGTATGCTGTTTTGCAGTTTAGCTAATATTTCAGCTACATGCTAGCTGTTTGGCTAATTTAGGCTTTTTATTAAGTTTTTTAGGCTATTTTAGTGTTAGGCTAATGGTTACACATGCTAGCTGTTTTGGATGATTTAGGCTTTATTTTACGTTATTTTAGGCTGTTTCGGAGTTAGGTTAATATTTATGCGCTAGCTATTGTGGCTAATTCAATTTTGTATTAGGTTATGTGGAAGTCTTTTTTTCCCAGCTACATGCTAACTGTTTTGGCTAACCTATTTTTTTATTTTTTTTCAGCCTATTTTGGCATTTAGCTAATTTTTTCATTGGCTATCAACGTCAGCATCTTCAGCTATCAGCAATAGCATTTTTCAGTGGCCAAATTCAATTTACAGCATTTACACTTACATTATCTCATGTAATGCTATATATCTAGTTCATAATTATGTTAAAAAGTTTTTGTTTAAAGTTTTAAAAATGTAGATTTAGTGTGTTACATAAATGTTTATCCCGTTCGTCCCGTGACAGAAGGTGTGATTTGGATTTTGGCCCCTTTGTGTGATTGAGTTCAACCCCCCTGGCTTAGATAAAATAAGACTAAAGTCTGTATATGGGGTGTGATTGATGACAATATTATATCATATGAGAAAAAAAAACATAAATTTGAAGTACTAATCATATATTTTTCTAAACTCTAGTAACTTTAATCTAAGGTGTTCAGAGGAACATTGACATGAGTGGCAGATTAAAAACTTAATGAAGGATTTCATCCATTGGTTTGTCGGGTGGATTTGAAGCCAGTTTTTAAACAAGGAAGTTGGAGGCTGACTCCGCCCACAATCAAAAATCCTGTCAGAGGGGCGGGGGTGGGGAACAGGACTGTCATCATTAGTGGAGCTGCAGATCATGACGTGGTTTGACCAATCACAAAATTCAAATGCAATACCTCCATCCAACCCGTAGGGGGCAGGATACAGACAGTTTTGAATATATTTTCAATAATTAAATAAGCTTATTTTAATTTGTCAACCAACAAGCAGCACTTTTAAAGCCCCATTTATGGAGGTCAACGGACAAAAAAAGTTGATTTAGCGTTTGATTACCTTTTGAAGACTCACTCTGATCCTCCTGTGATCTGTTGTAAAAGACATATTGGACTACTTTAATGAAATGGTGGTGACAATAGGTACAACATTTTGGAACACGCTGCCTGATCACATCAAAAACTGTGAAAACTAGACAGGATTCAAAAAAGTTTTAAAGATGTAGTTATAAAAGTTATATAGTGAAATATCGCGACATATCACCGAATCTATTTTTTCCTACACCCATAGTCATAGCGGGTCACGCTAGGAGCCAGGAATAGGTTCTAGTTCAGCGACTTGATGGATCAGAAATACGTGTTTACTACGTGTTTTCTTCCGTGTTTGAGATAACGGAGCAGCTATACATCTGTCAGTCGGTTGGTTTGGGGTCCAATACCCAGACTTAACAATCATTGTGTCAACACAGCTGCTGACAATAATCTGTAAGTCCTTTCAGATAAAAGAGTTTGCTAAATGTTCTGTGAAGAAAAGACATTTTTTCAGAAAAGCTTCATTTTGTTCATGTTAGCTCAAATATTGGGAGATCTGTGGATCGTGATGCAGTAAGTCTCATTTACAGAGAAATATACCGTGCACTGTCAATTAGAACACCAGTAAACCTTCAAGCTGATCTCCCTCAACAGGATGGAGAGTGCGACTCTTCAGAGAGAGGACGGGGAACGACCGGAGGACTAACAATAGCTGTGGGAGCGGAGAAAGCAATGAGGAGCCTAAACACAGCATTGATTGCTGCGAGTCGCTCTGAGAGGTTTTGATAACATTTCAATAAATATTGAAATGAGCGTGACTCTCTGAGGGCACCGGAGCGCAGCTGCATCGACAGAGTGACTCAAAATCTGTCGGCACAAATACCGTATGTCACAAGAATCTGATTTGGATAAGAGATGCCAAAGCGTAGGTGGAACGTCCTTAGAATGTCCATATAAAACCAAATCCAAAGCAACCGCGCTCGACTTTTCTTTTCTGCGGGTTTGAGCTGTGACAGCTCAGACGTGAAGACAGCCTAAAGCCTGGATGCTTATCTGCTGCCTCACACTGTGCACACAACTCTGCCCGTTCACCTCCATGCCATTCAGCTGGCTCCACACCCCCTGGGTCATTGCAAGTTACTGGACCATGAAGCTCTCCAAGCTCTGTGTGGTTAAATAAGGCACACACAATCCCTCTTAACTGACAGAGGTGCGCTGCAGCGTTGGACACTTTGTTTGACTTGTGTCTGCACTTTACTTTACTCACTTAGTGGAGTGACTGATTTGCTGCTTGGCTAGCATCCATGATTGTGTTCTGCTCTGGTGCTGATTTAATGCCTCAGTCAATGTTAGAATCTTTTTGTTTCCCATTATAATTTAAGACATAGTTCCTAATTCTGGTCAAAGCAGAGAAGAAATGTTTGAATAATTTCTATTGCCAGCAGCTCAATGGGTAATGTAGGAATAATATATATAAATGTATTTTATGTGCTTATTTTATTTTAATCTGTGTATTTATTGTTTTTTTTATTATAATTTTTTTAATATATTTATTATTTTATTTATTTTTTAAATATATTTATTTTTTGCATCTTTTAAATTTTTTTACATTTAATTGTATTTTTTTCTTTCATTTTGCTTGTTATTTATTTTCTGACATGTATTTATTCATGTATTTATTCATTTATTTTTAATGTTAAAGTTTTTT
>NC_050531.1:4467785-4536649 GCF_002922805.2 Oryzias melastigma | reverse complement strand
ATAGCACTTTTTGCCATTTATTTTTTTGCCATTTATTTATTGATTTTTTTATTCATTTATTTGTTTTAATGACTAATGTTGGTCCAAAACCAATCTGACGAGGGACGAGACATGAAACATCATCCATGAATCAAAGATCACAGATTTCGACCCTGCATGTGTCCGGCCGGGGACGCCAAAAATCACGGTCCACGACAAGAACAACCGAGACTGATTGTTGTTTTATTGATTTTCAAGACCACAGCTATAAGAAAAGCCTCAACTGTAACAATATTATAGTTTATTCTCCTCCCCACGTTTGGGTTTTATCTCCAGTCTGAACTGCACTTTCCTGTCTGAATGATGGAACAAGAAATCTAATAAAAGCGTGAAACACAGTCGCACCTTTGTATCATCTCCTCTCAGGTGTGTGTCAGTGTTCTTCTGGTAAAGATATCACAACAGTAAAAAGGTTTCAAGAAATGCTCTAATAGTTGCTGAAATTTGGTTTTTGACTGAGAAAAATAACAAAATTGTTCAAATAATGTAAGCAACAAATAAGCTGAACTTTGGTCCACTGAGCCCAGAAACAGTTTTATTCGTAGCACTTCTAATGTTGCTGTTTGCTTTTCTGTATTTCTAAGCTCTTTAAAACTCCCAACATCTTCTGAGTTGAAGCCCATATTTTGGTTGGGATATGCAGAATGCTATATACATATATAAGACTGGCTTGTGGGATACAAATCCTGGTTTCCTGCACATAAGTCCTATATAAGTATAATATTCAGATTGTTAACTTTAAGTGACGTCACCCAAAGAAAATTGTTAAATTTTGGCTCCAGTGGAAATACGTCAGTGAGTAGTGATAGGTCCAAGCTGTGCTACACAAATGTAAAAAACTTTATCGAAACTTGAAAAACACAATTTCACAATTAGTTCCTATTAAACCATCATTTTGTGAATAAACACAAACCAACTCACGCAATAAATCATTAAAAAACATTGATTTACAGCAGATACGTTCACATTTCCTTCACAGCACTGGCGCTCATCATCCATCAAAGGAGACGTCGGCGTCTGATTCAGGCCGTGGAGCGGCGAGCTACATGAGAGAGATTTTGGAAAATTATGGTTGGTGATTTTACAAAGGAGATACGCTCAACGCTTGATGAGATGTGATGAAGTGTGACCTCTAGTGATCTCCGGTTATTGATCACGTGACTCGTATATTAAATCACAATTCCATTGCATTTTAATAAAATATGTACATTTCAGTATGTTTAAAAACCACTTCCCCTCCAAGAACAAAAACTTTTTCGATAAATTAGTTTTTTGGAAATTGTCGTGTTTCCATTAGGAGAATTTATTATCACAAATCCAATTTGTGTAATTTCATCGTCAAGCCTTCCTGTTTGCAACACCATGGGGGAGGGGCTACTCAGTCCGGTTGTCATATACACTCAATGGTTCAGATCTTGGGTCGATAAAAATGTGACTGTTTCAAATTGACAACTTTTGTCTGAATAAAGTATCACTTTTGTGTGTCAAACCCATATTTAACAATTTAGCTATAAAATAGAGTCAAAACATAAAATATTTCCCCACAAAATATCCCAATCTGAACATTTTTTGATGTTTTTAATGTAATTTAATTATGTATGAATTAATTTATCTAATTTAAGCTTCCTAACATAAGAACATAAACTTTAATCACAGTTTTTGTTCTTTCTGAATTATTAAAAATTCAAATGTAAGTTGAATTTGAGGATCTGCAAAACCTCTTAGTTGATCACGTTTTCCCAGCAGAATGAAAGATCCTCCAGTCAGCTGTGACTGACAGTAAAAAATAATTTTTCTTTATTCTAAATCAAACATTTATTCCCTTACATCAAATCTTACATTCGTTTGAGTCATAAAAGGCTTAAATTTAGCAATATTTTTTCTGGATTGCTCCAGGTTGATTGGTGAGTTACAACTCTGACATTTGACGACCTCCTTGAGTGTTCATAACCCCGTAGACTAGCAATTATGGAGATTTATGAGCTTTAAAGTACTTAAAGTACTCAGAGAAAAGGGGCTTCATGACACTTATACCACCTTAAGCATGTTAAGATATAACAGACACTAGAATGATTTAGCAGCAGTTCGTGGTGGTAGATCTGATCTGTATGTGATTGTTAGAGCTTATTTAAAAGATCTTAAATGAATTTTATTTTTTGTTTTTTCCAATCCAAACTGTGATGGCCCTGAAGGGTCACAACTCAACACTTTAAGTCCACAACATGTGTTTTTTTGTAAACTTAATGTGTTATAAACCCAATGTGTTGTATTGTGAACTTAATGTGTTGTGAAGTTAATTTCTTTTGAAGTTAATACGTTGTATTGTGACTCTAGTGTGTTGTGTTGTGAACTTAATGTGTTGTGAATTTGTTGTAAAGTCAATTTGTTTTGAAGTTACAAGGTTGTGTTGTGCTTCTGTGTTGTGTTGCAAAAAAAGTGTGGTGTTTTGAACCTAATTGTATTGTAAAGTCAATTTTTTTTAAGTTAATATGTTGTGTTGTGACTCTTACGTATTGTGTTGTGAAGTTAATGTGTTGTGAAGTTAATGTGTTGTGACCCTAATGTGTTGTGTTAGGAGGTTAAAATGTTGTGTTGTGACCCTAATGTGTTGTGAACTTAATGTGTTGTTAATTTGTTGTAAAGTCAATTTGTTTTGAAGTTACTAGGTTGTGTTGTGCTTCTAATGTGTTGTGTTGCAAAAAAACGTGTGGTGTTTTGAACCTAATTGTGTTGTAAAGTTAATTTGTCTTGAAGTTAATATGTTGTGTTGTGATTCTAATGTATTGTGTTGAGAGGTTAAAATGTTGTGTCGTAAATAATTTGGAGATAGAAAAGCTATTATTTTAGCAACATGCTAATATTTTTGGCTAATTTGTTATCTACTTGAGTTTTTAGGCTAATTTAGAGTTTAGCTTCTAGTTTGGCAACAGGCTAACTTTTTAGACTAATTTAGTTAACTGAGGAATTTTAGGCCATTTAGGAATTCAGCTAGTAAATGAGCAACAAGCTAGTCTTTTGTTTTGGCTAATTTGGCCTCTAATTATTTTTCTATGCTAATTTGGAGTTAAGCTAATATTTTAGCAATATGCTAACATTTTTGGCTAATCTGTTATCTTCCGGAGTTTTTAGGCTAATTTAGAGTTCAGATTTTATTTTAGCAACATGCTAACATTTTTGGCTAATTTAACTTACAGAGGTATTTATGCTAATTTGGAGTTCAGTTAGTAATTAGGCAACAAGCTAGCTTTTTCGCTAATTTGGCCTCTACTAAAGGTAAACATGTTTAAAAAAAACATTTTAAGAAATGCCAGCTTTTTAAAAATATTTTTGCTTTTGTTTGTGCCAAAAAATGGATATAATTCATATATATTCAAAAAAAAAAAAAAAAAAAGATGGTCATGAATGCAAATCCAAATTTCTTAAAGGCTAAAGTAAGACTATGCGGCTCCTTCTAGGTTTTGATCAGTAGAAAAAGAGTCCAAATGGGTCTTTTACTGTTAAAGGTTGCCGACCCTTGGCCTAATGTGTCGTGATGGTAAGTTAATGTGTTGTATTGTGACCCTTCAGAGCCACCGTACCGAGCAGATCTTTAAAGAACCGTGATGCTGAAGCCCGAGGATCAGTCATACTTGTTTTCTAGCGGCGTTTCATGACTTGACCCTTCACTGACTCTACTTAATGTCAAAACTAGAGAGAGAGATGGGTCGTAGGAGGCAGCGGCTCCACCTTACTGACAACAACAGCTCATAACTTTCTCCAAATGGGCAGCCATTTGGACCATAACGGCAAAACCTGACTTTGGTGCAATATGTAACCCTGGAAATGGATTTTGCTGTCAGAGCGAACATCGGCGCTCGCTGCTGTACGCAGACAGCGTGACCCACAACGTGTCTGGATGGGAACTCATGCAAAATATTCTGGGTAATGAAATATTTTGTCAAGGATAATGGGATTATGAGGGCAAACGGCCTGGCAGGACAGGATAAACACTCATTTTAAAACTTGCAGTGGTGTGAGGTTCAACTGGAGGATTGAGCTTTCCAGATCTTTATTTGCCTCCTCACTGGGCCTTGTAACGCACTGAGGCATTGCACGTAAACAAATTGAACAAGACACATTACAGTGCATTAGAGCACAACAGAGGACACAACACTCAGCTTACAGCCCTGTGCTTTCCTAATGGCTGCCATGTCATCCATCTCCTCCAAAGGTTTTTTTTTTTTCAATCGTGAGCAGGACTCTCGCTAAACTGTGAGCTCAGATGGCCTTGGCGCTCTCCCTAGGCGCTGGGATTCCTGTGCACCCACGGCGGGCCCGGGCTCGATGCATATCCTCTAAAGCCTGTGGAAAATTACAAACACACACAAGGTCACAGTGGAGCTGAGCCAGCCTCCCACCGAGCCCATCTGATCCAGTCTGAAATGCAGCAATTACCACCCTCTGTGCGCCTCCATGAGCGGCTGCAGCTTTTTCATTATTTATTTGAACAAATAGGATTACGGTTGGTCTGCAGTGGATTGATTGTGACGAGGGGATGCTGTGGCCCGGTACCCCTCTTCTTCTTGACGTCCCGTCCCGCTTCTCTTTGACTTTTCCCGAACAGTGGAGCGCCGTTGTTTTGACGTCTTTGCTCCGCTGCGTCCTTTCGCTCTGACTGGTGGGAAAACGTGGAGGCTGTTTTGCAAACGCCACTGCTGGGGGAAATATATGTTTATGGGAGCATAAAAGCACCTATCTGTCACCCGCTCTGAGGCGCCGCACTCACGTTTGACAGCACATTCACGTCCTGAGTAATGGGAGGGTTTGAAGTCGGTCATAAAATAAGACAAAAAACTGTCAACATGTTGGTTTTAATTAGCTGGAAATCAATTTACTTTTTAATAATGCAGATAAAGTAGATCTATGTGTAAATTTATTATAATAAAGGAGTGGAAGCTGATGTAAAATGTAGACATAAGACAATTATTATCACTTCCTGCTAATTAGTTGTAAGAATGAAGAAACACTTTATGATAAGAGGGAACATCTGACACCATTAGTGTAGTCCACATGTGTCAAAGTCAAGGCCCGGGGGCCGGATCCGGCCCTCCGGGTAATTCTATCCGGCCCTCCAGATCATTTTATTGTTATTAATGGCCCAATGTTATCTTGTGCTCATTTCTAACTTGTATGATTCTGACAAAATATATATTTTATGTAGAGCAAAATATTGAAAGTTAGTTAAGGTTTAAGTTAAATTATTCTGGAACAATATTCCTGCCTTTTTATTATTCATAATTTTGTTAAAAGTTACTGCTAGATTTTTGGACTATTTTGGCATTTATTATGATTTTTTGGCTGTTTTGGATCTTATCTAATAATTCAGCTACATGCTAGCTGTTTGGGCTAATTTAGGTTTAAAAAAACGTTTTTTAGGCTGTTTTGGAGTTAGGCTACCATTTACTGCTACTGTTTTGGCTAATTTGTACTTTTTCATTATTATTAAGTTTAGTTATTTTTCCAGCTACATGCTAGCCGTTTCTGCTAACCTTTTTTTTGTTTAGTTTTTACCTATTGTGCATATTTTATGACTCCATCTGTGCATCTGTAAAAACTACAGGCATGAAGCCCAATGAGGCAAATTGAATTTGTGATATTGGGCTATATAAATAAAATTGAATTGAATTGAATTGAATTGTTTGTTTTTAAGGTTAATTTGGCCTTTAGCTAATATTTTAGCTGGTTATTAGCTTCAGCATTTTCAGCTTTTAGCTTAAGTGATTTCAGCTATGAATTTCAGCATCTTTAGTAATCAATTTCTACATTTTCAGCTATCAGCATCAATATTTTCAGCTATCAATTTCAGCCTTTTCAGCTATCAACTCCAGCATTTTCAGCTTACAATTTCAGCATCTTCAGCTATCAACTTCAGGGTTTTCAGCTAACAATTTCAGCATTTTCAGCTATCAATTTCAGGATTTTCAGCTAACAATTACAGCATTTTCAGCTATCCACTTCAGCGTTTTCAGCTATAAATTTCAGCATCTTCAGCTATCAATTTTAGCATTTTCAGCTATCCACTTCAGCAATTTTAGCTATCCATTTCAGAATCTTCAGCTATCAATTTCAGCATCTTCAGCTATCAGCATTAGCATCTTCAACAGCCAAATTCAGCTTTCAGCATTCACACTAGCATTATCATAGGTAATGCTATCTATCTAGTTCATAATTATGTTAAAAAGTTGCAATTTTAAAGTTTTAAAAATGTAGTTTTAGAGTATTCAATAAATGTTTATCCTGTTCGGCCCACGACCTAAGGTGTGTTTTGGATTTTGGCCCCTTGTGCGATTCAGTTTGACACCCCTGGTATGGCATCTCTGAAGCTCCAGCTCCTCTAATCAGTTTGATTCCGTTCAGACTGTGCGGTCTCTAATGGATAATATGAATTTGACCCGACATCCTCCCACTTAAAACAGCCTCCAACTGGCGGCCTCGGAGGGAGACTTATCTGCTTGTGGAGATTGATCGAAAGTAATTTTTTTCCACCCAAAGAAAGCAGGGACGAATGTGATAGATAGCCCGGCCCCTCCATTTCCCTGATGGCGATATTAGTACTGATTAAGATAAATGGGTCCTGTCTTCCAAACCATGCAAATGCTCACTGCTGGCGCCATTTATCCACGGAACGATGACGCAACAACAAAAGACAGAGGGAAAAGAGGACTATTTACTGTTTTAGTTGGAATTCTACATAAAAATGACCAATATTTAAATTATATGACTTGTATTTTCAAACATAAAATAAAATAAAGTCCCACTCTGATCATCATTTGATCTTTTTTCAATGCTTTCCTTTTAATTATTAATATACCAAAGACATAGTTTCTGCAGAGCTGCAAGAGTTCATCTGACACCATTTCCCATCATCCCTTTGTTCACACACTCTCCCGCTAGCTTACAGCCCCTCTTTTTTTTAATGCATCTTATTTGTTTGTAAAGAGAAGTTTAGAAAACTAAAGTTGATCTGCAGTTTAAATAATTATTATAAAAGTTGGAAGATGGTGTTTTATTTTGAAAATTCCTTTTGCTGGAGAGAATAAAACCCCTCCAAATCCTTAAAAGACAATCCGTATAAATGTTACAACAACGGAGCCTATAGAGATTTCTTTTAGAATTGCATCAACTTGCATGCTGGAGGTCGAAAGGCCAATTCTTTATTTCTGACTCGCTGAGCTTCATTTTAGCTCCAAATAATTTAACCAACATGAAGTCATTATTGTAGCGGTTTTCTAAGCTATAAACAGAAAAATCCCTGTTTCAACACCCATCTATGAGCAGCCTTTGAACCCCCCCAGCTGAGAGGTCTTCTTGAGAAAGCTGAATTCTCCTGTTGACTTCTGGGATTGCAGAAGGGTTTAATTAGCTTCAGCTGTAGGAGTGCAGGAGGCCCCGCGAACGTCTCTGTCCGGCTCAAACCTGAAATGCATCATTCTACCTGACATCTTCATGACGAAAAACGCAGTGATGCAAACATTTTTAATAGTGTGAAATGTTTAAAAACTTCTCCTGTCGTCAAACTAAATGAGAAATTGCTGCATTAAAATCATTTTTTTCCCTTTTGTCATGCTTCCAGCCATGTGGATTTATGTGCTTTTGCATAGTTTGGATGAGGAGTTGAGGACTAATATTAGTGGCTGCTATGCAATTACAATTATTTTCAATTGCACAGAATTTGAAATGAATTAGTAATAACATTGTTCACTGCCAAAAGACTATGGACTAATTCATGCACATTTTGTATCATAAATAAATCTTTCTTTACATTCTCAAGATCTCTCCTTATCAGGCCTGTCATCGATTAGTCGACAAAAAAATTGTCAACACTAATTTGGTATCGTCGACACATCTCTTTTGTGTGTGTGTATGTTTGTTTTAAATGATTATGATAACAACCAGACACAAAGTCATTTGGAACATAAAGCACAATAGGAAGTTTTGGAGCACTACAGCAGAGCTCGCTACAGAGGAGCTTGCTCAATATATGGAAGGTCGCTAGCTCAATCCCATGGAGTTTGCTAGCAAGCTACATGTAAGGTCGCTAGCTCAATCCCACGGAGTTTGCTAGCTCGGTACATGGGAGGTCGCTAGCTTCATACAACGTAGCTTGCTACAGCAGAGCTCATTACAGAGGAGCTTGCTCAATACATGGAAGGTCGCTAGCTCAATCCCATGGAGTTTGCTAGCTCGCTACATGGGAGGTTGCTAGCTTAATACAACGGAGCTCGCTACAGCAAAGCTTGCTACAGAGGAGCTTGCTAGCTCAATACAACAGAGCTCGCTACCTCGCTACATGGTAGGTCGCTAGCTTCATACAACGTAGCTCGCTACAGCAGAGCTCGCTACAGAGGAACTTGCTAGCTCAATACAACAGAGCTCGCTACCTCGCTACATGAAAGGTTGCTAGCTCAATACAACGAAGTTTACTAGCTCGCTACATGGGAGGCCGCTAGCTTAATACAACATAGCTCGCTACAGAGGAGCTCATTAGAGCTCGCTAGCAAACTATGCTGTCCACTGGGTGGCTTAGGGAGCCTACTCTACAATTATAGGGGTAGGGGAAGAATTTGGATTCAACCTCTGAATGATCTCATGAACCCAGACATGGAGATGCGCTTACCAATTCTTTTGTACAACACCTCAAAGTAAATAAACATGATTTCTCTACATCATCTGAGTCTGTCACGTATTGTTAATGAAATACAGTCAATGTTAGTGAAAAGGCTGAAATCTGGAGCCTCAAGTTAACCAAGATATTTTTGGACAAGCAACAAAAGAGAAGTGGCGGAATTATGTTTGGTGTGAACGCACCATAAGAATAAGCGAAATTATTAAAGAACCATAAATATGAGACAGTCCTGTCAACCACACCCGAGACGATACGCATCACTTCTATAGACCAAACCAGCTCGTTTCCATCCACCTTCCTCCTCTCCTCAGTGTCGGCTGGGTGGCTCAATCAGAAGAGCACTTTGACAGTCTTTGCTGTTACCCTGCTGAGGGATGCAGAACGGAAGCTGCCAATCAACAGGCAGGAGCGCGAAGCTAATCAATCCAAGCAGGCCATGATGGGATTTTTCCTTTCTCATAGCTTGAACACACCAACAGCCTGTTGGCTGGTGCGATTTCCTCCCGTCCTACAGCTTGTGTAAATTCAAAATTATACAGACTCTATTATAAAACATGTAAATGTCTCTGGGAGACTGTTTAAAAGGCAGCTGGGCTGCAGGTTTTACATAAGAATTACAAATTAATTATATGCAGGGGCTGGTATCCAAGTAACACTGGCTGTTTGAATGGGATCAGACAATTTAATGAAAAAATACACTTTTTTTTTTAGGAGAGGTGACTTTGAGATCATTTGTAATTTAAAAGTGGAAAAAGCTTGTGTGAGGCAGATGTAAGTTTGAAACTCTATGAAATGCCACATCACATTGAGCAGAAGAGCACTTTAATGCTGAAAGAGCACTGGGGTTCAAAGCTCATTGAAACCATGAGGGGTTTGGAGAAGTAAAAGGGAATATTTATTTCTACGTTCAGAATGTGCGTCATGACTTGGTGTCTTATTTCTCGCAGAAATCAGACTAAATTAAAATCATGAAATCATCAAAAAAGTCACTAAGAAAGACCTCTGAAGGGTAGAAAGCAGAAGAATTTAAAAAAGGACGGAGGCTTTCATGGCTGCTCAAGAACACGATGTGCAAAGACGCCCTGGAGACAATCCAGCAGGGGTGCTGGATGGAAGGATGGAGGAGGAACAAGAAGACTAAAAGGCAAACAGAAACTTCTGGATCATATATAAAGGGGAGGTTTATGGGTTACATAGATGGAAGAAGTCAGGATCCTGTGGGTCGTCTAAATGTTTTAGCTGGTAAAGACATGCTTGATCACTGAGGTAATCAAAGTGTGTGAAGTAGAGTTGTTCAGAACAGAACTCTCAAGGGTTCTGGGTTAAGGTTTAGTAGGTAAAGAAATGAAGATATCTTTTACACACAAGGACCCTTATATTCAAATATCGACACACCTTCCTATGGGCTGCATTGGCCTTCATTCATATGACTAAGCAGATCCACAAATGCAAAAACTGACTAGTTTATACACAAACAACCCTGCAAATATATAAAAATACTAATTAAAACTGTGTTTTAGACGTGTAACCGTCTGTGTGTGTAAGGGTGGTCAATAGTCGATTAATCAATTTAAATTCCTATGATCCAACCAGATCAATCTGTCTAAGGCGAGTTGTTAATCAAATCAACCTAAAAAATAAATAAAGTTTCAAAATGAGATAAACCAATAAACATTATTGGAAAATACCATTTGGAGTGAGGCATGTTAGCATTACTTAACTATAACTTAAACATGACCATCGCCACGGACAACATACATGTGATCCCAGTAAAACCATCATTCCTGTCCAATGTATGGAAGCACATTGAATTTAACAAAGACGTGAGCATAGAGTGTGGTAGAATGTCCTGTTTTTATTATTTTGATGTTAAAAAAACAACAGTGACTGAATTTGACATGAATTTGTTTTTACTCATTTGTTTGTACACATATTTATTTTACACTTGCATTATCTTAAATACATGCAAGAAAACTTCACCTGAACTTTTCAGTACCAGGTATTTATCTCTAAGTCACACTGGTGGAAGTTTTGCGTAAAGATGTTCTGGATCCATTTTAGGTCAATGAATTTAATTGTTCAAAATGAACCTCTATAGACTATGAATCGTTTGGCAATTGAATCGTGGTTAAAAAATAAATTGGGGGACCTCAGTGCTTGCTTTGTCCATTAATTTTTACAGTCTATGGTACTGATACTATGGACGGTGCAAAAATACCCTCACATCCCCAGCAGATCACTAGATGCCGGTATCACTCTTCACCTTCCTGAACCCACTTGAATAAAGAGTCCGAGAAGCCTCCACAACCCAGGCAGCCCAAAATCAGGGATCCAGACTGGGGATGGAGGTACTACCACTAGAACTCCCTGTGCCAAAGAACAATAGTGCACAGAAGCTCTAGCCTAGATAGGGTCCAAGGTCTATCCATCTGAAAAACACCCTAAACAACACCCTTGGGCAGATGACTAGGAAGTCCCACAGAAAGTCCAGTAAAGTCAGAGGAGGCCACACCCTTGAGACGCAGAGATCAACGACAAGAAGCAAGAAGAATGATACTCAAGGATGGACCTTTGCCTTGGAAGAGAGAGCTAAGGAGAGATAAGGAGCTTATTGGAAGTCCACACCTCCACCTCTCGACAGTTCCTGGAGCAGCTCAGCTGTCTCTCATTTTCCAATCACCCACAGGACACTTAAGCAGTGCTCAGAGCCTCACTCAGTGCGAAGTATTGTTTGTGCCACTCTGCCTGCATTACTGAGCGTTTCTACCTGGACCTGATCTTCTGTTTCTGACCCTGCTTGCACATGGAACCAGCAGTCTGCCCGTTTGTGACAGGGAGACTTTTACTGAGGCATCTGATTGGCCAGTTGAATAGCTGGCACTACAGAAAAATATTATGAATAAAAATAAGGAATATAACGTGTTAAAAAAAGGTACCAGACTGTTCATATCTCTATAGAAGTCTATGGGATTTTGACTTCTTGGAGCCAGCGGATACTTCCTGTTTGAGACACTAGGGGGGTGGAGTCACTCAGTCCAGTCCTAAAAGCAGTCAATTTGCTAGGCACACCCCTCAGACATTTCTGCATTTACATCAAACATTAGTTTACTGCTTTGGTTTTATTTCTAGCACTGATTCAAAGATGAAAAACAGGAAACCCAAATTATGAAGTATAAATAAATAAATAAAAATTAATTCTACTTCTATGTCACACATTTACTTCCAAGAAATGTGTGCCCACGCTGACATCTCCCTTATGATAGTCCAGAAATTCACTCAGTTCTGATGTTCAAAAATATGTTTTGTCTTCTGTTAATAAGGCAGGACAAATGATAAAACGTCAAATTGTTTAATTGACTATTGAATTTTCTCCTTTGTAGCTTTTTCAGGAAATAGTATATTCAAATCCTGGATCCCTGCTGGTGTTCTTTTCGGTCCAATGACCTCCTCGGATACATATTTTATCAGATTTTTCTGTGTATCATAACACATTTGTTGCAGCTTGCCAGTTCCTTTCATGTTAAGCCTTGGTGGGAGTCATGTTGCTTCTGAACGAGGACATGCTTAAAAGTCATTCCACTTAGTCAAAGAGATGTTCTCTGTGAGGGAAAAGTTTCCATCTTCCTTAAAAGAAACCTCCGAATTAATTAAAAATCACATCAGGAGATGTCGAGGGATTTACATCAAGGCTCAGGAAGGCGGCTCTCTTTCTGAAGAGGCGTCCCTCAGCGAGGACAAGCCTGTGTTCACCATTCCATTTTTCATCAAAGAATGTTTCAATCTCAACTTTCTCTGTATTCCGGAGACATCTTTATAGGGGATCCGCCGTCCTCATCATGTTTTTCCTGTTCCCTCCTCGTCCTGCATGGTTCATTTCAATAAAAAAAAGGAAAAATAATCAATTTGCTTTGAACAGTTGAAGGACGGGCCCACTTACAGAGCACAATTCTGCAGTTTGGCTGTTCTGGCCGGAAGCCTTTCAAACAAGACTATCACAGAAACATGCTGCAGTTTTAACCAAATGGCTGACCAGAACTCCTGCCAGAGAACATCAAAGGTGCATCTGGCTTGCAACCTAAACAAAGAGCGAGACGCGATGGCTCAATGTGGCCGGGGAACGTTTAGCCACGGGTCACTCCTGGCGTTTGAAGTCGCTTTCTGTGGCGAGCGAGCCGCCTCCTCCAGCCAGGCCTGCGAGCGCGGGTCTGTGTGCCTCGGCCAGGAAATGAAGTCAGTCTGACAATAAGGACGTGTTTAAAACCACAGAGGACAAGTGGAAATGAAAACAGGTCAGTGGCTTCTATTCTCTGTCCAGATTTATTCCAGAACAGCAAAGCGAACAGATGGATTTTCAGACAGTATTTTGTTTGGAAGTGTGACAGTTTCACAAAGAAAAAGATAAATCGAATGGTTGCTAGCAGTTTGATAAGAGATAGATATAGTTTCTGATGTTTAAGATAAAGACAAAATATGGCACTAAGAAAAGTCTGTTCCACTTAAGCTTAAAGTCTCACTCCCATCATCTTCAAAGCGTTTCCGGTGGACTTTTAACTATGATTATACTGTTTTTTTAGCCATAAACAAAACAAAACCTTAGGACACGTGTCAAAGTCAAGGCCCGGGGGCCGAATCCGGCCCTCCAGATACATTTTTATGGAGAGTAAAATATTGAAAGTTATTTAAGGTTTAAGTTGATTAAACCTTATGTTAAAAAGTTACGCCTCTAACATTTTTAAAAATGTAGTAATTTAGTGTGTTTAATAACTGTTTATCCTGTTCGGCCCGCGACCTAAAGTGGGTTTCAGATTTTGGTCCCTCTGTGCGATTGACTTTGACACTCCTGCCCGAAGACATAGTTTCTGCAGAGCGGCAAAAGTTCAATAGAAATTCTCTTCTGAGTTGTGGGTGCCAGAGAGTCAGCACGCCCCCACTTCCCATCACACATCGGTTTACACCAGTGGTCTCCAACTCTCCTCCAAACTATTGACTGTATATTAGAACTGGACAGAGTGACCCCCCCCCTTTTTTTTTTTCAAGTAGGAAGTACTTGTTTTCCACAACAAGCTTTTCTTGACATCTTCTAGATAATCCTAATTCTTTTTTTTCCAGGATACTTTTTCTTTATTTCAAGATATTAAAGTTACAAATGGACCAATCAGATCCCTCAGTAAAAAGCATGTGGCCCCCACCTCCATCGTTTTATTGACAGATTCTCCTCACTGGAAGCGGTGTGAGCCAGTTTACTAATAGGACTGTCAACAATTAGCCGACATCATTGACTGATCTACTATAAAAAAAAATCGTTGATGCTAAATCGGAATTTTTCTTTTCTGGTCATTTTAAATGATTATGGTAACAACCATCCACAAAGTCATTTGGATCACAAAGTAAAAGACAAAGTTTTGGAGCCAGTATAGTCTTTCCTCAACCATAGAAGAAGAAGACAGATACAAACTTACGTTTCACGGCAGCACAACAATCACTTCCTTCATCAGTGTCATTTTTACTCACATTTTGTCATAAGAGAATGGGTGTAATATTTTCTATCCTCATGCAGAATAATGTTGGATTCTACGTTTATAAAAACTAAAAATAACTCAAATTTGCAGCCCTACTGTCTCCAGAAGTAAACAAATCTTCAAAATAAAGTGTTGGTGAAGCTTCTCATTTTCAAAGTAAAACTTTTGTGTTTAAACTGAAGTTCAGTTTATTGACATAAGTTCTGAAAAAACAAATTTGCTATTTATTTACACTCTTTTAATTATGGTGACGCTATACCGCGGAGAAAAGCCGCTTTCCACTCCGACTTTGAACCGACATTCTTTAGAATGTAAAGTGATGCAGAACTTTGAGGAGGGAAAAACTGTTTTTAGAATTTTTTGTTAAATTATCAAAAACAACAATAACGTTTGTCTTTTGTTTATTGAAGTTAACATCAAAGTTGACAAAAAATATATTTACTTTCTTTGCTTACTATTTTTATGGGAAGTTTAGACAATAATTTAGAGCAGAGATCAGGAGCTCTTTAGTTTATGTCTTGTGCTAGCATTTAGCTTACATGAGACCTTGTACTTTTATATTTTATAAGGTGAAATTGAAACTCATGAACTGTATATGTACAACTTTAATTTCTGTGACCATTAAATGTACCGAACATGATGCAACTTCCATGGACTGAGTACCAGCACTATGATTAAAATTGCTCATTCCTTACATAAACAACAATCGTTGACTAATCCACTGATCAAAAATATAATCAGTGACTAATTGACTCCTGGATTACATGTTAGTGACAGCCCTACTTACTAATGATTGGAGTTGCCTTAGAAACGTTGACTCAGAATGACTCCAACTGTTATCTGGCTCCAACATGGCGACGTCCATAGTGTGTAAAAATAGCTTCATTTCAATGAAGGCATTGTTTATGTGTCAGTCCAGTTCTCTATATACAGACACAGACAGGGAAAACAAAGACATGCATGGATCTAGTCGTCTACAAGTAGATGGAGCTGAGCAGGGAGCTTTTGACCCACATATTGTAACTTGACAACAATTTGAAGCTAATTTTAGGCTAAATTTTTCCCAAAATGGTCACAAGAACATGCTATAAACACCCAAAACACAAAGACTGAAAAGAGATTCTGTGTAACTCCGTTACTTCATGATACATCGTCTAAAGACCTAATTAGATGAGGCAAATTGCATCATTCTAATCCAGAATTTTTTTTTTTTTTTATTTTATTTTGTCTCCGTTTCAACTCCAGCTTATTGAAGAGCGGTTTGGATCTGGTTTAACAAGCAAACACTCGACTTATTCTCCTTTATTCATTAGTTACACCAAACCAAAGAAATACTTTAAAAAATATCTTCATTTAGTGCATTATTTTTTAAGTTATTCTCGCTTCAGCTGGAGTTGTTTCAGAGCTCAGGCCAGTGGGGAGTTGAGCGTTGGTGCGGGATACACCTTGAAATTTTTGGAAGTGTGCATGGAGCTTCCCTAAACCACTTCCCTCTGGAGGCATCGGAGCTTATGCAATAACCCAACGTGTTCTCATCAGTGCTTTACTTTATTAAATATTAAAGTTTTCTATGACTAAACAGTGTGACAAGTTCAGCTAAAGTGCATCTAAAGAACAGCACTTGTCAGGGAAATTTAATTGGGGTCTTTAAAGTTGAATTCTTAGAAAGTTGCTTCAAATCTTTTACCTGCTTAGAGTCAAATGAGTCCTCCAGGGGCCCCCCCGACTTTCTGAAATGTTCAAATCTACTGTTTCTTATTTGATTATTTTTTTTTCCAGGAAGTTTCCGCTGCTGGAAAGTTGGAAAGTTTTAAACAAATAATGCAATTGTTCTCAGATTTCTTAGCCCAGTAAATGTTTGTTTCTATTTATTTGACGGTTAAATCGAGCTTAAAAATGCCAGGAGACAGTTTTAGGTATTGAAAATGTCTTAGCAGAGATCCGAGGTTGATGAAATATCACAGTGTGTGCGCCTGAAGGCAGAAACACCTGAAACAAGTGTTGAAACATCAGTGCGGCAGGACTTTGAGTTTAGAGAAGATGTTGCTGGAAGAGGAAACAGTTTGTTCACGTCAGCTCGGGATTCCTCAGTTGTTCCACAAACACACGGAGACATTTTGCTGCTCGTGAACTGGTTTATGTTTCTTTAATTAGGACCAGATCGTGTCACGGATGTATGAACAGTGTGTCACATGGCGCTCTGGGAACAGGGAGGGTGAATGCGGCCAAAACGAAGAGGTTATCTCCGCACTGCGCCTCATTTTGTTGCCCGTCTTTTCAGAGATACCGCGGTTTCACACCTTGATTGACACCAGGAGTTCATCTCCAATTCCCCCGGCTTCGCGGAGAATCGTCAGCCGCACGAGCTGACAAGATGTACAACCCGAGCGATGAGATGCCCATTTGAATAATGCGCGCATGGGGGAGCAGGGATTCTCTTCCCGACTCTTTGATGTGTTTGCGGCGAAAAGATAACTCCTGACAGCATCAGTTAAACTGAGACTTTCTGAAAGTAACATTGCAGAAGTTGTGATCTCACTCCAAGCCATTCCACTACATTGGCAGTAAATGTTGTATCAGTCACAGTGGGACGGTTCATTTGGCGTCCTCGGAGAAAAATCCCGTCACTGGTTGGGATTTGGAATCAGTTCAGACGGCTGTTTTACTGGCTTCCTTACAGAAGGAGAAACAAAACAACATACAGTAAATTCCTGCAGATGTGCCGGAACTTCAAACGGCTGCTCGTTTTTTCACTAGATTACACAGACTTCCTCCCCTTTCCTGTCAGTGCACGTAAAGGTGAGCTCTTTTAAATTTCAAATGATCCTCTTGAATAAGATCTTGAAATATTCATGTGAGGTTTGGGAGCTTGTACTGCACACCTGGGAGAGGTCGTATTGACACCAGTACAGATTGGTTATTTTAGAACTTTTTTTTTCAGAAATCCTTTGTCTTTTTTTTCATTTTGAGGGCAGAGAATACAGAGGATTTAAAGATTATTCAACATCTACTTTGTTTTTACATTTCTAGACAACTTGAACACATGAACGTCGGTCTTCTCTGTTGAGCTGTCAGTTTCAGACGTAAGTTCTCTCGTGGTCAACCTCCTCAGGCCTGTTGTAACATGATGCAAGGCCTTAGTTTGTAGACCAGGAATATTGTTGGAGAACTCAAAACTGAAGGGTCAACAAAAGTCTAATCTTTCATGCTATGTTCCTCCAGACCCACTCCATTGACATTTTAGGTGTTTTAACATTTATTTGTTCTCAGGATGGAGAACAAATATAAAGAAAATTAAGCTCAAAATACAATTTCTGAGTGTCTCTTAATTCATATCATAGCGAATCAGGAGGAGGAGAAAAAATGCAGTTGTAGCTGTGATGTAGGTGCTACAATCAACAAGCTCTGCGGTATTCTGATGAATCCACCTGTAGAGCTCAAATATTGCTCGCCATTTTTCTTGCAGGGTTATTGTTAAATTGAGGGTGTGGGGCACTGTAAGCTAGCGAGGTGCTTGTAAAAAGAAGGATGCCCGCGAGCCGGTATATTCCCTGGCAACAGTCCCACCCACAATACAGAGGCAACTTTGGAATGAACTCCTACTGCTCTACAGAAACTATGTCCAAATAAACCAAACACATGTTTTAATATTGGCTAAAAATGGAAACAACTTAATTAAAAGACCACTGGGAACGCTTTTACAATACATAAAAAGCTGATCAGAATGGAGCGTATAAATGTTTGTGTGTATAAGGTGTATATATATATATATATATATATATATGTCAGCTGCTTACGCTGTTTCTGCATTTTTTTTTATAAATATGAACAATGTATATTTTTTGCCACAAACAAAAGCAAAAATATAAAAAATACTAAATATTTTTTAAATATTTTTACCTTTTACCTTAAGTAGAGGCCAAATTAGCAAAAAAGCTAGCTCATTGCCTAATTACTAGCTGAACTCCAAGTTAGCATGAAATTCCTCAGTAAATTAAATTAGCCAAAAATGTTAGCATGTCGCTAAAGTAAACGCTAAACACTAAATTAGCCTAAAAACTCAAGTAGATAACAAATTAGCCAAAAAGTTTAGCATATTGCTAAAATATTAGCTTAACTCCAAATTAGCATAAACATTTTAAATAGAGGCCAGAGTAGCCAAAAAAAAAGCTAGCTCATTGTTCAATTACTAGCTGAACTCCTAAATGGCATAAAATTCTTCAGTAAACTAAATTACTCAAACAGTTTGCCTGTTCCTAAAATAGAAGCCTAAATTCTAAATTATCCCCCAAAAACTTCAGTAGATAACAAATTAGCCGAAAACATCTGCATGGTGCAAAATTATTAGCAAAAAAACCCAAGTTAGCATAAAATTAATCAGTAAGCTAAATTAGTAAAAAAAGTTTGTCTGTTGCTAAAATAGAAGCTAAACCTTAAATTAGCCTTAAAACTCCAGTAGATAACAAATTAGCCAAAAATGTTAGCATGTTGCTAAAATAATAGCTAATCTCCACATTTTTTTAAATGACTATTTCATTTTTCTTCACCCAGAGAGCCACCATGAAGGGATAAAAGAGCCACATGTGGCTCTGGAGCCGCAGGTTGCAGACCTCTGGGCTAGAACTTCAAAGTACTGAAGAGAGAGGACTGATTGACATGTCCAAAGACAAATAGACCTTCAAGGAAACTTAGCACTGAAATGGGGCACTGTTTGCAGCAGCTTCTGTCAGTTTCGCTAGAACCGCGTAAGTCATCTTACTTGGAGCCGAACTTCGGTGCCCAACACTACTCCAGTGTAAGCTCAGCACAAACCAGAAGGAAAACAAGAATAAAAACCACGTTGTAAACCAGAGATAGGCAAATCCAGGCCTCGAGGGCCGCAATGTCTGCATGATTTCCAGATATTCAAGCTCTATACATTACCTGGTTCAGGTGTGTCTAGCCAATTAGAACAAGGCATGTTGGAAAATTTGCAGGAAAGCGCCCCTCCAGGCCTGGAGTTGACTTTACACCGAAAACAAACAAAAATATGTCACTATAACACACATCTTACTACTGTTTACTAACAACTCCTTTGTTTTACTTCCATCTATTAAATGACGGTCATAAATTATGGCACAGATGACAATATTCACGTTTTTTTTTATTTCTTTTCACAAAAAAGTTAACCAACACCAATAAAACTTTGGGCATGATAATGATGTTTAAGAAAAAATCTAATTTTGCATTTTTTAAAGCACATTTTTGTGTAGTTAGTCCATAAATCACTACGTAGTAGACATTTTTGTAGCTGCAGGCCTAAAGAAACCTCTGACTAAAGCAACTTTACAGCATTTTATTGGGCTGGGTTTGTAGTCTACCAACATTTTTGGACATATTGTTATAAAATAACACTAAGAAGATTAAATGTAGAGAACAACGTTCAGACCAAAGCTTAAAAACATTCAATATAAAACCAACAAAAATAAATAAAGCCCCTATTTATCACAACATTAACAACAAATTGATAAAAGTATATTTAAAGGAAAATGATCAAAATACGAATTAAGCTGAAAGAGGAGAAGAGAGAGTTCTGCACTATCAGAGGAAAGGATTTGTAGAAGTAAACAAAAAAAGTTATGTAACAAATCTACAGATTTCCATAAATCCTTCAAGATCACAGATGTACAGGTGGAGCATTTCATGTTCCCTTTTTTCCCAAGAAAAACACGTTTCTAGATCATAAAGAATCCCACTGATCTTTAATTACTTGCTTTCTTCAAAGAGGAACATCAGACGAGACTTCCAAGTCAGTTTAAGTAGATGTTGGAAAGGCAGTGATTATTTATAGTCATTTGGAGAATTAGATGCCAAGAATATCAAAAGATGAGGTTGAGATCCTTTTTTTGGATGGTCCAGAGTTGGCATGTTTACGAATGAGTCTTTGAGTAAGAGAAATTGTAAGTTGTTTAAGACTTTGTGGAGGTGTGTATTGGTGTCGATTATTGGTGTCAAATCTTCACCGATTTGATGTCTGAGTACTTTAATTTTTGTGTCTTTTGTTTTCAAATTCTATAATTTATACCAACTAAAAATTAATATTCAAATTGGTGTGTGTGTATTTTTGCAATGACTATGATTTGAAAGTTTTGTGTTGTGTCATTGGCATGTAAAGGTTGATTTATATTATTGATTAAATTTAGAGTTCAAACCTGAACTCAGAGTCCACAGACTCAAAATTCTCAAACTTAGAGTTTTCGGTTTCAGAACAGCTGAAAAGAGTTGATTCAATCAACTTGAAGTTGTTGGAACCGGAATGTGGTGCAAGCGTCGCAACAATAAAAAGCCCTTATCAATGGAGCAAAGACAGCACGATTCACCATGGCAACGGGAACAAACACCTTTGGGCTCCTTATTTCCGGCGACAGAAATTGATGAATTCCTACGAGCATATGCCGACTACGACCACATTATCCGCAAGAGAAGCAACACAGGTGTAGTGGTAAAACAGAGAGAAAATATCTGCAGAGTTAATGCGAATGTCTACATTTGAATCATTTCAATTCAAACAAAATATTGTCAGGAGGGTTATTTTATCACTTGTTGAGTAAGGAATGGTTCTTGATCTGTCAATAATTTAATCAGTAATCTCTGTACTTGCTTGGATGACCATCTTTCGTAACCCCCACCCCCACCACCACATACACACACAGACACACCAATATCACTGCACGCAAAAATGAAACACTGTAGCTGCCTGGAATATGGTAAAATAAGCATTTAATTTTAATTCTCAAGAATAACAGAATATTCAATGAAAATCTTTTTTTTTGCATAATAATCCAATGCCACGACTCGAACTCCACCTCCCGCAATGTGAGTCAGGCGCGCCCACCATCGTACTATCATTTGGTTGCTTATCTGCAGCACGGTAGATGGTTTAACAGACATCTCCAGGTTTAGGTTTAAAGATTTCTGTTGTTAAGGGTTTAAAAAGATGAAAAGAAAGCTCTGTTTTATTAATAACGATTCCCTGGAAAAACTGTATAAGAATGAATTGGGAAACGGCAGGCAATCGACTCGTGTCCTCAAAATCCTCTCCGGGCATAAAAGACATTCCCTCCGGATTGACCCAGCCTCCTCGTCTACGGGATCCTCTATGAATGGACATATTATTTAGGTTTCTGGGTGGTGGAAACGTGACGTCTCTAAAATGAATGTTCTCTAAATAAACATCCTTCACTTTAAAAAGGGGCGGAGCCCACAGAGAACTCTAAGTTCCTGAAGGAAACCTCCTCCAGACCATGTTACGTTCACACACTCAGTTGCCATAGTGATTGATTCTGAGTTCAGCTTTGCCCAGGTTTGGTTTCACCCACTTTCACGGGTTTAAGTTGCCTCCGTTTCTGAAACCGAAAACTCAGAGTTTTGCTGAATTTGGACTCAGAGTTCCAACAAAACCTGCTTCTTGAAACGGGCCCCTGGTGGTTCATCTGTGCTCCTGTTTTTAGTTGTGGACCTCGCCTCTGGCTCGTCTTGGGTGTGGACCTCCACCACGAAGGATGGTTTAAAGGCAGGGACACCCAGGTTAGTTTAGTTTAGCAACCAGCATGTTCATGTTTTATGCTTTTGTACTGGTAAGAAGCCCAATGAGTCAATTGTTCTGTGATATTGGGGTAAATAAATATAATTAAATTGTTGGCTCCAAGAAGCCACCATTTTCTTTGGGTGATGTGGCTCCTCCCAATTTTCCATATACAGTCGGTGGTTAAATATCACGTTAATGTTCACCATTACAGCCCCCCACAACCACCACATACACGCATAAGGAAAACTGACACCAGCTTGGCTTGTTCAACACTGTAATGTGGAGAACAAGCAGAAGCACCATCTGGATTCTACCACGATGAATCTTTTTTATCTCAGATTTTTTTATAGCTGCATTACATCAAACACGATTCCTCTATGTCTCTGCGCTGCTTTTCTCTATCATACACACTCACGCATCGGTGATCACATTAGTGGAATTGTGAGGTTCAGTATCAGGCCCGAGCTCGCTTTCATGCATGGACTGGCTCTTATGGGTTGTTTGCACTCAGCCACGCTGGAGTTATGGAAATTGCATAAGATGCTCTTAAAGGAGCTGAAGGAAAGTAATATTTTTCCTGACAGATTGTTAGTTCTACGTATGGCTGTCAGAGTGCTGTGAGCATTTCAGTAAATGTGACTAAATCTTTTTTTGTATTTCAGCCACTCAATTACCAGCTGTGACTTTAATGCATTTTGAGTACAAAAGCAGAGTAAAATAGAGTTAAGTATGGAAAATGGAATAAACATGAAGTAAACAAAAATACATATTTTCACAGAAAGGAAAATTTGTTAAAGAAAATGCATTTTAATTGGGTCATTAAACATAATTTAAATGCATTTGGAGGCCAAATTCAAGTATTAAGTAAAAAACATTGTTTTAATTTTTATGCTTAACATCCCCGATTCAGTTTGTTTCACGTCTTAATCCAAACAAATTCAATGATTAAGATTAAGCCCCTAAAGAGAATCACAAAACTAACAGATGAGATCAATACCAACTATATAATACATGTTTTATAGTTATATTGTGCAGTTTATCTTTGCTAATGTGCGAAAGTATACACTAATGGACACCAGTTGTACAGTTACTGGAACTTGTGTTCCAAACAATAATTAGGGATTATATCTCACTGGGCTGCAATAGATCTCCATTAGTTGCAATAAAATACACGAGTTCTTCGTCTGGCTCGCAGTGAAGTGAATCTTTATCCGTGTAAAACATCAGTAAAGGTGTTATATGCTTTGTTGTACACTTTTAAACTGTCCTCTTTCATAAATTGTCTTCGGTTGGGCTGCAGGAATTTGTCATCATAACTGATTATGTCTCCAAACTTAACTATCAACACAGGAATAGAAATAACAGGGGTAAAAGAAGAGACTGAAACTTACAGTTTATTCCATATATGGAAGAAATATTTATCAGTATATTGAAATATATTAAAAAATACTCCAACTATTACCGTTTCTAATATTGAAATATAACAATCCTTATATTGTGATATATTGCTCTCTATACTGAAATATGCTATAAAATACTTTGTGATTTATACTGTAATATATTGCTCTATGTACTGAACTATGATATATATATATATATATATATATATACACATAACAGATTGACCATCCATATATTGCAATTCAAAAATATATGGGTAAATGACTGACATATTGAGATATATTTCTTAATATATTGGCAATATATCTACATATATTTTTCAGTGTATCTCAATATATTTTTATTTTGTGAGGGACTACTTTTGACCTGATAAATTGGTACGTTTTACGAAGACTATTTATGATCCTAATGTGTTCTGATGATTAAAACTCTGAGTATTTATAAAAAATAAGTTAAAATAATAAAATGCACACTGGTTTTTCATTGAGATTTCTGGGAAAATTCCAGGGCACTAATTTTAGATTTGGACAGCTCTATATATAGTATAATGTACCATAGAGTTCACATTGCTGTCTTAGTAGTTGACCTATATAACCTATGGTGGCTTTGAATTTACTTTAGATTAATGCTCATATCAGCCTATTTGGTTTTCATATTACATTGTTTTACTTGGTTAACTTTTATATAAGTAAAAAGGAACCAGAATTAAGGTTCTTGCAGTCAAAAGCTTTTATGGTCGCCAGCTGTTTTTAGGAAAAGTATAGGCTCCATTTCACAAGCCTAAAGCATTGACTATTTATTAGAACTGGACCAAGTGAGTTCAATGTTTACTTAAAGTTCTAATGAAATTAAGTTGATGACGTTGCATTTTTTTTTGATAAGGACGCCACCATTTTGGAGCCTGTTTGAAATGCATGGAGCCAGTTACAGTCAATGTCAAAATTGGGATTTTTCTTTATTTCTGTTTAGGTGCCTTTCCATGCATCCACAAAATACTGTAAACTGAAATTAAAATGTATTTATTTTCACCTTACTAAATTATAAAATAAAGGAAATAGAAACTTGATAAGTTCATTGCAGCAAAGCCATATCTTCTCAGGTGTCTGCGAGATATAAAGGTTTCTTATTAGCAGAAACATTGATGTAAGAATAAAAAAACCCATAATACCACAAAACATTTGTAATCTATGTCATCCTGCTATTAAAAGACAAGCACATTAAACGTTATGAGGCATTAGCTTAATCAATGACCCTCTTGTCATTGATTTTCTGCATCAAATATCGTCCTAGTCCACTTTGAGCTGTTATTATAACATGTAAAAGAGCTTCTGCACATTTACGATAAAAGAGTGTTTTTTTATTTTTTATTGGCTGATTCTTTGTTAAAAAGCACGAGCTGTACCAAAAACAACACAACAACGCTTTAATGGGGGTGACATTTGAGAAAGAAATGAACCCTATTATGCAGATATTATCAATTTTATCTAAAAACCTTTATAAAATAAACTAACAATAGTAAAAACCTTTGAATCATGAAATATGAAGTCTAAACTGTTCAGTCTGGTTCATTTACAGAGCTTTACAAAATAAATTTCACAAAAATAAAATCAAAACCGGAGACCTTTTCTCTGTTACAGGTGTGGTTGGTTGAAGGCGGAAATAGCTATTTTCAAAACTAATAGTGAAAAAAGTAAACAACATTTACAGGTATTAAACTGCGGTGATGCACAAACACTGAACCAGAGACATCAGCCTAAAATTCATTTGGGGGTTTTGTTATGTTGCCTTCATTTCTCACACAGCATTTGTGTATTCGGAATGTTTGGTTCAAGATCTTGTTCCCAAAAAGTCTCCTATTCTTCAAAAATTGCCTATTGTAGCTGTCCAAACAATTTAGGAATTTCCACCAAACTCAAAGCTTCCGTGTGAGAGCATTTGTCATATTCTCGTTTCAGCAATCGATCAGATCGTTGATTTATCTTCGTTTAAATTACAGTTGTTAAAGTCACGACAGTCTACAGATTTTACATCATTTTAATTTTGTTCTGTTTGACTGGAGCAACTGGTCAATAGCTGCATCGATAAAGTAATCTGCTGGCTTACAACTGGGAGGTTAAATCTTGATGATATTATTGTAACTGGTTCTCTGCTTGACACCAAAAAATCCACTAAAATAATATATATTTTTCTTGATTCCGGATAACTTTAGGGAGCTAATTGTAGCTTTGTGGATCTAAAACTCCTCTTTTTTTTTAGCTGTAAGAATAGATTTATTTCAAACATATAAACAAATAATTATAATTTTTTTTCAACAATTAACAATCAAAAGGAAAAGTCTCCATTAGACTGAACTGACTTTATATGTAAATGTGTGTTTTACTGTAGCGCTACAATACATTATATATGCTTTACACGAATGCCAAACTGTATATCTAGGATATATATATATATATATATATATATATATATATATATATATATATATATATGTCTCTGGCCCCTAACCTCGAAGAGTACACCGAATCCAGGAATATGAACCCCTCATAAGCACTTCTTTTCATGCTTTGTAAATATTTCTTAAAGAATATTGGAATATTGCTCCACATAAAGTTTTTTTTTTTTCAATTAAGAACAATGGACTGTTCCCCAACGTCATTTCTAAAGGCCCGGTCCCATAGGATTTGACGGGTGTATCACGGATAAAAAAGTTGGAAAATCTGGCACACGCGCTTCCCTCTGCCGCTCCTCCGCCACTCCTCCGCCAGAGCACACCCTACTCGCATATAAGCGTGTCCTCCCCCAATCAGCTGCTAAAAAGATGATGTAAGTGGCGATACAAGCGCAGACCGGCCGGGGAAACTGCAGTGCTGCAGCCGTGCACGAGCGAGGAATTTCACAGTCCAAGTGCGTGTACCTGCGTCCGCTTCACAGTCCGATCTCGCACTGAAATGGCTCTTGCACCACCGTTTCACAGCCATTGCACGGCGGTACTCAATTTTTGTGCAGTTAAAAAATTATATCCACGTGTAACGGCTGCCAAATTTTGTAACGTGTGTATGCGCGTCAAATCCGCGCCCCTATATCGCCCGTTGCACTACCAGTTCCCTCCTAACAGCGTCTGTACCCCGGGATGACATTTTTTCTGTGCTACAGCAGTGATAACGCTGTGAAAGCCAGTGGGACCGGGGCTATGTCCAAATTCCTTCCCTACTCCCCTACTCACTATATAGTCCATTCGCCTTTTTGTAGTGCTGTCCGAATCTACAATTCCAAAGTCAAATGCACTAGAAACTTCCCAGAAGTCTTTGTTTAACCGCAATGCATTGTGGACTATATATTCACTAATGTAGTTAGCATTGATGCAATTTTTATACAAAAAAAGAAACGTGTTTAATTGTATTTTCTTAATAATGAATACACATTTTCATCATCAGAACACAGGGGATTCATAAGTATAAGTCGAAAAATGTTTGTATTGTTTCAATTTTTGATTTGTGAAATTGGTGACATTATTTCCAGCGTAGAAAAAAGAAAAAAGAGAAAAAAAAGGAGTGAGCATTGTATCCAAATTGCTTTTCAAATCTAGGGAACTATAAAGTCCGGCACTATATAGTTTTTAGTAGTTAAGGATTAGGGTGGGAAAGGTGTATTGGGTTGTCAGAGTTTTTGTGGCGAACCAGAGGAGTCACATGACTAAAAAAAATCTGCGAATACGTGAAACCACGAATAATGAAATGCAAAAAGGTATATATAAAATATGAAAATACATATACATGAATATATAGATATTTATATATATATATATGTATACATGAGTGATATATACTGTGTATATGTATATATCTACATATATATATATATATATGTATACATGTCTACATATACAGTATATATATATATGTGTGTGTGATATATACTGTATATATGTATATATCTACAGATATACAGTATATGTATATATACATATATATATATGTATATATGTATGCGATTTGCATCATAAAATGTCATAGTCATAACTGAATAAAACAGCTCAGACATGAAGGGAAAAAGTCAAATCACCCTTTTTTTTTTAATGAGAATCTCACTGGAGAGATTTTTCACCGATTTCTAAGCCCCTGACACTAACTCGCACTGTGTTGTTTTTACAGGTGAAAAACACAAAAATGCAAATGTTGAAATTGGTATGGAAACTGCAGAGTCAAGCAGGTTTTTAAGGTTCAGCTCAAAAGCGGGCCCAGCTCAAACAGAAGACAAACAGTGAGATTTACTGACGAGTTGTTACAGGGTCACAACAGGCAACAAAGAACAGACAGGCAGATAGGCCGAATCCAGCTAAAGCAACCGGTTCAAAACCCAGACAAGGCACACGCTGATAAGACAGGAGAGAGAATGGACTCAGATAAACATGCAGTACAAAAGGAGCACGCCTGCTTTCACGTACCTGTGTTGTCGGGACAATCCATTGTCAGCTTTCAACCGTTTCTTAACCTCCATCTGGTGACAAAACAGAATGGAAACAGTTCAAGTCTTGTGTTGAGGTCACTCGCTGTTAAAGAGGAGATAAACTAAACCCGAATCGCAAAGGAGTTGACAATAAAAAACAGAAAACTATAAAAACAACAGAGTGAAATCCAGATGACATGCCGTGAACAGTGGTAACAACAGATGTTTGCTCAGATGAGGCAGCAGCTTTTCACGACATTAGACAGATGCAAACTTTGGTGGAAAATAAGAACAACCGTCATCAACCAGTTTCAAATGTCAGAAAATGCAGCACGAACGACAGCAAACAAAGCTAACACCACAGCTTCCAGGGGGATTCTTGATGTGTCAATGAATCATTCTTGAGTGCAGCATTTAAAATTCACATCAAATTTTTCTGTCACACAGTTTCTATTGAAAGTTTTTTAATGTTTTTGATAATATGCAACAAAAGAACATTAAGATTTTCTGAATGAGAGCATTGCCGCTGGCTTATCTTAATACTCAATTAAAGAAAAACAAATTTATGAGAAAATGGGCTTAATTTAATTAAGATGTTCCTCTGTCTGTTGTTGTTCAGCTTGGATTGCATGAATTGTTTTTGCCACCAATAAACAGCAGGAAAATATATAGTAAAGTCCAGAAACAGCAGGTCCCATCAAACTGCAGAAAGAGAGAAAACCTTCCAAATTTGCGTGGACAAATTTATCTTTAGAGTTCAAGAAAATAAGGATTAACTTGATTTTGAGAGAATCAAAACATTTAAAATCTCTTTTATTTAAGATTGTTCATTAATACAAGGTACAGTGAGTCGCAAAACTTATGAATTGGAAAACAAATGGTACAAACTACTTCTGGGAGAACAGGACAGAAGAGCAGGAGTTAACTTTTGACTTTCTTTTTGTATACTTTTAGACCAATTTTAGTCTTTTTATCCTTATTTATTGTTTTAGTTGTTATCGTTTTTGGGTTTGTTATCCTTTTATCTTGTGTGTGGGATCAGCAGATCCAATAATTTCCTTTGGGATTATTAAAATCCATCCATCCATCCATCCCTCCCTCCCTCCATCCCTCCATCCATCCATCTATAAGTTTTTCCAAGCCAAGTCGGAATTCTTGTACATTTTCACACTCTGAGGCCCTTGGAGTTACTGTTTTTTTTTCCGGACCGCTCACTTTTATGAGAAAAAAAAAGCTTTCTGCTGAGGAAACTTTGCCATCACTGGTCACTTCTGACACACTTTCAGTTTATAAGGGGCGGCCGTGGTGCAGTGGTAGGGCGGTCGACTCCTGATCAGAAGTGAGCTGGTTCGACTCCGCCTTGCCCGCCCATGTGTCGAAGTGTCCTTGGGCAAGACACTGAACCCCGAATTGCCTCTGGTGGGAGGTTGGCGCCAGTGTTCGGCAGCGGAGCCACCACCAGTGTGTGAATGGGTCTGTGACTGTGAAGCGCTTTGGGCCCTCGAAGGAGGGTAGAAAGCGCTATACAAGTACACGCCATTTACCATTTACCATTTACCATTTATAAATGTGCCCCATCTGACTGTAACATCTAGGCCTTCAACCATCATCTACACCTGTTGTTTTATGTCACCCATAACTTTTACTGTTGCCTTTCTAAAAGCGGAGAAAAAAACCTTAAAGTGTGTCCGTCTGTCATGAAAAAGACTCTTGGGGACATGAATGGAAGCTGGAGTGGAACTCATTTCCTATCTCAATTAGGTATCTCGGTCATTGTTGCTGATGTTTATGTCAGGGTGTTTTCGTCCGCGTATGAGAGTTAAATTTATTGATTTGTGATTTTTTTTATTCCTCCCTAAAGTTACAGCCCTGCTTTGCCTCATTAGATGTTTGCTGTACCCAAGCTGAAGTGATTAAAAGCTTGTGATGGGCCTAAATGATATTGATTTCAGCAGACGGATAATTGGAGACACACTGCTGTTTTCGGATTCTCCTGAGCTAGAATCGCCTTCCTGCTTCTACCTCCAACTAAAAAAAAGCAAGCAGCCATGTTGAGCAACCTGAGACTCTTTGGGGGAATTTGAAATTCACTGCAGGGTAAAAAAAAAAAATAGACAGGAGTCTTTCAAGGGGCTGGTTCGCACCTCCCTTTGCTCCCAGCATGGCATATTTTTAATAAGGACGCAGCCTGTCAGCCGCTGTCTTTCCTTTCTCCATCTGCAGCTGGAGGTTTGTAAAACTTAACAAGCAAAGGGAACATTTGCCTCAAACAGCCAGCGTAAACAGCAGGAGAGCTACAGTCAGCACAAGGACACTCGCTGCCACCTGTCAATCAAGGTTCCTGTTACTGCCGATAGTCGTCTCTGATCAGATGTTCGTGTGATGTCGCTAGGCAACAAGTGCTGAGCAACAACTTGAAGTCTTCCAGCTCAACCTGTTTTCACTGAGAATAATGAGGATACTAGTTTGTGGTAGTTGAAGTCATTTAATAACCCTTCACGCTAAAACAAGGTTGACTTTAGGTCAGAACGTGATGATTGGAAAATATATCATCGAGTCTGAAAGTAATACTTCAAAGTTTTTGGATGGCTGGGGCAGATAAGTGAGGAGTTTAGAATCCAAGCTCATTTTGAGACATTTTTATTGTGGAAATGAAACAAAACACAAACAGAAGAGATGAAATGAACAAAAACTATTGAAAAGTTCTCTGGTGAGACACAGAAAGATGGAGCAGACGGGCAATTTTATACATAAAAAGTCATTGCACAAGTTTTTTGTTTGTTTGATTTTTTATGACATGATGGTTTTTAAGAAAGTCTAGTAGAGCAGTTCAGGCTTTTCTGTTGAAAGCCAGTTCAAAGACAGAAGTATGTCATCAACCAACCTAGTAACAACAAGGCGGTTTGTTACACAAATATGTTCTGTTGCTAAACAACCTGACGTCATTACACAAATGAATGTCATCAGGCTCCAAAAACCTTTGTCTGTCTGCACTGAAGATGGATTCTCATAAACTATTTATTTATTTTTAAGATCAAAATTGGTCTGGTTAATTGTTTACTGAAAATATATAAGAATTCTTTCAGAGAATGATCAATAAGCACTCTATCGTTACTTTAAAACTTGATTTCAATGTGTAATGATTCTTTTTCTGCATTAATATGAAATTGTATTTTGATAATGAGTATTACATATCAGTTACATGATGTATGATTGTTACTGTTTACTGAAATCATGAAATAATGTTTGATGAGATTAATCAATAATCAACAAGCACTTCACTTTGCTATTGGGAATTAAAATAAAAGAAAATAACAACTTGGAAACATACATGGAAATGAATGGCTTGACGGCCAGTGTCCTTCTTGCATGTCTTCCAACAAACCTGCCGTTGAAGCTCCTTATTGGCTAGCTACACCTGATCCAGGTAAATAAGATAGAGTTTCAGGAAAACCAACAGGAGGCTGGCCCTCGAGACCTGGAGTTGGACAACCTGAACAGTATATGTTCAGTCAGCCTGCAATATGATACATTTAGTTGTTTGTGTGCTTGAGCTTGATGCATTTAACCTCTTGTATTAAAAGCAGAAGATAGAAAGAAAGTTTTTAAACTATTTAATGGAATAAAAGCTCACCATCAGCAACCAAACTTATTGGAACTTTTTATTATTTCTAAACACAGCATTTAGACAAAATATTGGACATTTCTTGCTGTGAATCTATAAGTGTCACTGAAAAAAGCGTGTCTTTTCCTTTTTCAGATGCCTCAGAGCTGTTCATTGATTTGTTGACCTTTGTCTAATGCAGCCTTTTCAAGGATGCAGAAAATTGCTGGGCAGAAAATGAATTGAACAAATGTTCTTGTCACTTTGGCAAAGTGTGAAGGAAGAAACTGCAGATTCGACATCACAGCCGTGTGCGGCCGCCAGATGTGCTCATAAATGTCACTGCGGAGATGTTGATGCTGGGGATTTGGCTGGATTTGGCTGATAAAGGTTGTCAAGTCTGAAGATTGAATGCAACAATCACCCTTCTGAAAAACTTTTGGGCAATACTAGACATAATCATCCAAATAAACTTTATATTATTTTTAATTTGTTGAAACAATGTCAACATTTACACACATTTTCCCAATCACAGTTAGCAGATGTTCTCTTTTTTTCCCTTTTAAAGCAGAGACAAATCTTTTTAACAGCATTTAATTCAGAAATGCATGCAGGCAAATAAATAGACATTAAAAAAAGGTAAAAATGCAATATTGCAAATTTATGAATGATAAGAAATGTTGGTTGTTTTGTGATGGTTACCGTATACATTACTCCCCCCTTTTTCGCTGGGATTTGGGACCAGAGACATCTGCAATATGTAGAAATTCAGAACAACAGCATACTTTATGACGAACGTGAGGATTGTCACTCTGTCTCTGCACCTCAAAACCAGGACCACATGCATAGAAGTGTGAGAAGAGGCATCTATAAGAAACACCCTCCCCAGATGCTAACAATCCTCTGTGAATATCTTCTTCAACATATCAAGATTTTTTTTGGCTGTTTCTGAGTCAGCTGATGCTATTTCTCCATGCAGGGGCGTGGAGAGAGGGGGTAGTCAACGGGCCGGTGTGCCTTACTTCTCCACTCAGAGATACACTTCACTACCGCATACAAGTTTTTGTGATGAACTGGAAGAGTCACGTGACGAAAAAAAATCTGCAAATATGTAAAACTGAGGATAATGAAACATGAGTACACGGGGGAAAACTGACTCTTCCAATTGTGAGGTGTCTCTAAATGACGTCAGTTCACAATAGTGACCGGACTCCCTTAAGATCCGCCCATCTTCTCCGGGTCACACAGACACCGGATGTCTGTTGTGTTTATATTGTGTAGCGATGGCCGATAAACGCTTATTGGAGTTAGAGTTCAAACTGTGTTCCGGTGCATACTACGGTGGCCGACACAGCTCACATATGCGAAAGACAAAAGGAAACAATGAAAGCCACAACACAAAGACAATAGCCAAAACATGATGACAATAGCAACAACACAATGACAAAACCCACAACATGACAGCAAAAGCCACAACACAATTACAAAAGAACAGAAAAAAAGGCTTTGGTTTTTGTAATTGTGTTGTGGTTTTTGTTGTTCGACTTTGGCTCTTGTCATCATTTTTAAGCTTTTGTTCAGTTTCAATGTGTTGTGTCTTTTGCATTTTCACGTAAAATGGGGCAGAAATAATAACTTTTCTTTTTTCTATTCCACTTTCATTGTCATAAAAGAAGTTTGGGTGTTTTTTTTGTAATGGTTTTGGGAAAGTAATACAAATAATTAAAAAAAACAGACAAATATGGGTTTAACTTTGGAGCCTTGCAAAATCTTGCAAAATTTTCATTGAATATCCTGATAAGTAAAAATACAAAATAAAAAGTGCAACTAGAGTGAAAATAATGAAAAATGAACCACTTCTAGCAGATCTAAGGAGTGTTGATAGAATGAGGAACAGGATGAATAATTTTACACAGGTGTACCAGTCTCAGAAGGTGCACACTTGTTTAAAAGAGGCCAAAAAATAAACAAAACCTCAAGCCTACAAAATAATACAGATGTATAAACATGACCTACGGAAATGCAACAACATAAACCAGGATAAAGAGATAACAGGACAAACTCAGCAGACCGCGGCATTGCTGTTTCTGTTTGCAGACATAAAGGCACAGCTAGCTCAGCCGGTGCTTTTCATATCCACTCATTGAATCAGAAAATAAAATCTTTGGTTTTATGATGGGCTCTGATGGATGTGAGTTCAAGGGTATCACGAGTGTTTCTTCAGAATCTCCATATGGAAGACTGAACGTGTCTCCTGCAGCGGCATGATAAAGCCAACTGCTTTTAATCTGTGGAGTCACGCAACCACACTTCCTCAGGGAGATGATGCTGCGCGGCAGACATGTGAGGTGGTTCCAGGGAAGGCAGTCCATCATTAAATGGAGATGTTGCACAGAAACTTAATACACATAGAATGAAGTGATCAATGAGCAGACTGTGCTGTGGACAGGAAATTGTCACACACCTCTCTAACCGGAGGCGCTGGAAGAGTGTTTTCTGCTGTGTCAGAAACACGATAAAACATTCGAGGACAAAGTGATTTGGAGCTTTTTATTACAGGAATCATTGCATTAGAAAAAGGATATTTAATTTGTCAATTCAAAAGTACAGTGGGATGTGTTTGGTTGTATGTTTCTGTAGGGAGCCAGTTCATCCAACAGTGGCTTGATAGGCTCCATTAAGAAATAGATTGATAAAGTAAAAGTTGAGGTTAAAAAAAAGCCAAAGTATAAGTTAACCTATCTTTATAATTTGGGCAAGAAAACATGGTTTTGTAATTGGATTATCCATTTTAGGAGAATCTTTTTTGCGCTTGGTAATTTTATAAATATTTATTTATTCCTGAAAGATAGAATCCTTCCAATCATCTTCTTGTGCTCATCCGGGCCCAGGTTTTAAGGGGTAACAGTCTAAGCAAAGATGCCCAGACTTCCTTCTCCCGGGTCACTTCCTCCAGCTCCTCTGGGGGGACCCCAAGGCGTTCCAAGGCCATTCTCTCCAGCGTGTCCTGGGTCTTCCCTGGGGTGTCCGCCCAGTGGGACATGCCCGAAACACCTCCCCAGGGAGGCGTCCAGGAAGCATTTGAACCAGATCCCTGGGTCACCTCAACTGGCTCCTCTCGAGGAGGAAGAGTTCTGTCCAAGTGACTGAGTTTCTCCCCCTATCTCTAATGGAGCGCCCAGCCACCCTCCAGAGGAATCTCGTGTCAGTCGCTTTCGGAGATCATGACCATAGGTGAGTACTGGAACTAAGATTGACTGTTGAATTGAGAGCTTTGCTTTCTGGCTCAGCTCTCTTTTCACTACAACAAAATGGTACAGTGACCGCATAATGGCGGACGCCACTACAATCCACGGACTGATCTCACGCTCCAATCCAAGACCCCAAGATATTTAAAGTCCTCCACCTGAGGCAGGAGCACTCCACCCACCCAGAGAGGGCAAACTACCTTTCTCCAGTCAAGAACCATGCCCCTAGACTTAGTGGTGCCGTCCCACATTCCTGCTGCTTCACACTTAAACAGCCCCAATGCATCCTGGAGGTCCTGGCTCGATGAAGCCAACAGAACAACATCATCTGCAAAGAGCAGAGATGAAATCCTGTGGTCCCCAAACCAGAACCCCTGGCTACGCCTAGAAATTCTGTCCACAAGAACTGTGAACAGAAACGGTGATAAAGGACAGCCTTGCTGGGAACAGGTCTGACTTACTGATGGCAAACCAAGCTCCTGCTCTGGTCATTCACAGACCAGACTCTGTGCTACCAGAGCACCCTCCACGACACCATGGGGGATGTGGTCAAACGCTTTCTCACTCCCAACTCGTCACATACTGTCACTTGGTTAAGGACCCCTCCATGTCACTTTTTGATGTTTTGGGTGTCCCCAACTTGTCGTTTTTTGACGTGTTGGCTGTTCCCAACCTCGGGGCTATGAACTGAACCGGTACTCAAACTCCGTACTGTTACTCAAACCTAGTACCCTAACCCTGGGCTCACACGGCTAGTGGTACAGCTCATGTGCGATGCGGGAACAGCCTAGCTACAGCCAATGGCTCATATTAGGTAGTGGATGGCTGCAGCCACAGACTCTAATGCCGAACTCCAAACTCACATACGTTCACGCTAATCCCCCCTTTGTTTTGTGCGGTTCAGCTGTGTCATCCGTTGAAATTTGAACCAAACGAAATGGATTTGCACGACGCAGAGGCCTGACTGCAGACGCAGGACGTAAACGCCTGCAGTGGGATTTCTTCTCACACTTTTTAAGTTATGTAAAGACTGCGGCGCTTCCATCGGTAACTTGACGTCGGACCAGATGCAGTACCAGACCTAAACTGGTACTAGATGTGGAATCGGGCACGAACCGGATGCAGTACCAAACCTGATCCAGTACTAAGTTAAGGTTAGGGTATTGGTACTGGACGGGTCTCGAGGAGGATCCTGTACCACATCCGATACCAGATTCGGTGTCGCGTTCCGAGGGTTGAGGACCCTTGAATCTACGAAAAGCCATCACGTTAAAAAACAACGAGTTGGGTGATACCTAAAACTTCAAAAAGTGACGTATAAAGGGCCTTAACTAAACGTCAGTATGCGACTACTTGGGAATGAGAACGTGTTGGCAGAGCTGGTTCCACGACCAGGACAAAAACTGCACAGTTGTTCTTGAATCTCCGGTTTGACCCTCAGACGAACTCTCCTCTCCAGTATCCTGGCATAGACTTTCCCAGGGAGGCTGAGGAGTGTGATTCCCCGCTTGTTGGAACACAGAATACATTTTTTACATATTAATATCTGTGGCAAAATCTCCCATGCTTCAACACATAAATAATTTATACAGATGTGTTTCTAACCATGTCAGTTGTTGAAATAAAGGTTGTTAAGATTAGCTTTTTGTTTTTTTAGGAGTAAACTGAGATATACCTCGGGGGTAAATTGAACTTGAGTGTAATCACTGGACAACAAAAGTTTTTGGTCCATTTTGAACCTATTTTTAAACAAATCCTTGAAAACTGAGGAGATTTCATAGATAAAACAGCCTAGGAAAAGCATTTTTTCTTAAAATAATGCTCACACAAGAACAATGGATGCTATAAAATGTCTGAGAAAAGTCTTATTTGATGAGTTGAAGTGCTGCAGGTCTGACATTGAGAGAAGCCAACCAGGCTGCATTGATGCACTGATGCAAAGTGGTGACTGTTATTGTTTAAGTGGAGACCAGGCACAAAGGCTTCCATTGAATTTTGATGATTGAGATAATTAACGATGATGAAGTGAGCAGAAAATTTATTAGAAAGAGCACAAACCACAAGAGTGCTTTTTTTTAACCCCCAAAGGAAAAAAACAAACATGATGGTTTCTGTTCAATGAGTGGAATATGAGGAAATGTGGTATTGTGTCATCTCTATCAAGACATTTCTGCACAAAATGTTGTGTTTAGTTACTTTTTTAAAGAAAATAGTTTCACAGTAGTTAGTTTTGATGTTCTATTATCATTATCATCGTTTGAAACTAGTCAATGTTTCAATCAGAAAATGACTTTATATCAAATACTTTTTGCTTTCTTGAAAGGGCAAAAGGTCCAACTTCGTTTTTTGACGTCCTAGCTGTTCCCATTAAATCATGGTTCCCCCAACCCTCGGGACGCGGAAACGGTACCACATTAGGGTATCGGGCTAGGGTTAGGAAGGATATGAGAAAAGGTGCCACTCGACCAAGGAAGAGTGGCAGCGCACACTCAACATCCATCTCTGATCCCAATGGGAGCAAACCTTTCCCCAGCCATCCCTGATTCCAAATATTACTCACCTGAGTGTACAAAAAATTGGGCTCTTACGTCCCTGGACAACATGTATTGCCAATATAGGCTTTTCTGAGTGCCTTATATACATCTCTGTGGAGGCAAATTAGTTTCAGACATAAGCACACTTGTTTTCATTTTCATTTTGAATTTTCTTCTTGTTCTTTTCTCTGTTCAGCTTCACTCATGGTTGCACAGGTAAGTATTCTGTTTCAGGCTTTAAACTTCTGGTTGCAATGTTTCAGACTGGTTTGTCCTTCATCAGGTCCAGCTACCAAGGGTCCCAAGGGTTGGGGACCCCTGATTAGCAACCCTTGGACCGGTTCGATTTTTGGGTGTCGAGTTGGGAATGCTAATGCGATAGATTAATAATAAGCAGTTAGTATTTTAAAGGGGCCATACCGGGATTTTCTTAAGCCTTTCAGAGTAAATTATATCCATATATATGATCATATATTACCTTCGGAACACTAAAAGACCAAGTATTTATGAAATATTAGTCATTTTTGTGGACCATTTTAATAGCCGGAACTAAAACCATTTTTGAGGCTCCACCTTTTGCTTCTTTCACGATGTCATCCTTGAGCCTTCCTCCCTATGCCTCCTCAGTGTGACCAAACTTTGCAAACAAAACCACATGACCAAAGATCTCTTCAGTCATTGGCCAGCAGCTATAGGAACGGGTCAAAACAGAAGAGAAAACTGGATGGGCTGCGTTTTGCAAATGTTTGTCAGGATCTTTCACTTTTTATTTTTAGGATAGATTTGAGCCTGTATGAAGACCAGGTTCAAGACTTTTTACTGCAGCTATGGTACAGCGAAGGAATCCTACATGACGGTTACCGATGCTATAGCTACAGGTACACACGCTAATAAGTGTTTTTGACATGTAGATTGTTGAAAGAATCAATGTGGATCACGTTAAAAGATCATGAATTTATCTGACCACATTTTAATAAGTTTGCGTGTCTCATCGTTGTGGTTTTATGGCATTGCTTTTAAGAGAATTCTGTTGGAGCTACAATAGCTTTTAAGATGATGTCACAGCAGCAGCTCGCGTGCGTAGCATATAATGAGACAGAAAAGCGAGTTATACGTTTTTCATTGGTGTTAAAATAAACGTTCTAACAAGTAAATAGTTGGACCAATTTTTTCCTTTTGGATAACATGACAATTAATTCAACATCTACATTTGTCCGCGGCTCACAGATCACCTCATTTTTAATGCATTTACATAACATGACTGTCGGGTACGGCGGCCATTTTGCCTCAGTTGTTCTTCTCAGTTCGTTTCATATTCAGACTGAGGAATCTCAGAGTGAACAGAAGTTCAGTCCGACTGGACAAGAACCGAGACTACATTGTAAGATGGGTCCGAGAGCGATTCCTGGTACAGGAAGAAAGTTATATCCTGCCAGGAGACACATTCTGGCGGCACCGCGGAGAAGGTGGGTGTGTTTTCGTTGTAGTCTGGGGGCGGAGCTTGCAGCACAGACTCTCCCTGTAGGGGCGGTATGCATCGTGCTTACGTTAGCAAGTTTCCACCCGCTCGTTTTCATGGGTATGGGAGGGGATGCTGCATGAACGGATCAAAATATGTTTGGGGTTCATTTTAGTGAGGAATGGACAGTAAAATGCACTTAAAACCTCAAAAATTTTTACAAAACCAGTAAATTTGCTGAAATCCAGGCTAACTAAACACTCCCACTGACCAAAAGTCCCCCCAACATGCACAGCTGATGTATAATAATAACTTCTTATGGTCAGGAGCTTATTATAAACATGTCAGAATAGTCAAGTTGCAACTTTAGGAGAATCTTGTGGAAAGGGACTAAACTCCCATGTTTGCTCTCAAACAGGAAACAGAATCACTAATTAACCTAAGATGCTTGTTTAAGGACTGTGGGCGGACGCCGAGGCTCCCAGAGAAAACCCAAACATGGAGTACACTCTAACTGTAAACACAGACGCTGCAGCTACAACATTCCTGTCATGCCGCACTGATGCTGAAACCCGTGATGGAAATTCTACACACTCTCATTAAGTGAGCGAGCCAACTCTGCTCTTTTTTTTTTTTTTTTTTTAATTATCTTTAGGTGCTTTGGTAATCAGTCAGCTACTGCTGAGTTACAACCGTAGAGGTATTCTAAATAGATCATCTGTCACCCATTGCATTCTGCAAAGTGAAAATGAGGCTTGAAGTAGGACGGGCACATTGACCGGTTCACTCCGCCCAACCCAACAACACCGATTGGACTGGACAATATAAATCCGGAATCCGCCCCTTAATGTGCTCTAATGAAATCAGAAGAGTCGATTTGAGAAACAACAAAGGGTTTAAAACCAGACTGTCTATTGATTTATTTATGTAAATTCAGGCTTCAACATCAGCAGGAAGATGCTCCTTTCTGACACCAGCCTCCAGTGGTCTTATGGGGAACTGCAACATTTGGTACTTTCTGGTTTGTTTTCAATAATCCTTGGATCTATTTTCAAAGTGTTCCAAGATAACTGTGATTATACAGTTCTTAGAAATGTCCCCCCACAAAAAAGACAAAAAACTGTTAATTTCTTGGACAAAGTTTCTGCAGAGTGGCTGTCATTTGTTATAAATTCACCTCTGAGATGTGGGCAGGACTATTGCTGTGTAGTAAGTCACTGGTGATTTCCCATCATACCAGCCCTCTCCCACCAACTTACAGCCCCTCACAACCTTAAACTAACATAACTGGTCCAACAAAAAATGTAAGCGGAGCTTTTCAGCTGTTTTGAATTGCCAGCTCAGATAGAGAAAACAAAGACATTCATGGATCAATTTGTGTTCCCATGATTCAAAACAAATTAAATAAATACTCAACTGTAATCTTAATTTTTGTGTTTCCTTCATCATCAGAAAAAACACTACAAGAGGATTTTAAAAACAACAAAGACACTATTTTCATAGGAGTGGCTCATTATTTTAGGATGTGGAGACAGTTGGCTGTATATGAGAATTGGACTGAGAAACCCCGCCCCCCTCAAGTTCCAAACAGGAAGTACCCGCTGGCTACAAGAAGCCAAAATTCCATAGACTTCAATAGAAACAGCTGTTGAATTCCTTTACTACTCACTATATTCACCATTTTGTATTGCTGTCCAAATTCCAAAATCAAGTGTTCTAGAAATTTCCCAGAAGTCTTTGCTAAAAACTACCGTGCTCACTACATTAGTGAATGCATTGTGGTCAAACAGTTTTTGTGAAAAAAAGTGTATTTTTTTAATAGACTGTCCACATTTTCATCATTATAACTGAAGTCACAAACTCTGTTAAATGTTTGTATTGATATATTTTTCACTTTGTGAAATCTGTGACGTCATATCCAGTGTTTTAAGAAAAAAAAAAAAGAAAAGTAGTGAGCATGGCGTCTGAATTGCTTTTAAAATTCACTATATAGTCCTGCACTATATCGTTTTTAGTAGTTAGGGATTAGGGAGGGAATTTAGAGATAGCCGTTCTATTGGTCAGAATAACCATACTTTTTCTACCACATTTTTTTAATATGTTCCCGACAATCCTATTTTTTAAAAGTCGATTAAGTTATAAATTGACCAATCAGATGCCTCAATGAAAGTAGCCTAACCAAACGTTCAAAACTGACAGATTTCATGTTTAAAGTGGCAGGTGTGTGGTCTTCAAACAAGCTGACTCCTGATTGGTGAGAGCGGTTGCTAAGGAAACCGTGACTCTGACCAATTACTGCTTATTGACGTTGTCTTGGCGGCATTTATATTGCAAAGAAAAAAAAGGCGATTGAATTTACTTCATTTGGTTGGAGCCACAAGTAGCCTAAATAAACCATTTTCTATGGATGACATCACACTCACTTAGTCCAGATGTCATCTACAGTCAATAGTTACCAAGGGTGTCATCCTCTCTCCTGCTTTCAATTTATGTTTTCAGTGTTTAGATTTTTCTTCTCAAACATTGAAAAACATTATTAGTTTGACCTGAGAAACCGTTTAAAGTTTATATAAAAGCTGTGAACTGTTTCCTTAAATGAAAAAAAGTAAGAGGAAAAACAAAGTTTTGCTATTTTTGCCTTAATATATATCATTTTTTAAAATTATTTAAGCAAGGATAATCTTAGCAAGGATTAACAAGGGCAATCTCAGAGCTAAATAGCCTTTATAACCTCTGCTGCTTTTGTTGATCTGCCCTTGATGCCAAAAGCATGTGGACTGAACATAATGTGAAACCTAGAAATGTGTCTTATATAACCTTAAAAACCTTGGAGCTGTTTTTTTCGATTTAGAAAAAAATATATTAAAATGATAATTAAAGATAACGGCTGTTTTCTTTTATTAATAAATGGACTTGGATACCTTTTTTGTCTTTTAAAAAACTTAAACTAATATATTGCTATTGGAGAAAGCTCCATGGAAATGTGTCATTCCATAAAAATCAGACAGGTTGAGCTGGTGAAGTCACAGCGCCCTCTACAGGTGGAGCTGTAGAGTCTTTCCTCCTGCGCAGGAAAAAACAATCAAACCGGCTGTGTTGAACAGTCGGGAGGACAGAACGGAGACACGCCGGGAGATTACGCGCGCACACACACTCATCACGCGCTCACACGCCGGTGGATGTGTGTCTCCAGCAGCTGCGGTGGCACAAATATGCGCGCTGACAGCAGCCGTCTCCATGTGGACCGTTCCTCCGTCGGGAGGATGTTTCACAGTTTCCCGCGGACTGTCGGCAGGATTCCCGCCTCTCCGAAGACTTGAGGAGTCGGAGGAACTTTGACTTCAACGCGCGAGCCGGAGGACGGGGAGCGGAGCGGCGATGCGCGCAGATGGACGCTCTGGTGCGGCTTTGCGCGCAGAAGCGGCGCGTCGGTAGCGGTCGGCGGGGATGCTCTCCGCGAAGAATGCCGCCGCCGGGACCGGCTGCACACGGAGGATCTGGCCGGCTTTGAATGGACCTGACACGGACTGGGGCTGATCATGTTGAAGCCTCCAGATCAATAAGTTATTAGGGGGAAAACGTCACTTTTTTGGAGCTAGTTTTACGCAAACATTTTGGATTTTATGTGAGAAATTACCTAAAATAATCTTTTTTTTTTGCATTTTGGTGACTTTTTTTTGCTCAACTTTAAACTTGTTTTTTAAAGAATGGATTTGCTTTTGCACTAAAGTTCTTTTTCCAGACTTTCTTGCACTTTATGGAATATATTTCATGTGGATTATATCACAACCTCATGGGACAAAGCAGCAAAATCGATTTTTTATTTTTATTCTAGAGTGAAATGAGCACAAAAGTCACTCATCATGGGTGGTAGCTGCACTGCTTGTTGGTTTTTCTTCCCGACACTGTTGGCGGTGGGAGCAGCTTTTTCTGGAGTCTTCAACTTCACAGAGAAAGACTTTTTCTCAGAAGACTTGCAGCAGGTCAAAGCTGGAGCCACAGAGCCGTGGAAGCTCCACTCCCACCCCAGCCTTTATTTTAACCAAGCGGACGTGTTGCACCTGAGACAGCGGTCCTCCACCACCCACAGCCACATATTTAAAGTCATCCGTGCAGCCGTGCTCACCATGCTGTCCAACTTCCCCCTCTACATGCCTCCCGTGAAGCATGAGGAGTTTACCAGCAAGTGGAATGAGATTTATGGGAACAACCTGCCTCCTCTGGCTCTCTACTGCCTGCTGTGTCCCGAGGATTCTGCCGCCCTGCAGTTCCTCATCAAGTTCATGGACAGGATGGCGGGGTATCCGGACTGGAAGGTGACCAGTGCGCCAAACGATGAGGTTCCCATGGCGCACTCTCTGACCGGGTTCGCCACAGCTTATGACTTTGTTTACTCTAACTTGGATGAGCGGAGGCGGGGTTTGTATCTACAAAAAATTCGCTCAGAGACAGAAGCGCTGTACGAGGTTTCTAAATATCGAGGTTGGGGGAAGCAGTACCTCCAGAACCATCAAACCACAAACATTTTAGCCATTCTGACTGGTGCGATTGTGGTGGGATCGCACGACTTTCCAGAGTCAATGATGTGGAAGCAAGTGGCTGTGAACTACATGGAGAAGACCATGTTCCTGTTGAATCACGTCGTTGACGGCTCTCTGGATGAGGGGGTGGCGTACGGGAGCTACACGGCAAAGTCCATCACGCAGTACGTCTTCTTGGCGCAGCGCCATTTCAAGATCGACAACACGCAGAACAACTGGCTGCGGAGCCACTTCTGGTTTTACTACGCCACGCTGCTGCCGGGCTTTCAGAGAACGGTGGGCATCGCAGACTCCAACTACAACTGGTTCTACGGCCCGGAGAGCCAGCTGGTGTTCCTCGACACGTTCGTGATGAAGAACGGGACGGGGAACTGGCTGGCGCAGCAGATCCGAAAGCACCGACCCAAAGACGGTCCCATGGGGCAGTCCTCGGCTCAGCGCTGGGCCACGCTCCACACCGAGTTCCTCTGGTACAGCGCCCACTTGGCACCGCAGCCCCCTCAAGACTTCGGCAAAGCCAGGATGCACGTTTTCTCAAACTGGGGGGTGGTTACCTACGGAGCCGGGCTTCCCAACGGTCAGGGTAACACGTTTGTCTCCTTTAAGTCTGGCCGTTTGGGCGGCCGCGCCGTCTACGACATCGTTCACGACAAGCCGTACTCCTGGGTGGACGGCTGGAACAGCTTTAACCCTGGACACGAGCACCCCGACCAGAACTCCTTCACGTTTGCTCCGAACGGGCAGGTGTTTGTGTCTGAAGCACTTTATGGCCCAAAGTACAGCTATCTGAACAATGTGCTGGTGTTTGGCCCCTCCCCTACCAGCCAATGCAACAGTCCTTGGGAGGGTCAGCTGGGGGAGTGCGCTAAGTGGCTGCGCTGGACGGACGAAGGGGTGGGTGACGCCAGAGGGGAGGTGATTGCGGCCTCCTCACACGGCGACTCCATGTTTGTGAGCGGCGAGGCGGCGTGGGCCTATTCCCCCGCCATGAGGCTAAAGAGCGTTTTCAGAGCGCTGCTTCTCCTCAACTCCCAGACGCTGCTGGTGCTCGATCATGTGGAGAAGTGGGGCGACTCGCCCGTGAAGTCTTTCAGCACTTTTTTCCACAACCTAGACATCGACTTCAAATACGTCCCTTTTAGATTCATGGAGCGCTTCAACGGGGCGATGATGGACGTGTGGGACGCCCATTATAAAATGTTCTGGTTTGACAGCCAGGGTCAGAGCCCTGAAACCAGAATACAGGAGGCAGAGCAGGCGGCGGAGTTTAAGAAGAGGTGGACTCAGTATGTTAATGTCACTTTTCCAATGACAGGTACAGTCAGCAGGGTGGCTTACATCTTACACGGGCCGTACGTCAAAGTGTCTAACTGTAGATTTATAGATAGCAGCAAAAACGGGGTGAGGCTTTCCTTAACCATAAATAACACTGAGAAGATTGTCTCAATAGCGACAAACTATCAAGCTATTGGAGCCCGGCTGGCTTATTTAGGATTTGGAGGTCACTGCAAAGTGGAGGATAGATATCAAATCACCAGATACGGCATCGGGACTCAACTCATCCCTAAACAAATCGCCACCGACAGCCAGCTGTTTGACATTGGGTTCACCGTTAACGTGATAGCGGGGGTGGTTCTCTGTGTGGCCATCGGGTTCCTGACCCTGCAGAGAAAGTTTTACGTTTGCTTCAGCAGGCTGATGCGCTATGCGCTGCTCTCCGTGCTCCTCCTGTGGATCGCCGAGCTGCTGTTCCTCTCCAGCAGCTGCGATCAGCTCCTCTGCGGGGTGAAATGGAAAGGTGCGGGCGCCAGGAGCGAGGTAAACAAACAGATCCGTCTGTACGAGCAGCAGCGGCTCCCCCTCCCCACCGTCCTAATAACTACCCTCCCCGGATCGGGGGCGGAGTTGCTTAAGCACCTTTTCTATAACACCTCCGACTTTGTTTACATCAGGGTTCCCACGGAACACGTGGACGTTCCCGAGACCGAGTTTGAGTTCGACTCTCTGGTCGACGCGTGCGAGTGGTCGAGGGCGGATGCTGTAAACGGGCAGTTTAAGATGATCCAGGGCTGGCTGCAGTCGCTGGTGCACGACACCAAGCTGCACTTACAGAACATCCAGCTCGCCGAGGGCAGCCGGGTCAAACAGACGGCGAGGGTTGGCCCCTCCAGGGACAGGAAAAAAAGGTCCAGGCGCAGAGAGCCGGCGTCGGAGCTGAAGGGCACGCTGCGGGCCAGCCTGGACAGAGACGCTGAGTACATCAGGGAAATGAGGCGCCACGTTGCGGAGTACCCCAACGCCAGGGTGGTGCTCAACATGCGCAGCGGCAGCTGGACGCTGAAGCTGCCCTTCCTTCAGGAAGCTGTGGGACCCTCGTTGAGGACGATCTACGTGGTGAGGGACCCCCGAGCGTGGATTTATCTGATGGTTTATAACAGCAAACCCAGCCTTTACTCTCTGAAAAACATCCCGCAGCACCTTTCCTTGATTTTCAGCAAAAACTCTGTCGGGGACGGCTGTCCGGTTGTTGCCCCGGAGTTTAAAGTTCTGCAGAGGCTGCTGTCTCGTTCGGAGACGAACCCCGTCCTGACTCTGGCTCACCTGTGGCTGGCTCACACCGCCGCAGCTCTGAGGCTCAGCAAGAGCCTCCCCGAGGAGGCCCACCTCCTCATGAGGTTTGAGGACTTGGTCGGCTTCCCTCAGGAGACGGCGGAGGCGATACACACTTTCCTGGGGGTGCCCGTGTCCCCCGCAGCCCTCAATCAACTCATGTTCACCACCTCCACCAACCTGTACAACCTGATGTACGAAGGGGAGGTCTCACCAGCCAGTATCAACATGTGGAGGCAGAAGATGCCAAGAAAGGATGTCAGACTGATCGAGGACGTGTGTGGAGCTGTGATGAAGAGGCTGGGCTACAGCCGCTTCTCCAGCTGACCGCTGCTGATCAGCTGATGTCACCTTTACTGTAATCCAGCTGCCAGTCTTTTGTTTTTGCACTGATGGTAACGTTTGAGAATCTTCACCGTCCTGTCCATGCGTTTTCTCTCTCTGTTGTGTAAAGGCTCATAGATGACGGCACCAAACTTAGATGAGAGAATAATATTTTATATTAAAATGAGTTGAAGGGAGTTGATTTTTTTATTTTCCCTTACTCTTTTTTTGAGTAAGCATTTAGTCAAAACTTGTGAGTTTAAGGCTACAGTCACATATCATAAAAGGCTAAACCGGGGCGACTTAAATGCAAATTTTTGGGCAAATTTTACAGGTGGCTGCAGATGTTTTGAAGTTTTTTTTATTTTACAGCTTTTAAGTGATCAACAATAATAACCAAAATGAAATCTTGCTTATAAAAACCCATTTAAAAGACACAACGTATCATTAAGTTGACAAATAAACTGAAATAAACTCTTAAATAAAGAGATGACCTGATAAATACATTCTTAAATATCAGTTCTGACATATTTTTAAGTCCCTCAGTTTTTAAGTTTGTAATATGTGTTTTTATTAGTTTTTTTTATTTCTGTTCTTAGCTTTTTTATATTTATATTTATCTTACCTTTATGTATAAATGTATGTTTTACTTATAGTCTTGTTATTTGGAGCTTGAGTCCATCACAAAATTATTAATTAAAACATAAAAATCCAAACTTTCTTTTAAAACAAAGTGAAAATGTTACGGCAATTTTTCTCTAATAGTTGACATTGTTCAGTGGTCACCGGGTCACAGTTTGGGGTCACACCGTGGCGGTCCAGTGACATTGGGCGACCACAGGTCGGTGACAGCTGGAGTTGAAGCTCTCACTATGTCTGAATTCCTTCCCTACTCTCTATATTGCACTTTCATCACGTCTTAGTGCTGTTCAAATTCCAAAATCGACTCCTCCAGAAATTTCCCAGAAGTCTTTGTGAAAAACTAGTGTGCATCAATGCTCAATACATTAGCAAACATAGACCACAATACAATGCGGTCAAACAATTTTTGCGGGAAAAAAAACTTTATTTTTTAATAAACCATCCACATTTTCATCATCAGAACACAGTGGAGTCTCAAATATACGTCATAAAATGTTCATATTGATTAGATTTTCACTTAATGAAATTGGTGACGTCATACTTGCCATTTAAAAAAAGAAGGAAAAGTAGTGAGCATGGTGTCTGAATTGCTTTTAAAATCCAGGGCACTAGAAAGTCCTGCACTATATAGTTATTTAGTAGTTAGGATGGGAATTGGACATAGAGACAGACTGGATGATGTGTAAATGTCTTTGGACGGTGGCCTTCTATATCTAGTGCCACCAGCCGCCAACCACCTGATAGATCATGGTATGTAAAAATAAAAAGCGGGACATTCTGCATGCCTGACTGCAGCTGTTTACAGTCATGACCATGCCAATAATTAAAAAAAAAAAATCGAGTGAAGACTCTGCCGTCGTATTTGTGACCGTAGCCTTAATAAAGACTTTGGCCGAATCCAAATTAATTCCCCTACTCCTCCAAATGTAGGGGCATTGGAAGTGAAGGACAGAAGTTTATATTAAATTTAAATGATACATTTTTGTTTTAGCATTGCCTTTTTAAAACAATGTTATGTATTTCCAACACATTTTCCCATCCTGACATTTGGTTAAGGACCCTTCCGCGTCACCTTTTGGCGCTTATGGTGTCCCCAACTCATCGTTTTTTGACGTGCAACGACCCTTAGAATGTGGTACCGGATCCAGTACCACACGGGGACTGGTCCTCGGGACATGGCCGGTACCTTAATCCGGTACTGGTACCCTAACCAGGCGCCGGACGAGGTACTGGATGTGGTACCAGATGTGGGCCTGGAGGCGAACCGTTACTGGGTTGAGGCACTAGTGCGCTCCACATCCCGGTGCCCGACCGGTTCTGGTTCGCGGCCCCGGAGGTTGGGGACCCGTGACTTAACAGGAACAACTAGCAGGTCAAAAAAACAACGAGCTCGGGACACCCAATGCTTCAAAAAGCGACGCGGAAGAATCCTTCACCAAACGTCAATATGTGACGAGTTTGGTGAAGGATGTGTCGGTATTTACGAGCACTAGTGGCTCCACGCTAGCTCATTAATGACTATTGATGACATCATCGAGTGGGAGTGTCATCTGAATTTGAAGACATTATTTTTCCATAACTCTCCGTTTGGTGGGTAAATGTAGAGGTAGGGAGAAGAATTCAGATTCGGCCTTTGTCTCTTTTTATGTTATTGTGTTTATGTAACTTTTATTTGTTTTTGTCTGGTTTTCTGGATGGACTTTATTTAAAAGTTTTGTAGCTTTTTGGCTTTTCCTACCAGAACCTATGAGTTTTGTTTCCCTTTAAGGCTGGAAGCTTAGAGGAAAATGAGACTTCAGAGATACAGACACAGGAATGCATTTTTTTTACATCAATGGAAAGATTTAACGTTAAAGCTCAAAGATGGTTGGCTGTCAGCACTTTCACAAAGACCTCCTAGCGAGAGCGCTCCCTCTCACAAGGCGCATTCTCCAACCCGCACGTCTTTACCGTTTTTGGTTTATTAGGAGAGAAATCCTGAAATGAAATGACGACTGGAAGAAGTCAGAAGTATTTATAGCTTATATCCCAAAGGATCAGGAATGATTATTATAGCGACTCCCTTTAGCATTTATTGAATCAGAGGCAAATGCTTAATAGGGATCAAACTGGGGGGAAAAAAAAAAAAAAATTCTAGCTTTGACACATTTCAAGTCAAAGCAATTTCCAAAGCATTCCCCTCAGCTACTCATATTAATCTGAAAATGCCATAACCGGGACTCTAGGCTGTGTTTTATTGCCGTGATATTTTCCGCGTAAAGGACTGGAGGAAATGTAAACGTTCTAGCGTTCAGTCAACTTTCCTTTGGGTTTTTTGTCTGGAAAAAGTAAAGCAAGACAGTCAGATGAGCTTTAAATCTAAATATGAATAAAAAAAAGAGACCGTTTTGACTCTGTGAAGTTAAGCTGTGGCTTGGGCAAGAAATGTAGTCAGCTTTGATGCCGTCTAAACATTTCTGTACTGTAAATGGATCATACGCACCATGCAGATGGTGCACTCATCTTTTGCACTCGGAAATATCCGTCGTTTCTCCGCAAGAAGGAGACCTGTTTGTTTTCCTCTCTGTGAACACTTAAACCCTTGAATGGCTGGGAAAACCTGTTTGATGTGTTGTGGTCTTTGAATCTGTAGACTTGGCAGACATGCTTTCACTTTGGTGTTGCAATCTTGTTAACCAACTCTGTTTTGTATTTGCTTGTGGGGATCTGGTTACTCGCTTCTGTGGCCTTGAATTACAATCATTTCTTTATAGGGGTTTTCTGTGCTGCAGACGATGATTTCAAGAAAGAAATAAATTGATCGAAATATTTTAAAACTGTCTTTGTTTTTGCATGCATTTTCTTGTCTTTTTTGACAGCTGAATTTGCAGCTCCAGATCCACATGTGGCTCTTTTATCTCTCCATGGTGGTTCTTTGTCCAAACATGATATAAGTCATGGAGACTGCTGACCCAGTCATGTCGACCGTCGGAGACAGCGGCTCCCCCTAACAAAAACTAAAGCAAACAAATAAACAAAGCCGCAATGTAAGACTACCAACCCCAAACTAAGATAACAAAACCCAGCAGTGTTGGACTACTGAGGGCAATGGCTGCCACGATTAGTCGACTAATCGACTATTAAAATAGCCAATGACTAATTAAATAATCAATTAGTCGCTACTTTATATTATATGGAGTGTAATAAAGTTGAAAGTTATAATGGTATTCTGCTAGCTTTTTGGAATATTTTGGCATGTATTAAGGTTTTTCAGCATATTTTGGAGTTTAGCTAATTTTTCAGCTACATGCTAGCTATTTTGGCTAATTTAGGATTTTTTCCGTTTTTTAGGCCAATTTGGAGTTTAGCTAATTTTTCACCTACATGCTAGATTTTTTTGGCTAATTAAGGATTTTTTTCTGTTTTTAAGGCTAATTTTGAGTTTAGCTAATTTTTCAGCTACATGCTAGCTTTTTTGGCTAATTTAGGATTTTTTCTTTCTTTTTTAGGCAAATTTGGAGTTTAGCTATTTTTTTAGTTACATGCTAGCTACTTTGGCTAATTTAGGATTTTTTTCCGTTTTTTAGGCAAATTTGGAGTTTAGCTAATTTTTCACCTACATGCTAGATTTTTTTGGCTAATTTAGGATTTTTTCTGTTTTTTAGGCCAATTTGGAGTTTAGCAAATTTTTCAGCTACATGCTATTTGTTTTGGTTAACTTAGTCTTTTAGGCTAATTTCGCATTTAACTAATATTTTAGCTGGCTTTCAGCTTCAGCGATTTAAGCTATCAATTTTAGCATTTCTTAGCTGTCAGCACTAGCATCTTCAGCTATCAATTTCAGCTCACACTAGCATAATCACAGGCAATGCTATATATCTAGTTTTTAGTTAGTTTAAAGCTAATGATGTTTAAGATGTGTTTTACATCCAGTTTGCCCATGACAGTCGACTAATCGGAAAAAATGATAATTAATCGACTATTAAAATAATCCTTTGTGGCAGCACTACTGAAGACAAAGAGGGGAAAAAGAAAACAAAAAGAAAATACAAATTACTTAGCATTTATTTAATTTAGATTATTTAAATGTATACATTGATGGCTGAGGTGCACATAGATGATAAATTATGTAGATAGATCATCTTTTATTTTGAAAATAAGTAAACAAAAACACATTTTGAGAGATACTAGGTTCATTTTATATTTTCGCTTTTGTTCGTGCCAAAAAAGTAGACAAAATTAATATTTATTATTTAGAAAAAGAAGGTCATGAATGCAAATCAAAATTTCTTAAAGGCTAAAGTGAGACTATGTGGCTCCTTCTAGGTTTTGATCGCTGCTAACCAACGCCTGATTCACGCAGATGTCTCTGCACCAGCACAATTAGGCACCAGCAAAATCTCCATTTTATTAGACATGGATGACGGACGCCTAATAGCTTAAACGTCTGATGAGCTTGGCAAGCAGGAGGCAACAATTAAAAACATGTCAGGAAGTTCTGACTGTAGAAAAATCTGCGTACGAGTCGTGTCTCGGAGTGGTGACTCAGTCATTTCGTTACTCATTTATTCCTGATCCCTGCTGTAACGCTCTAATGCTTGGCAGAGTCCTCTGTGCCTAATCCCTCCACGAAGAGGCACATTATTCACTGAAAAACCTCGGGCAAATGCTTTTGGAAGCAAGCTTTCTGCAAGAGTGGACTTGCACTCGCTGCTTGTTTCAACTATTCAGCTTTTACCGAGTGCCATGTTATGATAGCTAATAACCTCGGCTCCACTGACTCACAACCGGGGAGAAATGTCCCCGCTAAACTCCTGAAATGCTTTCAGGAAAAGATAAAACTATGCTGCAGCGCTTCCTCAAACATTTATCACGACAGCCGCTCAGATGCATCTTGTGTGGGAGCCAAAATCATTTTTGGTGGGTGTTTACCCGTGTGCGCACATGTCTAAGAGAAACACAATATTTTCTGGCAGGGGGAAACGGGATTGTTTTTGTCTACAGATAAAGATACTTATTTACAACTGCAGGGTTTTATGAAGTATTTACTGGCTTTTTTGGGGGGCAAGAATGCTCAATGTTTGTTAATATGTCTTGATCTCATCCCTGATTGGTTATTGACTTGGAACATCTTTTTTATTAAAATTCCGATTTTTTAACTTGAGAATCATCGCGATGCTCAAATCGCACCCCAGGTCTTGGGTTTGCATTTATACTTTGACTTAAAGGGTGGAGGCTGACTCCACTCTCAGCCCAGATTTGAAAAATGCAAAAAGGGGGCGGGGCTAGGGGAGGTGGACTGAGCGGGAAAGGTGTGGTCTGTGATTGACAGTTGAAGTGAAGTTAGCTAGAGGTTACTATTAGAAGTGGGACAAAATATCGGTATGGCGAACTATCGTGATATTACAACTCACAAACGATTACCGGTCCTCTCTTTCCCTGAATCGGTGTCCTAAAATAATACCAAAGAAGTCCACCAGGGGGCGCTTTGCCTGAGCACGACAGTGAAATGCAAGGATGCCATAGCAAAACCGTCATCAGTTTTTACCGGTTTTACCAATGCGCTTTTAGCCCAAATGCCTAAAAACATAGTCGCGCGGCCGTGGGTGCGGCGTGAACACATGCAGTGGTTAGGGGCGGGGCTCCTCGTGCGCTCTCGCCACCTGCTCTGCTGACAGATGAAAACGGCAAGGAAAAATGGCCGCGAGTAAAAAGGTCCGAGCTGTGTCTGTATTTTTATCAAGTAGAAGCCGACCTTGAGGACTGTTTTTAATGTAACATATCATGATCTTTCAGGGCGGGAACAGGAGTAACCCGTCCAAACACCGCGCTAAAATCCACCTGATTCTAGCAGAGAGGCCTGACCGTCCAAATGAGACGTCTAGCGGGCGGCGATATTGATCCAAGGTGTGTATGCTAGCAGTACACACATGAAGTACGTGATTAAAGTGTTGATTATCAAAGATAAGTGTAGGAGGTTTTAATAAAAGGAGGGGGAATGAATATGGATACAAGCACTGTAAAAAAATGATATTATAATATGAATAATAATCAATGATCTGATATAAAATTACCGTAAATAAATGCAGCATTATGAATTTTTGTTTTCACATTTATTGCTCTTTGAAGTGAGAAGGTTATATGATATACTCTGAATTTTGGTTCTTAACTGAAGCTTTGTTTATTAGTTACCCAAAAATTTATGTATTTATTGTAAAGACACATTAGTATTTATTGATCATTTTATTTTATTGTTGGACAGGGCATTAGATTAACAAGTTGTGTTTTAAACTGTTCTAAAAGAAGGTTTTGAAGAAAATAAAAAGATACATTTGTTTGTAAAAATAGTTATATATCATAGATTACCAAGGTAATATATTGATTATTGCAATGTTTGCCATATCAAGATACTATCGGTAGGGCTGGGCGATATGGCAAAAAAATAAAATCACGATTTTTAAAATTTTATTTCACGATTTCGATTTTATCACGATATTTTTAAAATAAATTCAAATTTAATTATATTCATTTTAGTTGAAAGAAGTAAACATATTTTTGAACAAATATTTACATTTATTCTAATTAAATAGTTATCTATTAAGATTAACCTGTAAATATTGCAAGAATTGCGTCTTCTACTGCTACAGGTAATGCATTGCTGTCAAATGAACATCTTCTAAATATCAGTGAGTTTTAATTTTTCCTTTGTGCTAAAATCCATAAAACAGAGCTTGTAAATGATTATCACCCAAGACCAGAAATGAGGGAGACTGATGAAGTTTATAGCATGAATGACTGATAAAGTTTAGTAAAGTCCTTTCTCTATTAAAAACAGCTCAAAGTGCTAAATAATAAAAATAAAAATAATAATAATATTATATATAAAATTATTTTTGGATTACATACATGGTAAATAAATCTCAATTGCTTCAGAATTTACCTTCAAATAGACGATTTCGTTGTACTTTGAGAAAAAGGCTCCAGCTAGCATCTTTAACTGATACAAAAACATTTTTAAACTTGGATGATAACATCAAATACATCTGCCAAACTGTTAAGATTCAAAACACAGAGATAATAGCAGTAAATGTTGTGGCAGTTTTAAAAAGTTTACATCCACAGCTCCTTCACTAACATCTGCTCTCTGCTGTGTTTATGTCACTGAGCAGAAAGCTAGCGTTAGCATTAGCGCTGTTTATTCTAGTTGGGCTTTTATTCGGTCCGTACGACCAAGAAAGAACCTCAACGGTGACGCCGCGGATTAAGAAAATTATGTGCAAACTCACTTACACTTCTTACAAGGGGAGTGCGACCGACGATAAGATTTAGGCTCTTACAGTAGCTAGCAAAAGCTATGCAAAGAGCTAGCAAAACAATGCAGCACCGTGCATCTTGACAGAACATTTTACGTGTTTCCTACATGAATTACCATCAGTTTTTGTGCAGGTTGAACGTAAATACGTGCGATTAACATCCGCTATGTTTAAAAACACGAAACATTAATAAAAACATACATTAAAGAGCCAAACTAGCATGTCTGTCACAGGTTGCTAGCACCCACTTTAGCCTAAACTTTAGCACACAGTTCAAAGTTCTCAGCCTGATTTCTCTCTATTAAAATGCGATTCCTGTCCCGTGATGATTCCTCTCCATCGGATTATTTTTGAAGTCGATTGCAAGACACTGCGTCTCCTTTTGTTACTTTTTCGGACCTCCGTCATTCATTACTCGACGGCGCACGCGACTCTGTCCCGTTGTTTGTCACGTGACTTCCAAACAGGAAAAACACACCGGGGAGGAGGAGGAGGAGGAGGAGCAGCAGCAGCTCGGATTTAAAGTCACAGCTGTCAACAAGCTTTTGCCTTCTCGCTCTTGCAGCTTTTCGTAGAATATCGCGATATAACGATATCTTAAAAATGACCTATCGTCAGCTTTGGATATCGTACACGGTTTTTTATCGTCATATCGCCCAGCCCTAACTATCGGTATCGTGAATCACATCGTATCGTGAGTTACTCTAAGATTTCAAGCCCTAGTTACTATAGGACCTTGTTATTATTATCTGAATTAAAATAATAATAAAAAAAATAATCATAAGGTTCTGGAGGCATAGGAGTGAGCGCCGCCTCTGTCGGCGTGGCGAGTTTCACTCCGCCGCTACCAGTATCGCGAGGTGAGCTCCAACGCTCTTGCCGTCAAATGATGAGCTACAATACTCTCTGGGTCGCGAAATTCGCCAACGCTCTCTGCATCTCCAGATGAGCTCCGACTTTATCGACTTAAAGCAGGGGTCTGCAACCTGCAGCTCCAGACCCACAAGTGTCTCTTTCACCCCTTCATTGTGGCTCTCTGGTTAAAGTAAAATACAACATTTTTAAAAGTATAACTGTAAAAAGTAAGTAAAAATAAATAAAATGTGTTCAACTCATTTACAAACAAGGACAGAAGCTTTTGGACAGGTTTTTTATTTTTAAACAAATTCAAGGATTTTAAGTGTTTGTAAAAAAATGTCTCTGAATTAGCTGTGATTTAGTTAATTAAATCAGCAATATTTTGTCTGAAAATCGAAAATCTAATGATTTGTTGTAATGAGATGATCCTAACTGACACAGGATGTCTTTTATTTTGAAAGGATGTCATGAGAAATCTAACAAAAATTATAAACTATTTTTTTGACAAAAAAAAATTTAAAAATAGTTAATTTATAGTCATTATAATAGTTAAATTAATATAAAAACAAATCAGTGTCCTAATTTGTGGATCCTGCTGGGATTTCAGTGAGAAATTGACCCAAATGGCTCTTGAAGTGTTAAAGAGCGTACCCCTGAGCTAGCGGGATAATCTCCAATTCTCTTCGCGTCGCAGGATAAACTCTAACTCTCGGCGTTCAAAGATGGGCGGGGCTTGTATACTGGAGCTGCATAGCATGATGACGTGAAACTTCTTAAATGACGTGGGATGAACAGTTGACCAATCACAAAATGCAACTGTAATACCTCGTTTCAACCCGTAGGGGGCAGCTCACAGACGGCTTTTAGACCACAATTTCATGAATGAATCAAGCTCATTTTAAATTGTCAAAAATGAGGCAACCGACAGCACTTTAAAACCCATTTATAGAGGTCAACAAAGCGGATTTAGTGATTGATTACCTTTTAATGTTGAAACTGGACGCCTCTGATGTGAACGGACCATGAAGAAGACTGGTTCTGAGTCCTGGATCTACCGCACTAGATCATGGAAAAAAAAAAAAAAAAAAAAAAAGTACACAACATAATGAACTTTGCTAAAAACCTAAAGAAAATCAGCTTTATTCAGAGGTTTGTTCTAGTCTGCTGCAGCAAACTACACAAGATAATTTCTGCTGTCAGCGATAATGAGAGATAATAGGTCTTTTTATATCACTTAAGAATACTAAAATAACTAAAATCTGCAGAAGACTCAATGACTTTAATGGGACTTTAATCTTCCATTTGAGATCAATTAAGAATATGTGAATTTCATTTATGAAACCTGTCATTTTTTGGAGAGCTAACAGCTGTAATTCTCTATTAATTCGTCCTGCTTTATTTTGAACTCATCCGGAAACACGTCAACGCTCAAGTTTACCAGTAAAACTGACAGTCTACTCAAGTATAATGAGATCATCAACATTATTATAACATTTTTGTTCGGATTGGTGGCTTATAATCATATTTTCAGTTTGCAAGTCTTACGATTTGCAAAAGAAAAGTGAAAAAACAAATTCAAAACAATCACAGAAGAAACCAACAGGAAAGGTATAATTAAACACATTTTGTCTGAAAAGCATCAACGCTGCTGTTTGCTCAGTTCATGGTAGAAAAGTGAACCATTAAAACCAAAGAGGATAATCCTCCAGCCTGGTTCACAAATAAAACTCAGAGTGGGAGGACGAATGTTTAAAAAAAAAAAAAAAAACAACAATTAGTAGCACGCTGTGTGAGAAGAGGAGCAGGAAGGCTCTTCACTGCACTTTATTCTAGATTTTAGGAATCATTTTACCTCTAAAATGGATTTCTGGTGAATTTTTAAAAAGCAAAGCGGCTCTGATCATCCAGCCTGACGTACAAACGCATGAAATGTTGTTCTAAATTGAAAATTGCCGTTTCTGTGACACCATGTGATGAGCTGCTGACACATTTATTATAGACACTCCTTTTTGGAATAAAAAATTAACAAAAATCTTTTTTTTACTCACTTCTTTTTCCCTTCTCATGGAGGAAAGAGTAACACTGAAAATATAATTATACTACTACTACTACCATGTTTACTTGTAGAACACCTTCTTATCTATTTAAAATGTGTTTTTTATTAGGAAATTGTGAAAAAAAAAATCCCAAGATTTTAGAAAATTTAATCTGATTTTACTAAAAAGAAATTAATACAAAATGTTAGACTACTGATTTTTTCTCTCTCTTTTTTTTTTTGCTAAATCGATTAGCATCGATTTGAATCGATTTATGGCCAATAAATTAATAATCAATTTAGCACACAAAGCTACAGTCCGCTAGCTTGATGCTAACGTTCATTAGAATTTCCCATAGGACGGCTAATGCTAACGCTCGGTTGACCAAAAACATGCATTGCTGACTAAATGAAGAACTTTATTTACTTACACTCAGTAAGGTTTCCAAACTCCTTTAAAAAATAGTTTTTAAAGTAACTATTTGTGGTCTAAAACTTCGTTTTTTCCCCTAATACTGTTGTCTTCTTCTTGAATTAAGTGTATTTCTATAGCGCGATCGCCACCTAGTGGCCAAACTGAAACGTCCTCCAGGAGAAGCAGCAGTGTTTACAATGTTTATGATCTGAACATTTTTGTTTAGAGAATCTATATAACACTGTATGATATTATCAATCTCATTATTTTACTAATACATTTTATAGAACTATATCTGATTAATATAAATATATTCAAATTAAAACAAAATATTTTTAATGTATTTCTTAACAATTGTGTATAAATTTGATAACTTAAAATTGAACTTGAAGAATCGGAAAAAATAGGAACCGAATCGTTTCAGGCTCTTTGTGAATCGAATCGTAACCGATACCGAGCCCTATCAATTTCTAACCCGTAAGACAAGGACGAAAACAGTATGAGACGGTTGTCATGGCGACCTAAACTACCACTTATGTAAAGATAAAAGTTCATTTTTTGTATTGTTTTATTGATGGATCTGGTTTGAACTTTGCATCAGGTTAGAATGACTCAAACAACACAACTTTTCTACATGTTTGTTCATTTTAACGCTTTAATCTAAACATGTGGAGGCTCCAAAATGGATCAACAAACGGCACATTCATCGGTGGGAAGGTCACATAAAAGCCATAAGTGGGCGAACAAAGATCTGTTCTGAACTTAACCACAATAGCAACACTTCTGTTCTGGTTTCCCTCATTAATCTCTCAGATTTAAAGCAGCCCGACAAGATAATCTCCACCTCTTTAATTTAATAGAATCCGGATAAAAACAGAAAAGTTTCAGTCCTTGGAATTTACGAGGGATCATTAAATCCCTCTGAAGTCTGATCACAAGAAGTAGATTTGCAGAACAAATTTTAGGCAGGAGTTGGCTTCATTTTTTTGTCTTTAATGTCTGAGAACCGGCGCAGAACCGGCCGACGAAGTTTAAATGGGCAAAGCTGCTTTTGAATCTAATTCCGTGCATTAGGCCCGGCGAAGGGATCGTGCTGCTTTCACGCTCACCGAGGTTATCCAGATAGAAAAGGGGGGACTCAATTTCAGCTGAGTAGTCATACCCTTTTCCTTTTCCACCTTTATCTTTCGCCTCCGGTGAATCCCGGTCCCGGGAGGGCCTCTGGCTCGCCGGCAGCCATCGCTCCTGCCACTGCTCATTAATTAACCTTTGCCGCCGCCGCCTGCAGTCAGAGAGCGGCCTGATACTGTGGAGAGAAGAGGGTCGGTCAGCCTTTCAGCCGCTGCTGAAACTTCCACAACAAATGGAGAGTGTCCTTCAGATGTCAGACTCGGTCCTCATTAGCATGACAAACAGGGGATTTTTAGCAAGTATGCTACTATTGATGGAGAAAAATGGAGCAAAATAATCACTAAAATCCCAATACGATCATTTGTTGATCTATTTTACAAGTATTCACTTTGAACTTTTAATTATGATTAAGCACGAATAGCCACAATTAAAAGAAAAAAAGTTGTTTTCTGGGATGTATTTCTGCAGAGCGGCAGAAGTTAATTAGAAATTGACCTCTTAGTTGTGGTCGGAGCAACCCCGCCCCCTCTTTCCCCTCTCTGTTTACATGCTAGCTCCAAAAATGTGGAACAATAATGGAGCGATCCAGATGTACGGCTTAGATCCAGAAGAGGAAAACGAAGACGTTAATGGATCAGTTTGTCTGTAATCCAATGCATCAGAATGGGGGCGGAGCAGGGAGCTTTTGGCCCCGCCCAGCGTATTTTCTACATCGCAAATAGAATCTTTTTTGTATTTTTTTATTCACAACAAACTGCTTAAATAAATAATCTTAAATGCTATTTAGAGCTTCTTTTCCTTTATAGTTATAAAAATGTTACAAGAACATGTTTTTTCACATCATAACCATAAATTCCATCTTAATCTTTAAAGTAAATTTGAAAGAAAAAAAAGTTTTTTGGGCTTATTTTGGGAACAATTGTTTTCATATGGAGTATTAGGGCCACAAAAGAAAGAAAAAAACTAATATATCAATAAAAACTATAATATATTATATAAGTAAAATAGTAAATTAAAAAAATAATATTATAAATTTATTAATACAAGCATATATTCCTTTTTAATATTTATTATTGATTAATATAAAATAAATCATATTAAATAATAATAAAAATAATGAAAGTCATACATTTATGAGACTTTAAAACAGATTTCACAAGAGAAAAAGTCATAAATTCAGCCTTTGACTTTTTAAGTCATAAATATGTAACTTTATTCTTGTAATTTTAACAATTGCTATTTTTTTTCTGTAAATTAACAAGATTTAAAGTCATGATTTTAATTTAGCTTTTTTTTCTTTCCTTTTTTTTTTATAAACTGGCCCTAATAAACCATTGTAATTATTCAACATCATTCAAATAAATAAATACACAATAAAATATATATTTTTTAAATTGGTCACAAATTTTACCCAGCGGGTTTTCAAGTGCTAATTTCCTTAATTTGAGTTGACAGTTCTCTGCAGCGCCTCTCAAATTAAAATACAACTTTGAGTAAAATTAAAAACTTTAACTTCAAATTAAGAAATCTCAAGGAAAATTGCCACAAGAACAAGTTAAAAAGACTCAAAACTCTATTTTCATTGTATTGGGTCTTTCAGAGACATTTGAAAGAAAAATATTTTTTTTTGGTTCATTTTTTGATTATGGGGAGAAGCATTTAGATAAATAAGATTAAAAATAAATAAATAAATAATAAAAAAATAAAATAAAATAAAATTAAATTAAATTAAATTAAAATAAAATAAAGTTAAATTAAAACAAATAAATAAACTAAAATAAAATAAATTAAATAAATTAAATCTAAATAAAATTAAATTAATTAAAAACAAATAAATAAAATAAAATAAAATAGAATAAATAAAATAAAAAAGTAAATTAAATTAAATTAAAGTAAAATTAAACTAATTAGAAACAAATAAATAAAATAAAATAAAATAGAAAAAATAAATAAAATAAAATTTAAATAAATTTAATTACAATAAATTAAATTAAAATAAAATAAGATCAAATAAAATAAGATCAAATAAAATAAGATAAAATAAAATAAAATAAAATAAAATAAAATAAAATAAAATAAAATAAAATAAAATAAAATAAAATAAAATAAAATAAAATAAAATAAAATTAAATTAAATTAAATTAAATTAAATTAAATTAAATTAAATTAAATTAAATAAAATAAAATTAAATTAAATTAAATTAAATTAAATTAAATTAGTCCGGTGAAATATTTTACTCAATGGCCTAGTTTTCTCAATTTCCACCTTGACTTGTTAGACGTTCTCTGTGCAGCCTTTCAAATTAAAGTATCACACGGAGTAAAATTCAAAATTTTATCTTCAAATCAAGAAATCTCATCTGCATTGGTAAAACTATTCTCCAAAGTATTTTTGAAAAATAAAATTAAATTGTAATAAAACTTTGATTAATATTTTTAAATAAAAAAAATCAAATATTCTTGTTTGGTGAAGAAAAACTGTCATAAAATCTAAATTTTAGAGAATAAGAGATATAAAACAAGTTCTTTTTTCATGTCTCCAGGTCACAGGAAACAGAACACATTTACAGAACTTTACATAGAAATGTTACTTTAATCTTAATTTCTTTATACACGTCCTCCATCATCAAAAAAACATCATTTCAGTTGCAGTAGATGTCAATAGAATTTAAAAACATTAAATCCGTTGAGATTTTCTGGATTTCCTCGGAGGGAAATCTCCACAGCGAGACGTTTTCTGTACTTTATGTCCTCCCGTTGTTCTCTTTAGTCGTTTCTCTCTTTTAATGACAATTGATTTTTCTTCTTTTGTTAAATATTTGTGCTTTCGTTGCTGAGCAGGACAGTTGGAACACATTTCTCCCGGGATTTGTTTGGATTCAGCTGATTTCAGTAAATGCTTCTGCCCTCACAGAAACATGGAGTTTTGCCAAACAGAAAGTCAAATGAAAGTCTAGAGTTAGAGCAAACAGACGGCGCTTTGAGACGTTTGTGCCTTTGAAAGTGAGAGCCTTTGGTACGAGCTAATATCCTGCCAGCCTCACCTGTCTCTCTTGACATTCTGGTTAATCCCTACTCCGGCGGATGGTTTTCAGTCACTCCTGGATCGGAGGAAGCGTCGCATGACTGCGCTCAGCGCTGCTGTTTCTTAAGCTTCAAACTCTTTTCACTGTCGTGTATTCATAAAAAAGTCATTTACAGTCATTTAGGAGCAGATGAGCAAAACATTTACGAAAAATGTCTTTTTAAAGTATCTACCAGGAACAGAACCTGGAGGGTCAAAGATCTAAATCACTTTATTTTTCTTTCCTTGGAAAGGAAATAATTTACGCCCAATGTCAATTAAATAATAAAGTTTATGTCGTGATGTGGACCAGACTACATCAACTTGGAGCAATTAGTCCGACTCATTGTTGCTATGGTGGCCAGTAGGCTCCTCCTACTTTCACTGAAGCATCTGATTGGTCAGTTTTAACTTCCATTATAGAACAAATATTATGAGAAAAAAGTATCTGATCAATCGAATGACTGAGTATCAATTGTTTATTTCTCCATAGAAGTTTATGGGATTTTAGCCCTTCCTGATTGGACCGCCAAGGGGGAGGAGTCAGTCAAACAAGCCTGTCAGCGGTTGGAATGAGTTCTATAGGCGGCTGCATCTCAGTGACTTTATGATTCATTCGTTTCATTTTATTTTACTAAATATTTTGCTTTTTTTGACACTTCTTCCTGCAGAAACTTGTTTTTTTGCTTGTTTTTCTTGTGCAAGACTGAGCAAAGGTTTTAGATGCACAGTTCAAAACTAAGAACATTCACATTATTTATATATATTTTTACTAACAGAAATCAGAGTAAGACTAAAAATGTGTTTTATTAGGCGTACAACCCAAAAGTCTGCACCAAACCACAGTTATGATGCTCCGCTCTCATTAATTGAGTGTGCACTTTAGTCAGCGTTTATTGAAAGTATATTTTTAAAAACACTTCAATAAAGTCGTGGAGCTAAGAGTTTATTCCTAGATGAAAGTCTAAGCTATGGTTAATTAATAATGTTTAAAGCAAATATATATATATTAGAAAAGTTCTGGTTAAATAAAATAGATGTAAATAATATATTAAAAAATGTTTTATAAATGTATTCGTATGCAAAAACGTCTTAATTAATTAATTTTAAAAAAATTGTTGTAGCAAAGATTTAGTTTTTCCTCCAAAAAAAATAAAATAAAAAAATTACAAATAAGACCAGCAACCAAAAAAAGTAAATAAAAAGAGACTCCGGCGTCTGTTTTAATGCCCTGCTCTTTCCTTTATTCCTCATTAACTTTAAGCTGATTAGCAAGAAAAATCTTCTATTTGGAATTGTGTTTGTTCATTGATGATGTTCTTCCAACTTTAGTTTTCTTTGATCTTCCAGAAAGTGTTCAGCAAAATTCAGAGTTTTGATTTTGTTTTCTAAGCCAGATAAATAAAATCTCGCATGGATTTTTTTTAAATAGTTGCAGCAACAAAATGCTTGAAGTTGCATCTGTTTTTCTTTAAAGTTTTCAATAATAATTTTTAACTAAAGACTGTAATAGGATGTTTAAATTAGAGTTTCTACATGTGACTTTATGGAACCTCACTCAAAATAAAAGAAATTAAAACCATAATATTCTTTCTAAACAGTGATTTATTTTCTAAATATTTTTTTGTCATGTTTAAAAAAATTGTATGACTGCAGCATGTTGGATAAATTTGACAGAAAATGTCAATAAGTTATAAGTTAAATGTTTATAAGTTAAATTGTAACTAGAAAATAAAAGCTGAGGTTTTATTACTTTCTTTTGTCTAAATGAACTATTTAACTCAACTAAAAAAGATTTCCTTCAAATTTTAAGAAATAAAAAACATTGATTTTAATGTAGTTTTAGCTAAATGTGTCTATTGGCAACTTAAGCTTAATGTTGTTTCCTTTATTAGTGAATCATGGGAGATGTAGTTTAACAGTGATGCTGGATTGCATCTTTATGCTTTATTATTAAAGCATAAAGGCTATTATTAACGCCTGAAAAACCAAAAAAGCCAAAATTAGCCAAAACAGCTAGCATGTAGCTGAAATATTAGCTAAACTCCAAAAAAGCCAAAACAAAATCTTCCTAAATGCCAAAATAGTCCCAACATTTTTTTTCCTTTTAAATTTGTCCTGTCCAAAATAGTCCAAAAAACTAGTAGAATACCAATTTTCAAAACTTTACAACCGTAACTTTTTAACATAATTATTAATAATTAAAAAGCAGGAATATTATTCCAGAATAAATCAACTTAAACTTTAAATATATTATATTACTCTCTGTAAAAATATATTTGTCAAAATTATACAAGTTAAAAACAAGCCCAAAATAAGATCGGGCCATAAATAACTATAAAATTTAAAATGATCTGGAGAGCCGGATAGAATCACCCAGAGGGCCGGATCCGGCCCCCGGGCCGTGACTTTGTCGCATTGTTTAGGGGGTCAAAATTTGGCCAAATTTGAGGCAAAATGCTGGTAAAGTTATTATGATCTTTCAAACTGAACTACTCAGCATGATCCTGTTCGGAGCTGATATCCTGAAATGCTGTTTTTAGACCAATTAGGTGAAATTGACTAAATTCCCATGGTACTAGTGGAAAAATCCTGACCTTAAGGACATATTCTGGCCAGAAAGAAGAAACAAGTTCTCTGGGGGACGAGCTGGACTGAGAGTAATGGTGTCAGAAGTAATGACAGGATGAAAACTGTATTTTCCAGAGACATTCAGCTCTAAAACAGCATCAAAATGATGTGTCCGCTGGAAAAAGAGAAGGAATAAAAATACAGATTCAGCTTCCATGTGACCAGTGTGAGTCCTCTGATGCAATAAATTGTGATCCGGGAAACTCTTTCTGCATGTGAAGACAGATGTTGGAAACCAGAGCTTCCATTCTGAGGTGATTGAGACCGCCTGTCTGGCAGACAGAGGAGAATCCCTTTTCCTGTATGACACTCTCAGTGGACCTTCATTACGGAGACCCAGTGAGCAGAACCCGGCTGTCAGAGCGCTGCAGCCTCCAACGCTCTCCTGAACCGTGTTTCTGCCGAGCATGTCCGCCGGGGGGATTATTTTCATGTTTTATTGCAGACTCACACTCACAGACATATAATGGGCTCCAAAGAGTTCATGTGTTGAGATTCCAGTTGCCACATTACATAAAGCAGAAGCCATTCGTGTCTAATTAATGATGTTGTTGATGACTCTGGTCTGAGCGTTCCTTGGAAGTTAGATTGGAGCTAAGGAATCGGGATAACTAGAGCTCTTCATCCTGGCTTACATATTCTAATCTCATATATCACATCTGCCAAAGTCAAGGCCCGGGGGCCGGATCTGGCCCTCCAGACCATTTTATTTATTTTTATAAATGGCCCCATGTTATCTTAAGTTTCTAACTTGAACAATTTTGACAAAATATATTTTTATGGAGAGTAAAATATTAAAAGTTGTTTAAAATTTCAGTTGGTTTATTCTGGAATAATACTCCTGCTCTTTTATTATTCATAATTATGCAAAAAAGTTTTGGTTTTTAAGGTTTTAAAAATTGTCATTCTGCTAGCTTTTTGGACTATTTTGGCATTTATGAAGATATTTAAGGCTATTTTTGTGTAATATTTCGGCTATATGCTAGCTGTTTTTGTTTTTTTTCCTTTTTTTTCCCATTTGGAGTTTAGCTAAGACATGCTAGCTACATGCTAGCTACTTTGGCTAATTAAGGCTTTTTTCAGTTTTTTTTCAGTCCATTTTAGAGTTTAGCTAACATTTCAGCTACATGCTAGCTGTTTTGGCTAATTTAGGCTTTTTTTCAGGTTTTTTAGGCTATTTTAGAATTTGGCTATTATTTCAGGTACATGCTAGCTTTTTTTTGGCTTTTTTCCTTTTTTACCCCATTTTAGAGTTTAGCTAACATTTCAGGTACATGCTAGCTGTTTTGGCTTTTTTTCGTTTTTTTGTCCATTTTGGAGTTTTGGTAATATTCCAGCTACTTGCTATGTGTTTTTGGCTAATTAAGGCTATTTTTTTAAGTTTTCTTTTGGGCTATTTGTTAGTCTAGTTAATATTTCAGCTATGTGCTAGCTGTTTTCACTTTTTTCCTTTTTTTTCCCCCCATTTGGAGTTTAGCTAATACTTCGGCTATGTGCTAGCTGTTGTGGCTAGTTTAGGCTTTTTTCAGTTTTTTGGGCTATTTTAGAGTTTAGCTAACATTTCAGCTACATGCTAGGTGTTTTGGCTAATTTAGGCTTTTTTCAGTTTATTTTATTTATTTTTTTGTTTTCTTTTAGGCTATTTTTTAATTTAGTTAATATTTCAGATATGTGCTAGCTGTTTCGGCTCAATTAGGCTTTTTAATCATATTTTAGACTATTCTAAAGTTTTGCTATTTTTTCAGCTTTTTGGCTAACTTAACTTTTTAGGCTAATTTGACATTTAGCTAATATTTTTGCTGGCTATCAACTTCAGAGCTTTTAGCAATCAATTTCAGCATGTTCAGTTATCAGTACGAGCATCTTCAGCTACTAAATTCAACTTACAGCATTCACGCTAGTATCATTGCATTTAATGCTATATATCTAGTTTATAATTATGTTAAAAAGTTATGGTTTTAAAGTTTTAGAGTGTTCAATAAATGTTTATCCTGTTCGGCCCGCGACCTCAGGTGTGTTTTGGATTTTGACCCCCTGTGCGATTGAGTTTGACACTTCTGTCATGGACTTTTTGATACAGCAGTAATGGAAATTTGCTTCCCACAAATGGTTGAGAGGGCCATTCACACTCTGAGAACCTCAGCGATAAGCCGAGATCATTATCCCGCTCACACATTTTATCCACTTCCCATAAATGTCCCGCCCACGTCTGGAATCCGTCCAAAACAAGCAAGACTTCTTCTCCTCTCTGCAAGAGAAAATCCCCATCAAGATGGTTTCAGATTTGCGTCGGATCGGATCAGCAAAGCTCCTGACAACAGCAATTTTATTTTTAAAAGAGGCATCTTGACACTGGCAGGCGGCAGAGCCGAGAGACGGTCGTCAGTCTCCTCTCGTCCCCCGCGATTTTTGAGCTGGAGAGGAAGCCAGATGGTCAGATTCTCTGCTCATATGGTTATTTTCCTCAGAGATCAAAATTCCTGGCCTGATTGGAGGAAAAAAAATGTTTAAGATTGAAGAGAGGAGGCAACTGAAGACAGCTGAGACCGAACTACATTCAGCTTTTTTATGAGAGAAGAGTGCCTCCAGTGCAATAAAGCAGCCAGTAAATAAATGCTAGAAACAGCACTTTCTTACAGACAGAAGATGTAATAAACCGTCTTGGATGAAGTGACAGGAAAAAGGGGTCATCATTGGTGGCACATTGGTGAGATGATTTGTTGGTTCCAGGTCACCGGTGACCTGTTCTGTTTCAGTAGATCAGGATGAAATGCCTGAAGGATTGATATGATCAATCTGACAGCAGCGCAGCATCCTGCAGCAGGTGGAAGGTCACATCGGCCGCTGACAGAGAGGCCAGAACATTTAGGTAAAGGCAACAACCGCGCTCTGATAACCGGTTTTAATGTTAAAGTTTGAGGAAATGGGCATTGTTGTAGCATTTTTCTCACCTATAGGGAATATGAAGCTTAAAAGTATTTCATTATTCATTAATTTTGAACCAGGAGCAGAGGAAAAAAAAATGCAGTTTGAAGAAAATTGTATGTGACGCTCTTTTCTGATCATTGACTGTATATGAGCACTGGACCGAGTAATCCCTCCCCCTTTGCGTTCCAAACAGGAAGTACCCACTGGCTCCAAGAAGCTAAAATCCCATAGATTTCTACAGAAAAATAAACATCTTATCTTTCAAATCAAATTATAAACTGACCAATCAGACGCCTCAGTAAAAGCATGTGCTGCCCACTGGCCCCACCTCAAACATTTGATTGGTGGATTCCCCAAAATAGCTTAAAAAATTGAAAAAGAGCCTAAATTAGCCAAAACAGCTAGCTGAAACAGCTAAACTCCAAAAAAAAATTAAAAACCTGAAAAAACGCCTAATTTAGCTAAAACAGCTAGCATGTAGCTGGAACTGTTAGCTAAACTCCAAAATAGCCTAAAAATCTTAGTAAATGCTAAAATAGTCACAATAGCTAGCAGAAAATTTCAACAAAAGTATCAATCTTATCACACTAGTATCAAATCATTTGGTTGGGGGTATGAGGGGCTGTAAGCTAGTGGGAGAGAGTGTAAACAGAGTAATTGGGATGGGAAGAGGGGGCGGGCCCTACAACGACATTTACTCGCCATTTTTGTTGCATTCGTACTGTGAGGGGCTGTAAGCTAGTGGGACAGAATGTAAACAAAGGGGGCAGGCCCATTTCGCACCTGTCATCCCGCCCAATTTTGTTTTCCTCAACTACCGCTCTGCAGAAACTATGTCCTAAATGTATACAGCAGAATCATAAATAACAGAACTATCGTTTGGGCTCCAAAAACAACATCAGGAAAGTGTTTGTGTTGTTTACACATAACACAGAACTTCGTCTCAGAGAAAGAGCGGAGGGACCACGTCTACAACAGTCCAGAACAGATGTGAGCCGAGAACAAAGCTGTCCCAGAGCTCAACACGTCCTCACATCTTTTCATGACTACAGCTGTAAAACAAAAAAATAGCGTGTACTTTTTAATGCAGGTTACCCTCTGATGTGGACCATGTGCTGCAACAAAGGACGCTGCAGGCTCGGTACACAATGGCACCAAGGATTTAACGCTGATTAAATAATCAGCATCTGGTGGGATGAAGCTCCGCGAAGCTTCAATGAAAGGTGAGGAAGAACATCTGTTATAAAGCAGAATTTAAAAGTACAGCATCTAAATTCTATCTAAACCTTTTCATTTGTTATGTATGTTCACACACAACAACAATAAATTCAGTACAAACTATAAACTTATAAAAATTCAATTTTTCTTGCATAAATGTTGTGATAAATCTAATAAATATTTAGTAATTAGGTTATACTAACAAGTATTTCACCAAAATGAATATTTTTAAATATATTTTCCCCCTTTTTTAATAAATAACTGAGAAATTACCCAATTATGAACCTTTAAATTTAAAAAATACAGTGTATTTGGTAACATTTCAAACAAATGTGTTGTTTTATTGTTTAGTATCCCCATTAGCTGTGTTTAGTAGACAGCTACACCTCCTGGAATACTTTATAAGAAACACATCATCAAACACAATTCATAAAAATATTTAAAAAACACAATTTATTGCTATCTCAAAACTACATTATGGAAACACATTAAACTCATATTTTAAATAATATTGATGCTTTACACAATCAAACTTTGCATCTCATTCAACTTTTACTCTGATATATACCGAATTTAAAATATGCGGCTCCAAAATGTGACCTCAGTTGTTTTTTTAAAGCATCATTTGAACATTTTTCCATTTAAGTTAGTGGAAAAAGTTCCAAGCTGTTGTTGCTCTAAAAAAATATATAT
>NC_050531.1:4442500-4467746 GCF_002922805.2 Oryzias melastigma | reverse complement strand
TATATATATATATATATATATATATATATATATACATATATATATATTTAAAGAAAATTTGTCTTAGCCCTTGAAATCTGAAATCTTTAAAATTTGCAATTTGCATTTTTCTAAGCGTTGTGGGCGCCTGGGTAAAGTCTCACATGTCTCAGGAATAGTTGGACCAAAGATCAAGTCTTCAGTATCATTGTTTATTTTTTTATGTTTTTTTTCTTCTGAAATTCCTAATTTTTCAGCCATTTTCTAGCCTGTTTTTAGGATGTTCCTATTTATTTATTTTACTTTTTTTTTTTTTTACATAAATCACAGTTAAAAGTAAAAAAAACAACAACTCTAATTTATCATACGTTATCATATTTTGAACTATTTTTTGTGAGAAATACTTTCTATTTGGTATTTTATATGGGGTAAGCATTACCGGGCAAAAGTGATGGTGTAACTTTTTATAGCGAAAGTGTTCTGGGGTTAAGGACCACTCCGCGTCCAAAATTGACATTTTGGGAATGGCAAATAGTCGTTCTTTTAAATCACGGGTCCCCAACCTTTGGGCTACGAACCGGAACCATTCCAGTACTGGGATACGGATCGCACCGGTACCATAACCCAGGACCGGCGCAATAACTCTAATCCGGTACAGTTTCGCACCTAGTTCATGTCCAGTACCACGCCTAGTACTGGTTGAGGTCCAGAACCGCATCCGGTGCTGGGTTAGGGTGCCAGTACTGGGTTAGTCCGGTCTGGTACCAGTCCAGTATCAGGTTGCGGAGCGCACAGGTACTGGACAAGTTATGGTTCGTAGCCCAAAGGTTGGGGACCTGTGAATTAATGAGAACAGGTTTGCGCCCAATTTGTGTCCAGTACCGTGTATGGTACCGCTTGGAGTCTGGTACTGCGTCCGGTACCGGATTAGGGTACCAGTACTAAGGACCAGTCTCTATCCAGTACCACATCTGGTACCATGTACTGAGGGTTGTGTACCCTTGATTTTACGAATAGCCAGCATGTCAAAAGACGAGTTGGGGACGCCCAAAACGTCAAAGTGTGGCGACATGGGGATAAGAATGTGTTAAAATGTGTAAGTCTTATTTTATTTTAAAATAAGAAAATAAATAAATAAGAAAATAAGGCTATATAGACGAATGTAGCAAGGATGGAATAAAATGTATACCAATGTACCTATTTTAAAGTTCTATAGCTTGAGTCCTAAAACTTGTTTTAGGACATAATATTTGCAATTATCAGAACAGAATTCCTAATTATTAATTTTTATGGATAATTTCAAGATTAAATGTTGTCTTAAAAAAACACTGTATTTAATTATTTTCAAGATAAATTCTACCACTTTCATTGGCAGGTTTTTTATTTATTTAAACATTTTGTCTTCTATATTTCTTATCTTGTTTTAAGAAGGATATTTTTCTAAGTTTAGTTTGTAACTCTGACAGTTTTTGTAGGTTATGGAGAAAGTCTTTAAATCTGCCAGATAATGTGAAAACGTGCCACACCTGATGGGTCCTGAACGCCTCGTCTGTTGTCCTCGTTTAACCTGCGGCGCTTAAGAAGATTATATTGTTAAAATGTCTGCCAAATGTATGGCTTGATCCTATTCGGGGATTAAAACGAGCAGCAATTCTGACAATATTTTGACTAATTAGCCTTTGGAGAGAAAAGCTTTCACCAGAGGACAGGAGACGTGATTAAAACAACAAAAACAAGGTAAAAAATGAACAAAAACTGGGTTCACCGTATGAAATTACAAAACAAACACAATTAAATACTTGAAACTCAGACTCAGCTCTGGACACAGTTCCATTTAGGACAGTTTTACGGTCTGCATGAGCTTTTTTAAGCTCCATCTAACTTTAACAGCTGCTTCTTTGCTTCGCTGCTATTTCAGCATTTTTCACTCGTCTTCAAGCTGATGTTTCAGCATACACCTGACAGGCAAAGTGCTGCAGTTTTGTCTTCAAATATTGGTTTTTATGTTAAGGTCTTTTTATTAAATTCTGTACTAAGCAATGTTTTTGGATTTTATTGAATTAAAATCATTACAATACATGAAATACATATATATTTCTACGTTGAAAAGATTATAATTTGTGCTCAAAATCTGCAAAATGGCCGACTTTTTAGGGATGTGTATAAGAGTCTGACAATATGATATATCGTGATACGATACATATCACGATATATCATAAGACAGTACAAGAGACAGTATTTCACCTATTTTTCTTTTTAATTATGATTTAATGAAAACGTTATCAAAATATTTATGCACCTTTCCCATAAAGAAAAAATACTTTTTTTAATGATCCGAACATTAAGCACTAGAATTGTATTTCTTATACAAGTTGCTTTTCAAGATATTTTTTCTCAACTTTGTCTAATTTTCACAACTAAAAAATTTTCAAACTAGGAAAAAAAACACAAAAATTAAACATCGTAACTAGTAAAGTTCCATATGGTTGAGAAAATAAAGCGTTTTATTCTAGCAATGCTAAATGTAGCCGAACCAGTATTTTTAAAACGTTTCAGGGACTGTCCAGAAACATTTCAGTTTGATGAAGCAGAGTGACTTAGAGTCACATGTATCACAAGCTGGTTCTCGAAAGATCCTTTTTGTGTTGGTGGTGTAAATGTAAAAGTAAACTTCTGTGCTTAACGCCGGGGTTACACTAAACTAAAAATATTACCTGATGTTTCTTCCAAGAAGAACCACTCCTCTGCCTCTCTCTCGTTCAAACGCAGCCCCATGCCCCGCTCCCAGAACCCTGCAGCCCAGAACACCCGCTCCGGAGATCTGTGGTGTCGGGGGTGGGGGCTGTGCGTTTTGATTGTATGCATATTTTCATCTCTACAGTCCGTTTAGACACAAAAACATGATCACATTTGTCAATCGCTACGATTTTGTGATACGAAGTATCATAAAACGAAGGATCGAAAACAAAGTATCGAAAATGAAGTATCGCAAAAGGAAGTTTTGCAAAAGGAAGTACCACAAAACAAACTATCGCATAATGAAGTATTGCAAAACGAGGTACTGAAAACCAAGTATCTCTAAACGAAGTATCACAAAACAAAGTATTGCAAAACAAAGTATCGCAAAAGGAAGTGTCGCAAAAGGAAGTATCTCTAAACGAAGTATCACAAAACAACGTATCCCAGAATAAAGTATCGCTAAACAAAGTATCACAAAATGAAGTATCACAAAACGAAGTATTGCAAAACAAAGTATCGCAAAAGGAAGTGTCGCTAAACAACGTATCCCAGAATGAAGTATCGCTAAACGAAGTATTGCAAAACAAAGTATCGAAAATGAAGTATCGTAAAAGGAAGTTTTGCAAAAGGAAGTACCACAAAACAAAGTATCGCATAATGAAGTATCGCAAAACGAGGTACTGAAAACCAAGTATCGCGAAACGAAGTATCGCAAAATAAAGTATCACAAAATGAAGTATCACAAAACAACGTATCCCAGAATGAAGTATCACAAAATGAAGTATCACAAAATGAAGTATCACAAAACAACGTATCCCAGAATGAAGTATCTCTAAACGAAGTATCACAAAATGAAGTATCCCTAAACGAAGTATTGCAAAACAAAGTATCGAAAATGAAGTATCACAAAATGAAGTATCACAAAATGAAGTATCACAAAACAACGTATCCCAGAATGAAGTATCGCAAAATGAAGTATCACAAAATAAAGTATCACAAAATGAAGTATCCCTAAACGAAGTATTGCAAAACAAAGTATCGAAAATGAAGTATCACAAAATGAAGTATCACAAAATGAAGTATCACAAAACAACGTATCCCAGAATGAAGTATCTCTAAACGAAGTATCACAAAATGAAGTATCACAAAACAACGTATTCCAGAATGAAGTATCTCTAAACGAAGTATCACAAAACGAAGTATTGCAAAATGAAGTATCACAAAACAAAGTATCCCAGAATGAAGTATCGCAAAATAAAGTATTGCAAAATGGGGTATCGCAAAAAGAAGTATCCTGGAATGTATTGCAAAACAAAGTATCACAAAACAAAATTTTGCAAAACAAAATATCGCGATATTTCACCAAATCAAAACCTTTTACATCCTTGATGGCAGCTGGTGGTACTAAATATGGACGTCTGCCGTCCGGAGACATTTACACTTTGTCTAATCAGAGCGAATGCCAGCCGACAGCTGACATCCTCGTCTGTAGCCGCCCAAATGTCTTCCAATTATTATTGGTGTCATCCCTAAATTCAATACCACGGCAATGATTTAAAAATAAGAAAACCGGCATGAAATCCTGAGGATTCTGCCTCCCTATCGCGCAGTGGCAGTTGTATTCTTGACCGTCACATTGAGTTTTTAGTTCTTCAGTATTACAGTACCTTTTGTATTCCTGGTCATACAGGCCATACAGATTACTTTCTAGTTACTTGCTTTTGAGTTTTTTTGCCAACGTCTGAGATAACTTTTTGTTTCTAAACCGTTTTGTTCGAACTTCGATACCCTTTGAGTTCGAGTCCTTCCGGCTCCTGATTTCCTCTTGACTGCAACATCTAACAATAAAAACACTTCGAAGATAAAGATTCAAATTAAAAATATTACTTATTTTATTCAATCTAAACAAAATAATCTTAATTTATTAAAACACTCATGGTAATCTAAACCAGTTATGAAAGGTGCATCTGATTAAAAAAAAAAGAAAATCATTAAAGGCAAAACTACTAGTATTTTTTCTTTCTGTAGAATGATACTTTACTCCATGTTCTGAGGGAAAAACACAACCTAAAAACAATTTAGGTCAGGCTCAGATTGTCCTTCAGAAGAAAGAGATTTAGAAAAACACTTCCTGATTTAAAAACTAACAAAATAAAGAAATTTACATAGCAAAATTAAATTAGATAAACTTAAACTTCAAACATTTTATTCAATCTTAATCTATTATGTACTTCTTTTAAACAGAAGGGAGTTTTTCTGCTTTGTCTAATTATGTTTTTCTACAGGAAAACTCATAAATGCTGCTTTAACAACTTCATCTGCAGCTCAATCTGATCTTGAATTAAGTTTTCTTAATACTCAAGACCCTGACTAAAACGGCACTCTGAAAGAAAACAAGAAAATGTTCTTTTAACGACTTTTCATGAATCAGAAACTGTGTTTTTCTTAATCCTCATGCTCAGCAGGATATAGTCTGATCCTGATGTCTCAGTGTTCTAGTTTTTTACAAGACCTTGACTAAGATGTTCATTGAAAGAAAAACAGGAAAACGTCCTTCTGATAGCTTTTCAAAAATCTGAAATCCTCCCAGCTCTCTGCCAGAAACATCCAAACATTTACTCCGTGGGTTTTCTGCATGTGCCTCTAATTGTTCCTGTTTGGTGATATTTCTGTACATGAGCATCTACTGTATGGGGAAAACTAAATCTCCATTTGATCAAAATGAATCTGTGTTCACGAATGTGTGGACATGTGGAAAAACATTTTGATTTTGTGGTTTTATACTCAAATATTTGGCAAATAGAGAGATTTGGCAAAGAAAAACAACTGATAACAAAGCATGGTCTGTATCAGGATGGCCAATCCCTGCTGGGTTCTTACTCTTTCCACTTGTTGCTGATCAAAAGGTTCTGATTAACTGAACCCGTCTGATCCAGATAATCACCAGGGAAGGCGGAGAAAACAAGCTTACAAAGAAGATTAGTAGTAGTTTACCTAAACTGTACCCCGCCTGAGACAGGCTCTGGCAACCCTTAGACCCCAAAAGGGAAACAGCAGGTTGAGGAAATGGATGGGGATGGATAGCTTATCCTAAAAAACGTTGCAAGTCTATTTTTATCAAGCTATGTTCACACTAAATGGAATTTGCACCTTAAAGTTCCTGTTTAACTGCTCAGATATTTGAACACATGGTACTACTACCATGCCTGGTGCTCAAAAATGCACCACAGGACCTCTGATTGAGTCTCTAAATCGACACTGGAAGCATTCAGTGTAGCTTTATTCACACCAAACACGAGTCACGCTTCACATTTCCCACGGATGCCTCTCCTTGTACGCTCGTCATATTTCCAGCTCAAATTTTCACTGAGCAAAACATGGTTTTCAACATGTTGGATTTTTCATGGGTCCCTGGGTTAAGTCTCACATGTCCCAGGAATGGGTGGACCAAAGGCCAACTCTCCAGTATCATTATTTTATTTTTTTTAGGAATTTTTTGCTCTCAAATTCCTAATTTTTCAGTAATTTTGAAGCATGTTTTTAGGATCTTCCAATGTCTTTATTTTCCATTTTGTCACTACAGTTGAAAATAAAAGAAAACTACTCTAATTCATCAGGTGTTGTCATATTTTACAAATACATATTATATCAGATAAAAAATACTTAACAAAATTGATGGCGTAACTTTACATAGCAAAAGTGCTCTAGGGGTAAAAATGTGTTTATAAACGAGACGCTCCAGACTTGTGTGGGAGGAGCTTTTAGCTTCATTGCTACATTGACTGTATATCTGAAAATGTCATATACAGTCATATAAATATGAAAATGTCATATTCATTGACTGCATGTCTGAATATCTCATATAAAGTCAATGTATGAAAGTCATGGATAATTTTGAGAGATCAGGTTATAATAAAGAGCTTTATCAAAAAGTGCTGGTAATCACGTCTCCATGTCTGAATGTACTGTGCTTGAATTGTCGTTTTCAGCGGTACTTCTGTCTCTCTGTGACCCAGTTTGATGTCTTGCTGTCCCACATTAGTCCAAGGAGGGAAAGATGGAAAATACGAAAAAATGAGAGAACCTTTTTATTATTGTCTCCATACAAATGAGAAAAACTAGAGCTGCCATGCGTATTTTTATGCAATTAATTAATTAATTATGACGGCTAATTATTAATGTATTTTCAAGGGGCGGTACCATGATTTTCTTAAGACTTTTAGAGTAAACTATATCCATATAAATGATCATATATTACCTTTGGAACACTAAAAAACTAATTATTTATGAAATATTAGTTATTTTTTCTGACTCTTTTTTGAAGTAAAACGACTCAATCTCTGAGGCTCCGCCTTCCGCTCCCTGAGGGCTCCACCCACTTCATGACCAGTCTGAACGTTGGTTCTTGAATGTACTTTAGCGCATGTACCTACAGCTGGAAGAGGCTTGGAGTGAAATGTTAAAGTGATACAATCAACCTTACCCCAGGCTCTCTTTTTACTGCTCCATTCTGATATTTGAAAGAATTTCTCTTCCATGACCAATTTTTAAATGGTTGGAACTTCTGTTAATCAAAGAGGGTGACCAATATCCGAGTCCCTGATTGGTAGAAGTTCAACTGGTTTAACTTTCAAAGGGGGGTCAATGGCTGTGCATTTTGGACATGGAGTCAAAAAATTAACTTGAATTAAAAATTTAATTTAAAAGTGGAAACCCAACACGTGCATAGATGTGGATTTTTGTAGACTTTTCATTGCACTTCCGAGCCCAGTGTGAACCTGACGTGTGAATCATATTTGGTTTGAAGCTTTCGAACCCCCTCTCTCCTAAAGTTTAAGCGATCATTTTTTTCCTGTACAGCCCGCGCTGAATGAGAAATCCGACTAGTTAACATAACTGCTGAAGTGTTTAGGGAGACCGCACATGTGCTGCAGAGCGAGTGCCTCCAAGCCAAAAGCAGTGCAGATGTCTCTGCCTTACTGAGATAAAGTACTCCAAGGAACAGATGAGAGATGCATACAGAATCAGACTCCTCAACGCGGCGTATTCAAATGTGTGTACGGCTTTGGTTTAAATCTAATCCCGGCGTGACCTTTTCTGCAGTAACTTTATATTTCAAGCTGTTAGGAGAGAGCAGTATATTTACTGATCAATAAGTGCATTACTGAAATCACAGCAAACATTGTAGTACAGTAATGGATTGTCTCTGCCAGTCCACATTTTTGAAGGTTGAAACTAAACCACTTCATGACCTCACTTAGCCTAATCGATGGAGCTCCTGCACCAAACATCTCACTTAATTTACAGACTTTGGAGAACAAATAACAAATTCAACTAGAAAAGTTGCATTACCTGCGATAATGCTAGTGTGAAAGCTTTTTTGCTGAAAATGGTGACACAATTTACTTTAACAGCTTTCCTGAAAATGCAAAAGCTATTTGAAAAATGTTAAATGTGCTAAAAGATCTGAAATTTTGTAAAAGAATTATGAAAGAGTGCTGAAGTCGACCTAAATTTCTGAAAAATGTGTATAAAATTGCTTAAAAATCCATCACAAATACCAATAAATTAACCTCAAAAACCTTAATGGGAGCCAAATTAGCCAAAAAAAGAAAAAAAAAGGCTAGGCACTTAATTAAATACTAGCTAAACTCAAAAATAGTCTAACATTCCCTTAGTAAAGTAAATTAGCCAAAAACGTTAGCATGTTGCTAAAATATTAGCTAAGCTCCAAATCAGCATAAAAAACCTCAGTAGATGCCAAATTAGCCAAAAAGCAAACACATTGCTTAAATACTAGCTAAACACCAAAAGCAGCCTAAAATTCCTTAATAAGCTAAATTAGTCAACAACGTTAGCCGGTTGCTAAAATTGAAGCTAAACTCTAAATTAGCCTATAAAAACCTTGGTAGATCAACAATTAGCCTAAAATGTTTGCATGTTGCTAAAATATTAGCCAAACTCCAAATTAGCATAAAAAATTCAGATGCCAAAGTAGCCAAAAAAGCTAATGCATTGCTTAAAAACTAGCTAAACTCCAAAACAGCCGAAAATTTCTCAATAAACTAAATTAGTCAAAAATGTTAGTTAATTGCTAAAATAAAAGCTAAACTCTAAATTAGCCTATGTTAGCCTGAGTAGATCACAAATTAACCTAAAACGTTTGCATGTTGCTAAAATATTAGCTTAACTGCAAATTAGCATTAAAATCCTCCCCCCCAAAAAAACTAGCTACTTGATTAGACACTAGCTAAACTCAAAAATAGTCTAACATTACTTTAGTAAAGTACATTAGTCAAGAACGTTAGCAAATTGCTAAAACAGAGGTTAAACTCTAAATTAGCCTATATGAACAGTAGATCAAAAATTAGCCAAAAACGTTAGCATGTTTCTGAAATATCAGCTAAAGTACAAAATAGCCGACAATTCCCTTAGTAAAGTAAACTAATCAAAAATATTAGCCAATTTTTAAAATAGAGGCTAAGCTAAATTAGCCAACATAAACCTCAGTAGATCACAAATTAGCCAAAAACGTTAGCATGTTTCTAAAATATTGTTGCTAATCTGCTCAAAATTTTGAAATTCGAAGACTTTTCTATGGGGCATATTTTTGTCAATATTTGAAAAACTATCAAGTTTATGAACACCAAAACTACAAGCAATAATGTCCTGAACAAGTTTAATTTGTTGATACCAAGATTGCTTAAATCGCTGAAAGTGTGATTGAGTTTTTACGTACAGAAAGGAGCAGGAGAATCACTACAGTGTGAATGCTGACTAAGCATTCACACAATAACAAATATATTCGTTTTGAGTTAATTTCCAATCTCTCTTCTTTTTTGTATTAATCACATGGCGGATTCTCTCGTATCTTTTCTGCTCCTGTGCTGTAGATTTTCTGGTGACATGAGGTTAACAGCGGCTGCGAGGTATAACGCTTCCACGCCGCCTCCTGCAGTGTTTACTTACTGCCACCTGTGTCCTTTCGCAAACAGTCCTTGACAGCTTTTGATCTGACTTAAAGGCAAAAAGAAAAAAAAATATTTAATAACCATTCTTGGCCACAGTCTTTGCTCCTGAGCATTTATATAATAGCACTAATGTGTGGATGGTGTCCCTCTGGCTGGGTTGCCTCATTAAATGGCTGGAAAAGAGTGACTGGCTGCAGGGTTGATGCATTATTGATGAGAGAGCTTGATTAATTGAAAATATCCTCCACACCAGGGAAGTGTGCGTGCATGTGTGAGCTGAAGCGTGTGAAGTAAGTGGCTTCATTTTGTGTGAACAACTTAATCAGTTGATGTGCAGCCCAGTTTTTTTATTAGTATTCTGCACAGGAACTCACTGCCAATGTTTGCTGGTTGAGAAATTATAAACACGGGTATTGCGCATTATAATGCGCCTATAAGCAAAGTCCAGGTGATTGCAATAATTTTCAACACCTTACAGGAAGTCGGTTGGTTTGACGGATGGAGGCCACCGACGCCGGTCTGCTTGCACCTGCGATACAGACAGAGCGCTGTAAATAAAAGATGAAGCTGTCAGGAGATAAGCATCCAGACAAAAGCAAATTAGCAAACATAATGACTGCTACAGCAGCAGTAGCTGTTAAACATTGTGCTTAAGCAGATAAACGATTGTTGAATGTACATCTCCACCTCAAATGAGCTTCAATTTATGATACATTCGAGAATCAATCAGCGGTGAAGGAGGAGTGGAAGATCCGAGTCACATGATTCTGCCGTCAAGTCTCCCTCATTGATTGTATATAGAGAGCTGGAGTGATTGACCCCTTGTCCCTCAAACAGGAAGTACCCGCTGGCTCCAAGAAGCCAAAACTTCCATTGAGAATTAAACATTCTTGCTCTTAATGTTCTTGAAAATCCAACTTTTTTTAAATTTAAGTTATAAAAGGACAAATCAGATGCTTTGCCTTGACTTTCAGTGGAAGGGGTATAGATTTTAAACAAGCTCACTCATGATTGGCGACCGTAGTTGCCATAGAAACTAGGGGTGTGCCAAAATATCGATATTGCGATATATCGCGATATTTAGTCCTGCGATCGATTCTCGATGGGTTCTCACCAAGTATCGATATTATATTTTCATTTAAAGAGGCTGTAGCGCTGAGCGTCTGAGTCGCGCGCCGGAACTATGGGCGCACGCTGCGTCAGACTTTTAATAGCGATGCACGCGCTCATTCGGGAGAAGCACCGGTGAGATACAGGCTCTGTAGCGCGTGTGTGAAGCATGCCTACCTGTCAGCATTTATCTTCCATCTGTAGGAGATCCACCCGGTAAGAAGTGACTTTGTCTGAGCGCTAGAATGTCAGCGATCTCTTACTTTCTGTTTGCAGTGTGAACTGAGCGCGCGCTTCGCAGTTGTCTGTGTACGCTTCAAGGAGCGTCGGAATTTTCGCTTTCATACACTTCAATGTTTAACCTGCTGCTGTACGGTGTAACTTTGATAAATTTATAATGTGACGTTTTCAAACAATGTAATTACTTGTTGCTAATGTTAATTTTAAAGTAATTCTCAAATAAAAAAGCAGGATTTGATGTATGAAGTTAAATTTAAATGTAATTAAACTAAAGTACATGAATTCACTGTAAAATTAGGGAGAATGCTAATTAATTGAAGCACTTAAAATTATATTTATTGCCATTATTATGTGTGTTTTAAGGATTTTACCTATTGACTGCTGACTGACCAAATGGAAAAATGATAAAAATTGGAAAAATAATCTCAAGTAACAGTTTGAGTAAATCAGCCTTCATTTTTGGATGCTCAGCCCTTTTCAAGTGAGAGAAAAGTGCACAAAAAATTAGGTCAATTTTGAGAGAGGCTGTAAAACATTATATTCATCACCCTTTGGTGTGACGTTCTTTTGGAGGTAGATAGCTGTCACTACTTGACTTATTTAATATTTGTTCTGTTTACAACAATTCAGCACTAAGTAGTGTCACTGCTGATCATGTTTACTATTGTTAACATTGAATCTGACAGATAATTCCAATTCAGTTGTTGTCAATGTTTGTCAAAGACATAGTATTACTGATTTCAGCAATTTTGCACAAAAGTGTCTATAATTTGTTGCACAAAATAAGAAAAGTTGTTTAGTATGATTGTGTTTAAGGTAAAAAAGATAAATGGGGATATATTTCCCCCCAAAACATGTTCTATATAATGGTAGTTATTAGAGAGGATTTTTACCAATTATCACAGTATCGCGATATTATCGATATCGTGAGCCATGTATCGCGTATCGTATCGTATCGTGAGGTACCCAGTGATTCCCAGCCCTAATAGAAACGTTGACTAATCACTAGATGCGTTTCCATTGACTATGAAATTGCATAAATTGTATTGTGATGATAAATTTGCTAAATGGAAACACGTCAATTTCGAAAGAACTTGCATTTATTGAAGAAAAAAACAAGTTTTTGCGCTTGAAGGAGGTGGTTTCAAAATGGACATATTTCACAAAACTACAATGGAAACACTTTTCCAATTGAGTCATGTGACCAACAGTGACAACACCGCTAGAGGTCCCACAGCATCACACAGCTCATCAATAGTTGAGCGTGTCGTGTGGAATTGTTAGATCCACAGCACCATTTCCCATAATCTCTTCATCCATAGCCACTCCCACGTAGCTCGCCGCTCCATGGCCTGAATGAGACGCCGACGTCTCCTTTGATTGGTGATGATGAGCGCTAGTGGAGTGACAGAAATCTGAATGCATCTGCTGTAAATCAAAGCACTACTCACATCCATATTTTTAATTACTTATCACGTAAGTTGGTTTGTGTTTATTTGCACAACTATAATTTAATGGAAACAGTGTACATTAATTGGAAAATTAATAATTAATTAATAATTAATAAATGTTTTTTTTTTACATTTCTAGAATTTCGCTAAAGTTTTGTGCAAATGTCACAGCTACAGTTGTCTAGCCCCAATATGGCGATGTCCTTTTCCTACGGATTCTCACTCCAACTCATCATATATGGTCGTACGGTTCGGGCCCCCTCCACGCCACTTTTTGACAATTTGAGTGTCCCCAACTTACTGTCTTTTGACCTGCTGGCTGTTCCCATTGAATCAGGGGTCCCCAACCTCTGGGCTGTGAAGCGGTTTTTGTCTGAGGGCCGTTTGGTCCTGGGCCACGTACTAGGACAAAACCCTAGGGCTGCCACGATTAGTCGACTAATCAGCGACTAATCGACTTTTAAAATAGTCGACGACTAATTTAATAGTCAATTAATCGCTACTTTATATTATATAGAGTCAGAGTGTTGTAAAGTTGAAAGTCATAATGGCATTGTGCTAGACTATTTTAGCTATATTAAGGTTTTTAGGCTATTTTGGAGATTAGCAGCTACATGCTAGCTATTTTGGCTAATTTAGGATTTTTTTGTTTTTTAAGTCTAATTTGGAGTTTGGCTAAAATTTCAGCTGCATGCTAGATATCTTGGCTAACTTAGGATTTTTTTTATTTTTTAGGTTATTTTGGAGTTTAGCTAATATTTCAGCTGCATGCTAGCTGTTTTGGCTAACTTTTTTTTTTTACTGTTTTTTAGGCTAATTTGGCATTTAACTAATATTTTAGCTGGCTTTAAGCTTCAGCAGATTCAGCTATCAATTTCAGCGTCTTCAGCTATTAGCACTAGCATCTTCAGTGGCCAAATTTAGCTTGCAGCCTTCAAATCTAATTTATGCTATATAATTTTTAGTTATTTTAAAGCTAATGATGGTTAAAATGTGTGTAATGTATCCAGTTTGCGAATGACCCGATTAATCGACTAATCAGAAAAAATAATCGGTGATTAGTCGACTGTTAAAATAATCGGTTTTGACAGCACTAACTAAAAAACACATACATTAATCAGGGGTCCCCAACTCTTGGGACATGGACCGGTATTGGTCTGGTACTAAAACGAGGACCAGACCAGTACTCTAACCCAGTACCAGTTCTTTGTTCAATACCGCGTCTGGTACCGAGTCTAGTACCGCTTCTTGAGGATTGGGGACCCGTGATTTAATGGGAACAGCAAGCACGTCAAAAACCAACGAGTTAGGGACCCTAAAACGTCAAATAGTGACTTGGAGAGGTCCCGAACCATAAGTCTATAAATGTAGCCGTATCACAGAAAAATGGCGACTGAATTGGTTTAATTTGACTGGAGCAGAAAGAAAGGCGTTTCCTATGGGTGACGTCACTCCCACTTTATATTGTGTCACTTTTGACCACTCTGTCGACTTCTATATACAGTCAATGGTCTCGCCTCAGTGTGACAGGAAGTTTAATGTAAATAACTAACAGAAAATTTGGCTTAGAAAGGCATTTATGGAAAATAAAACAGATTCAACAACAGTCCATGTTTTGATCCTGAAGAACCTCAAGTGACCCTCTTAAAGACTCACTCCAATCATCTTTAAATCTATTTTAAAAGTGTTTCTCGTGGTCTTTTAAATATGATGGTGCTGTTTTAGCCAAAATTAAGAACTTGTCGTTTTCATGCACATTTTTACGTAGACTTTTCATTGGACGCGGTTACTTGAACATGCGTTGCTGAGGGGCAGCATTACTTACGTTCGTAAGTCCACTCAATAGATCATTTATGTAAATCATATCAAGATTCACTTGCAACTGAGGCCAGTTTAAAGACAGAGCAGGGTTTTCTATTTATTTATTTATTTAATGCAAGCTCCGGGGGGCAGAATACAGAGTTTCTATGTCCTGGTGTGAAGTCCAGATACAAGCAGAAGGCTATCATAACAAACATCCAACAAAAAAAACAAATTAAAAATCAAATAAGTGACTCATGAACAAAGAGGATTCACAGAGGGAACCCCTACAGGGAGCAGACGAAAGACAAAAAAGGACTTTTTTAAAAATACATTTACTCCCTGTTAGAGTTACAAGTGAGTTTTCCCACCAGTCTAACGAAGCGGACGATTTAATGAAGCTGAAGCAGATCAAACAGCTCAGCGTGAAACCTCCCAAACACAGGGCTGTATTTCTGTAAATCAAAAATGTGAGGATTTTAAACATCTGCATTCAAAGTGGGCACACCTGCTTTAGAAAAGTAGTAATTCAGTTATGTTGCACTTTGAAGCTGCTCGTATTTGTTCATCATAATTCGTGCTTGAGGTGGTTCTGATTTCAGCTTGCATTTGTTTTCTATTTAGCCAGTGTAGAAGTAGATCCAGCTGTCACCGTCTGTCTCTTTTTTGGCTTCTTTTCATCCTAAAGGACCACTGTGCTCAGACTGGTTAGCAGACATCCATTTATTGCGTAGAAAATGGCGAGCCACAGGGCAGACGGTGAGAGCGTATTTCACAGTGAAGTAGACGAGTTAGAGAAGAAGGTGTTGACTGCAGATGAGGTGATTCAGGGCTTCCATCAACTTCAAGAGAAGATATTTCAGGCAGCAGAAAATTATTCTTTTCGGGTTTGATTTGCAGCAAATGCTGTTTAACTACCAAAATGTTGTTTTTTAACTCAAAAGTTGATGTATTTCTGTTTAATTAGAACTTCATATGTTCCAGAGAAAATATTTGGTCACAAATACAACCGTCACCACATGATGGGGAGGAATCGGAAAAATCTTCAAGATCTCATGGGGCCACCATGGAACCCGTGGACAAACCCACCAATTCAGCCCACAGGTAAACCATATGGGACCCAGATTGAAATGTTCACTGGGTAAAAATTATAAAGTGTAGGACTATCTAGGTTTTAAAAGCATTTCCGACACCATGCTTTCTACTTCTTTTTTTAATTACCTTAATGGTGTATATGACATCACAGATTCCACAAAGTAAAAATCTGATCAATATGAACATTTTACAATTGTCTATTCATGAATCCACTGTATTCTGATGATAAAAATGTGGACTGCTAGAAAATTACATTTAAACACATTTTTTTTTCCCAAAAACTGTTCAAAAGCAATGCATTGTGGTCTATATAGGCTAATGTAGGGAACATGAATCCACGCTGATTTTTCGCAAGACTTCCGAGAAATTTCTAGGGCACTTGATTTTGGAATTGTAGATTTGGACAGCACAATAAAGCGGTGAATTCACTATAAACTGAGTAGAGAAGCCTCAGTCTTTGGTGTGAATCAGCCTGGATTTGAACCCACAACCTTCCAGTCTCAGGTCGGACACTCCTCCATGAGGCCACTGAGTTGTTAAGTGCATCAACATGATTTTTGACCAATTTAATCAGAAGGGGAAGCAGTTGCTCCTCTTAAATCACGTGTCAAAGTCAAGGCCCAGGGGCCGGATCCGGCCCTCCATTTTATTTTATTGTTATTAACGGCCCAATGTTACCTTGCACTTATTTTTAACTTGTATAAATTGGACAAAATATATTTTAAGAGAGAGTAAAATATTGAAAGTTGTTGTTTTATTCTGGAATTTTTATTCATATTTATGTGAAAAAGTTTTCAAAGTTTGAAAATTTTAGTTTTGCGTGTTCAATAAATGTTTATCCTTTTCGGCCCACAACTTAAGGGGTGTTTCTGATTTTTATCTCACTTTAGTTTGACACCCATGTCTTAAATGAAAGTATCATGATTGTTCACATGCTACAGATATTTCTAAATATGCAAAATTAGATTAATGATAACTCTAATATTATTTTACAAACCCAACAGCCAGCACAGCTCCAGTCTGTAATTCTGTATTTGTCATTAATTCGTCTGAACACATTGTCTCCAGCCAGGAGTTCTAGTGAAAACGAACACCAGCATAATAGTAAGTAGATTAGTTTGGAGTGTAAAACCATGAGGTGCTTTGCATCAGTAACTTGAGCATCACTCTCCCTTCAGCTGGAATCATTTCCGAGCCTTCAATTCCACTGAGAGCTGGTAACCATGGCACACAATTCCCATCATCCTGACACTCATCAATTCTGACACCATTCCGTTATCCCCAGTGTCCATTATTGACCAAGCAGACCACAGTAGAGGAAGAATTTAGTCAATACGCTTCCTTGTCTAATTTCTTACAGCTTTTATTAATTAAAAAAGTTTTCTCAAATATGGTCTGTATTTGTCTCGCCCCTTAGGGTTCCTTCAATCCCCCAGAGTTGCCGTTTTAATGAAGATCTGTGATATATTCGGCCCAAAGGTTGGTCTTAAGCACATATGGTCTCTGATCCCCACATTCCCTCCATTATCTTCCTGCCTTCTTGTCCTTTTTAAACATGCAAATATAGTCCATTCTCCGTGCAAAAGATTGCTTTCAGACCCATCAGGGCTGTCGTCAGTCAGGAGTTTCTCTGAAGTCATGCCAGGGGAAATTACCAGCCACGCAAGCAGCTGCCAATACCCAATGACACATATAATCCCACATTAATTTTATATTCATAAAGTTATGATGCATCGAGTCACTTTTAAAAAAACACCTTAGGGATATGAACTTGTTTAACTAAATTGGAAACTCGTTGCATATTTAAGCTAAAGATTATCTCCCATGAATCACGACTTTCTGAACCTGAGGCGAGGTATGAAAAGATGCTACGAGTCTTCAAAAACAGTTTGTTTTGGGGCGCCGATAATAAGCACATTTCTGACTGGGAAAAAAGTCACGTGGAGAGCAAAACGAGGGTGAATGTTTGGTGTTTTGTCGTTGAGAATAGGATAATGAGTCCCAGAGCTGAGAGCAGTCACACGCTGTATTCTCATCTGAAAGGTTAAACCCCTTTTGTGAAAAATGACACTGAAGCTGACAAATGTTAACAGTTAAAAGGACATTTCCCACAAACGTTCATGCAAAAAGTTACTAACACAAAAACAGAACATAAAAAAAGCCACTTTGTCACCAAACTGCGTCAACAAACTCATCTGAAAAAACACATTGGCCATCTTTCCCCAAAGTAGCCCCAAAAAATCTATAATGCATCGGAGCGAAGTGGAAGCCTCTCGGCTCCTTGGGGCTTTCGGCAGCATTCAATATCCCTGTAATGTGGCTCATAAAGTTCATGTCAGCTGACAATCCCCCTCAATGTCTACATTCATTTGTTAACTTGAAGGAATTCTCTGGTTATGAGTCGTTAAATTGAAAATGAGGAAAATAAAATTCATCCAACCTTTAGAAAAACAAATAATCAGCTTTTTTTTTTTTAAAAAAAGACACATTATGAGATGCAACATCTTGCCAGGTCGCTCTTGTAAATGAGATCTTGGTATCAATTGAATAAATATAAACAGTTCAATAAAGCTTGAAAAATGTTTTATCATTAAGATGCTCTTGTAGAATTATTCTCACGATATATAAAATTAAAATTGCATCTCTGTGTAAATTTTTATTTGAATTGTTGTGAATCAGGAGATAATCAAAAATGGTACATTCACACCGAACGCGATTCTGGCGGCAAAAGTGGGAATCTCCAATGTTATTCAATGGTCCAGACGCGTTTTGGGCACGGCGCGAAAGTCTGCTAGCACCTCGATTTGAGCGGCAGGCGCGAAATGTAGATACCTGAAGTTTGACAGGTCGCTGCGTCGCATCAGTCAATCAGGAATTCAGCTTTGGGCACATGACTTTTCCAGTGACCCAACCAGTCGGTAGAATACTAATCTAATACTAGCATTTATCTCACAGAGTGGGGCGGGGCAACATGGGTGGAAACCGCAGACTGGGGAAGCGTGGGGCGGAGAGGCCCAGACTAGGAACTGAAACCAAAGAACCGCTTTGGCACCGGAACCACATAAAACCCAGTCGGTGCCCAACAGATCAGTGACTTTCGCTCCTGCGGTGGAGCTCAGCCGCTCCATAAGTCGGCAGAGATGCTGCGGAGGTTGCCAGATTGGGTCTCAACGAAACATTAAAAAAAAAAGGAAAAAGGTCTCCTAATTTTATTTCACCCTCGGATTAATACAAAACCGAGAACCTTCAAGCTCAGCCACAGAGACACAGAAACACTATGGAAGCGGCTGTCATACAGACACACCCCCTGAACCGGGAAAATCTTTTAATAATCATAACTCAAACATGGAGACATGATTACTGATGTTTTTGTAGAAATCTTTACAATGAATAAACCTTTATCCTCTACATCATTCTAAGTGAGCTGGTAGCTCCTCCCACATGCGGCCGCTGCATCAGGAACACATTTCTTGACAAGTGATGAGCAGTGAATTCACCACGCGGTGAAAAAGGGGCGGGACGCCTTTGGTGTGTACACACCATTTGACTCACGGGCCACAAAAGTTTCAGAATTTGGCCAAAAAGATCGGACCAGGTGTGGCACAGTTTGGTAATCCACCTCCTGGACAGTCGTGCCACAGAGGCAGGGAGGTCAACCTCTAAGTGAAAGATCGTGGACTCGGTTCCCACCTTGCCTGCCCATGTGTCAGAGGTCGAATCTGAATACATAAAGTTACGCACACAATTTATAGTACGAGTTACAAATCAAGAATCACGCACACACACATCGGATGACTCTACTTTCTCCCCAAACATCCACCATCAAACTCTCAGCCAAAACGAGTATGTTGATCGGTGAAAGCTGATTCGCTGTGGTGACCCTGGACGAGATAGGCCAGGTGTCGGCAACCTTTAACAGAAAAAGAGCCATTTGGACTCGTTTTTTACCGATCAAAACTTAGAAGGAGCCACATAGATTTACTTTAGCCTTTAAGAAATTTGGAAGATTCATTACAACTTTTTGAAAAATAATAAATATTAATTATTTCTAGTTTTTGGCACAATCAAAAGCAAAAATATAAACTAAAATCTCTCAAAATGTGATTTTTTTTTCTTCCATTTTTACCTTTTTGTAGGTAAAAATGAGTAAAAATAGTAGATGCCGAATTAGCCAAAAAGCTAGCTCGTTGCTTAAACACTAGCTTAACTCCAAAATAGCTTAAAATTCCTCAGTAAACTAAATTACTCAAAAATGTTATCCTGTTGCTGAAATAGAAGCTAAACTCTAAATTAGTCTAAAAAATCTCAGTAGATCACAAATTACCCAAAAACTTTAGCTTATCGCTAAATTTTTAGCTAAATTCCAAATTAATATAAAAACTCAGTAGAGGCCAAATTAAGCAAAAAGAAAAAAAAAGCTAACTTGTTGCTTAATTACTAGCTAAACCCCAAAATAGCCTAAAATTCCTTATTAAACTAAATTGCAAAAACTTCCTATTAAATAATTTTTCTTCAGCCATAGACCCTCCATGGAGAGATAAAAGAGCCATGTGGCTCTGGAGCCGCAGGTTGCAGACCTCTGGGATAGGCCAAAAGGTGAATACAATATCAGCAGAATTTATTCCAGATTAAATGGTTAAACGGCTGCATACGGCCCCTAGACCGCGGTTTGCCCACCACTGCTACAGAGGCTCACACTCGCTCCTCTACACATGAATGTAAACACTTATGTGGGTATTTTTATGTAAACGGAGATCGTAGTGTTTAGTGGAATAACAGATTAAAATTGTACTTTTATTTGTGGTTGTCTCCATGGACACCAAATGAAATACTTCAGTCAGAAATACTTTTACAATGTCTATAATGTGTTCTATTTAGAGCACATGAGTCATGTAGAGTTAATTTTAACTATGAAAAAACAACAGTGCAAATAGAACCAAATACTAGCTGTCAAAGTAGACTTTACTATAGAAGCTTTCATTACCATGTGGTTGAAGACTTCTGGGAAAGACATTTGGAGAATCACGTGGCTCATTTACCCTAAAGTGCTTTTAACAAATATCTGGCTGCTTATCTGCTTCCTTAAAACTCTTACTGAACAAACGATCTAAACAACTTTAGTGTTTGGTTTCCCATTGACAAGAGTTCATTTAAGGTGGATTTTGCTTTGGGATTTACTCCATCCATACAAAGTTCTGTCTTTTTTGGTCACTGTATAGCATCAGTTCGCTTAAAGACTTCTGAATTTAAACATATAAAGTCTAAAAAGCTGTAATAAATTGTATGTTTACCCTTCTGTGCGTCCTCTCAGCTGCTTCTTTTCAGAAGATTATAGATAATAGGTGTATTCTGGAAAATCCATCAAATTGTCTCTAATGATTGTGACAAGTGTGTGTTTGTGTGGTGGCGCTTTATCTTTTCACCGTTCTGTCAAGCTAAGATGAAAATATAGAGTTAAATTTCCCCAAAATATACCATTAAATCACTTTAAAGGTTCTTGATTTTTTTTAGATTAAAAAAAAAAGGATTGAAGCCTTTATATTGTCAGGAATCTATGATGTTGATTCAATTAATCGCTTTATTTTTTAAAGACCGACTCCAATGAAAATAAAATTTTTAGTGTTTTTTACATGTTCTTGTAGCATTTTTCTCAAACTAGAGGACCTATATAAAATAATTTACGATTAAAACCACCCCTCTGAGTATCTTATGTTAGTTCAGAATCTAAAAAATATGACCCCATGATTCTACTAAGAAGAAGCGAGTAGTTAGTAGGTCTAAACTTCTCTAATTTATCTGTTGTTTTTTGTGTATGTGTTGTGATTGTATCTTCATTTTTATCTCTACAGTCTGTTTAGAAATAAAAATATGATCGCATTTATCAATCGCTGTGTTTTATTGTGAAAAATTGGTTATATTTTGAGAATTAACCGGATTTTCTCATGTATTTTGATGTAATTTCCTGCTAGAATTGACGCGTAAATTAGACCAGACGCCGAAACGAACCACAGGACAGCATGTCCCTTCCGTGGAGGACCGCGGCGCTCCACGCCTGGTGTGAACCGCTCTATAGGTCAGGGGTCTGCAACCTTCATCACCAAAAGAGCCACTTGGTTTAGTTTCTTACCGACCAGAACCTATGAGAGCAAAAAGTTCCAGTTTAATGTTTAAAAGATGCACAATATTTATGCTTTTTTGGCAAACATTTATTTATAAATATAGCTTTTAAATATTACAAACATTTAATGACTATTGAATGTTCCATATGTTTCCATATATAACAGTTTTAACACGAGTTTCTTTCAAAATAAAACCAACCGTGTGTCAAAAAAGATCCTCCTGCAAGACAGTCAAACATAATATTTTTTTATTGGGATTTTATGATGCTTTTTGTTCTTTTACTCTCCAAAATATAGAACATTTTAATAGAATCTCTTCATTAAAAACAAAAAAAAAAAACTCAAAACAGAGTTTTTGATTGTCATTCTCTGAGATGTGAGGAACAAATCACTAAACTCTAAAGCATTTTAAACTGCATTTGTTCAAAACCACTTTGGTGTAATTTACAAAAATACATTTTTAGGGACTTTTATTTGACTAACTACAAATTAAAAACAAATTTAAAGATAATTTCTACCAAATTTCTGACAGTAGATATCAACTTTTTCAGCTTTCTGTTTGCTAAAGACAAAGGAAAACACTAAAATAACTAAGCTCTGATGTATTCAATCATTAGCATTTTTTATTAAAGCTAAAAAGTCATAATAAAGGGATTAAGGAGCCAAATGTGGCTCTGGAGCCACAGGTTGCAGACTCCTGCTTATAGGTTAACAAAGGCACTGATTGGAAGCAGCCTTTGTTCCACATCCAGCCTGAACCAGGCGTGAATTCAAATAGATCAGAAAACCGGATGCTTGAAAAAGCTCAGATGAATGACGGCACTAACAAAATGGGCGTGCCAAAGTCTCTCATCTCCTTTCTGTACACCAATCTTCTGCATCCGCTTGAACATGACTAAGTCCATGTATTTTCCTCGTCCAACCTGACCTATTTTAGTTCACTTTAACACTCGGACATTAAATACAGATATAATACTCAAGGTTGGAGAACATAGACATATTTTTAGAAATACTTCATCACTTCTTTGGAGAAAGCCTACAGTAACCTCTTGCAGAACTTGGATCTTTCATTTAAACATCATAATTTCATTTGAATATTCTACTAAGATTTCATTTTTAGGTAAACTTTTACACCTTTGGTGCTTCATTTAAATCATTCACTTTCTTTTTACGTCAAAAAAGACTTTTAGCAAATGATGTCCTACTTATAAATTATTGGTTTTGTAGATTCATTGTGCAGTGAGGAAATCAAAAGTCCAACATTTTTAAGGACCGACTCTAAGGAAAATCATCGTTTTTGTGTTTTTAACATGCTTTTGTAGCATTTTTTGGGAATTTGCAACTGAAATTGTGTTTCTGAGTATTTCTTAATTCAGATCGTGTTGAATCAGAAAACCAGATGCTAGAAAAAGCTTGAACTACTGAAATGGGCGTGTCAAATTCTCCCCTCCCCCTGCGCGCCCCCCGGCCTCTACACACTGAGGTGTGCGAGATATGACGAGCGTTCAACACCGTCGCTGTAATAAATTGCGATTCTGGCTCAAAACTGAACAATTTGACAATTTTCTTGTCATTTTTTTTTTTGTTGTTTTTTTTTTGTGCTGCTATTGTCAGCTTGAGAAACAGAAGTCTTAGTGACGGGGTGGCTGCTCTGCGCAAATAGCCCCGCCCACAACCCAGAATTGTATTTCTAATGATCTACTGCCACTATGTATTAAATGTGTCTTTAAAAATGACAGATTCTGGCTAAAAACTCCTAAATCGTAATTTAAAGATCACAAAATGATATTTTACAAAAAAAAAATATAAAGTTGGTGTGGGACTTTAATCACTTTTCATCAACATTTTTTTGAACCCAAGGTGCTTGACTTAAAAGACGATTAGAAAGATTAGTTAAAACAATAAAAAGTGATGAGACAAAATAGATTAAGAGCAACAACAATAGAAGACTAACAAAAAGGAAGGAAACAATTCTGAGGAGGCAATGCATACATTTAAAGAAAAAGCCAAAACAATTAATAAATAAGTTGATTAACTGAGTTATTTCAAAGCCAAGTTACAAAAGATATTTTTTTAATTTACTTTAAAAATTCTCAGTAATCAGCTCATTTTTGAGTTCCTGCTTCAATGGAAAATGTCTTTTTTCATAAATTAAGATCAGGTTTGTAATCTGAAGGTGAACAAACCAGAAACTCATTTGCACATTTGTTTCATCTGCTGACTTCCTCCTCTGCGAGAGACAAAAACCTGAAGAAGTGCAAATTGGATTTCTGATCTTTGATCACATTTTTTTTTTTTTTTAGCAGAGGCGAATTTCATTGCCAACATTTGGCAGGTGTAGCGTCAACAGCGACCCGGTTAGGTGTTTTATTTGGTTCCCATGCCAAATTTGAGGTAGAATTTCATGAGGTTTATTGGCAGAAAGTCTGGGATGATATTTCATGGATAAAAAAGGAAAAAACAGATTTTTTAAAAACCAGAATTCTTTTATATTATTTACTATTTGGCAAGTTGTATTTGGAAAACAAGTTAAATTATCAAGTTAGTAATCAGTCAACATTTCATGAATCTAAGGATTGAGTCAAGGATTTTATGATTCTTTGAATGCATTTTGAAAGTCTATTTCTAAGCTTTAAATATCTTTACACTTTGACATTCACTTTTCAGTTTAAAGATAAGGTAATAAATAATTTAAAATCTGATATTTTCCAGATTGGCTCTTTTTATGAGGAGGAACACATTAAAAAGCTGTTGTGTTTTCAGGGTGGTTTTATCCAAAAGAAGACGTTCATGAAAGTTAAGGTCAGAATACAAACAAACTCTAAAACCAATATTTGTTTAAAGCTGAGAGATTTGCCTCCACATTTTGAACCTGTTCAATGTTTAACACCTGGCGGAAGTCTGAGGCAGAACTCCAAATGTTTTGTATCATCAGTGAGGCTTCAAAGGGATTTCAAAGGGAGGCATCAAAGAGAATTAGCTCCGCTTTTATGACATCGCTAACAAACCTTGACTCCTGGTTGGGTTCATTCAATCTTTAAAAAGCTTCAGAATCAGAAGAACTTCCACCAACATACTTTTGAGTGAAAAAACCCGAACAACAACCGGGGAGCCAAATAAATAAGTGTTGAGTCATTAACAGGCGTCTATAAAATACTTGCTAGTTGCAGATCTAATTATTGAGAGATTCTGTTTCTATAGAACAATATATCCTTCACTTTATCTGCTGAACTTTATCCAGCAAAGATGCGTCAGATCTCCAGTGTCTCCATCGCTTTCATAGTCCTACTTCATCATTTTGTACCAGAGGTCTGCAACCTGTGGCTCTTTTATGTCTCCATGGTGGCTCTCTGGCTGAAGAAAAATAAAATAATAGTAATTTTCAGAAAAATTAGAGATAAGCTATTATTATAGCAACATGCTACCGTTTTTGGCTAATTTGATCTACTGGAGTTTTTAAGCTAATTTAGAGCTTTAGCTTCTATTTTAGCAACATGCTAACGTTTTTGGCTAATTTAGTTTACTGAGGAATTTTATGCTTATTTGGGATTTAGCTAATATTTCAGTAAAAAGCTGATGTTTTCAACTAATTTGTTATCTACTGAAATGTTTTGTGGACAATTCAGAATTTAGCTTCTATTTTAGCAACATGCTAAGGTTTTTGACTAACTTAGTTTACTGAATTTTAGGCTATTTTGAAGTTCAGCTAGTAATTAAGCAACAAGCTAGCTTTTATTTATTT
>NC_050531.1:4441618-4441918 GCF_002922805.2 Oryzias melastigma | reverse complement strand
GATAAGCTATTATTATAGCAACATGCTAACGTTTTTGGCTAATTTGTTTTTTAGTGGGCTTTTCAGGCTAATTTACAATTTTAGCTTTTATTTTAGCAACATGCTAACGTTTTATGGCTAAGTTAGTTTACTGAGGAATTTTATGCTTATGTGAAGCTTAGCTAATATTTTAGTAAAATGCAGATGTTTTCAACTGAAATGTTTTGTGCTCAATTCAGAATTTAGCTTCTATTTTAGCAACATGCTAACGTTTTTGACTAACTTAGTTTACTGAGGAATTTTAGGCTATTTTGGAGTTCA
>NC_050531.1:4417231-4441482 GCF_002922805.2 Oryzias melastigma | reverse complement strand
TTATGCTAATGTTTATCCTAATTTGGAGTTTAGCTAATATTTCAGCAATATGCTAACATTTTTAGCATTTTTAACATTTTGTTATCTACTGGAGTTATAGGCTAATTTTGAGTTTACCTTTTATTTCAGCATCATGCTAACATTTTTGGCTGTTTTAATTTACAGAGAAATGTTATGCTAATTTGAAGTTCAGCTAGTAATTAAGCAACAAGCTTGCTTTTTTGCTACTAAAGTTAAAAACTTTTAAAAAATCCCATTTTGAGAGATGCTAGTTTCTTTTTATATATATATATATATATTTTTGCTTTTGTTCGTGCCAAAAATAGACATTATTCATATTTATTAAAAAAACAAAAAGTAGGTTATGAATGCAAATCCAAATTTCTTAAAGGCTAACGTAAGTCAGTGCAGCTTTTTCTAGGTTTTGATCAGTAGAAAACGAGCCCAAATGGCTCTTTTACTGTTAAAGGTTACCGACCCCTGTTTTATACTAACGTCTGTGAAAAATTGAAGTTTTTTGGAAAAAGTTTGTTGGTCCCGATCAAGTCCTGAGCCTTATGTTTGGTCTGCATTCGTACTGCCATCAACCGGATATTTCATGACTAAAGACCTCTCTAATGATTGGTCAGGAGTTACAAGGGTGGGCAAAGCACTAAGAAAAAGAAGAATGGAAGTTCTAAGCTTTATAATCCGAGTCGAAATAATTCACTTATTCAAACTTTGTATTTTATTGACTATTAATGTCAGGTACAACACTTTTACTGCTACAAGGTGGTCATGGAGGAGATATTGGCTCAGAATGCAGTATTTGTAAAAATTATGACCAGTCGGAACACAGATTCATCCGTCTGTGACTGAAATCCAACTTTATACAGACGATGTTTGTCCAACTGTCCAAATGTGACCATAAAGTAACAATAATAATAATAATAATGATATTTCTGCAACGCACTCTGCTGTACATCTAATTGAACAGTTTTCATCAACATCCAGAAAAAAAAAATCAACTTAAATCTCTGGTAAAACAAACTGAAAATCCAGTTACAGGTACTAAATATTCTCATTTAAAGTATTTTCCACTATAAGTAAATGTTCATTTCTATATTACCTGTATCAGATAAAATTACAAAGTGCTTTACAAGAGTAAAAGAGAATATAAAATCAAACAGAAGCAAGAACAAAACCTTTAAACACATATTACCCCTTTCTCACCAACTCTCTGGGATTTTCCCATAACTCCCTACTAAACTATTCCTTCTGCTGACCAAGAAGTGGAAATATTACTGCTTTGGCATTTATTCATCAACATAGTTCCTCTGTCATCACAAAGTCTAGCAAATAAATCTTTTCTTTCTAAACGGGACATTTAAAGGATCCAAACGAACACCGCCAAATTACAACACATTTTTTCAATAATTCATAAGCAAAGAACTGCTTTTGTGTGTCTGACAGCTCAAGTTCCCCCTAATTCATTCTGCAGAACCACAGACCACCAATAAGTGTTTTAGTAGGAAACCAAATCAGAGTCAAAAGAAGCTTCGTGATTTCCTGAAACTTGAGCCCATTAGCTGACGAACCATAAACTACATTTAGGCATCGCTCCCTTAAAACCTGAGAACTTAATCTTTCTTTGAGGAATCTTGGTTTATTTGTAAAAAGTGGAACTTTCATGCAGAGATTTTAGATTAAGTTTTTATTCTAGAAAACAGTCAAGAGGCTGCAAGTAAATGCTAAATGCAGCCCTTTATTTCTAATCTAAGTGAACATAAGTGGTGTTTATGTCTAAGTGACTTCTTTCTATTTCAAACCGTATAAACTTCCTTTTGACAGCTTTTATGTTGCATATTTTCTACATGTAGTTGCTGCTTTTTTGGCCTTCTAGTGTTGGTGCTTGATTCTGAAACGGTCATATTGACCCTTATTCTAGACAATGAGTTATACAGAAAAAAATATGTGCAACATATGTTCTTTATTTTTAAATAAAACCAATGAGTCTAGTTTTCTGTTATGGGGTTGGACTGAGCAAATAGAAGGGTTTTTAGGCAGAGCTTGTCATGGTTTAGGGAGAATGGATCCAAAAAGGATAAATCCAGGAGTGCAGACAATCAATCAATCATTATTTATAGCACTTTTCATATAAAATAGCACAAAGTGCTCCATAATACCCTAAGGAGGGGTAGGGGACGAATTCAAACAGGCTTTTTTCAGAATTTTCATTTCTGTCCTTGTTCCATAACACAAAAATCCTGTCGAACACAAACAAAACTGTCTTATCTCCATTTAAAAAAGTCTAAAATTTAATGAAGATGTTCTTAATAAATGATTGTTTAAGCATGATGAGTGTTCATGACTAGCTCCTATCGATGGAAACATTTTTTTGGTTTCTGAAATATGTTTTTCAGTCATGTTTTCTTGCACTTTGTAGACGCTCCCTTAGCAGCCATCTCTGTTTAATTCTCATTTTGGAAAAAGAAAAATGTTTTTTTGAATGCCTTTGTGGGTCTTTGCAATACCAACCCAATAGAGAGACTGCTGCCAGTTTTAAGCAGTTTATTAAAATAGTTTTTTAGCCCAGAAGTCCAAATCTGCAAATATTTCGCTAACTTTATCCAAACTGTTTTTGTGCGTCTTCTTCTCAAACTTAATCTGCTGCAGTAAAATGTTGTGATCCGTTCATATAGGAGATCATTAAGATTGAAATATATAGTTTGTGCAGATCATAATAATGAAAATAAAATAATTTTAGATCCCTGATCAGGATGTAACATCTGATTTTAGTCGAGTCTGAAACTTTGTGATTGACGATTTCCAATTATATGATTTGATTGGGACGTTTCTAGTTATAAACAAAGATAATAGTTTTTTTTCTGTTTTTTCAGCAGACTCCTGGCCATAGAAAACTTACACTTTCACACCTCTGTATTTCTTCTTTTCACCTTGCATGAAATCTCATTTTGCATAAAGTCTCTCGTACATTTGTATTTATTGTTTAATGTTTTATATAATATGGATCTCCCTTTTCCACCAGTTCTTGGCCTTCCTATGTGCTCCAACTATCACTGAGATGTCTGTTTTATAGTCGCTGTTACTTTGTTTGGTGCCGGATGTCTGATTTGTACATGAATGACAAATAAAAACTATAAGATCTCCAACAGGTCCAAGTCTTTCCACCTGAACGTCTTCCGGCTCCAGTCTCACTTCAGGATGTGGTCTTTATGGTCATCAATGAATCTGAGAGACACAGAACGGTCACTCCGGGTTTATGCTTGAGGATAAATGATCCCAGTCGCCTTGTAACTGAAGTTTTATCCGTCTCATGACGAGGTGTGCAGACCAGGAGCATTCTGGGAAATTGCAGGCATCCCTGAACCCTAACAGCAGCATAATAATAAAAGAAAATGACCATTTTTAAGCAGAATTTGTTTTAAGTCCAATGCAGAGTTCACATTAACAAAAAAAATGTCTTATTTATGTTGTTTTAAAATGACACAAATAGTTTTCATTTAGTAACGATGCAACAGGACGCATTTTGACCCCCAGGATGAACCAAAACCAAAATAATATCCAGTAAAATGATCCACTAAACCTCTCCTTCACTCGTTCTGCAGGTGTAATTATAATCCTGGAATCAAATAATTCACCCTGCAGATTCTGGCCAGCCAGTGCATAATTACAGCTGAACTGGGGTCCTCTAATGTTTTAATCAGGCAATGATATTGAACAGCTCGAGGTGTAATTAAAAAATGAAAAGCGGCGCCATGTTCGAGGGGCGGGATTGGCAGGACCAACAAATAAAGGGAAAAAATGATTTCATATTTGCAATGGAGATTGGATTTGGGAGCAAAACAATAGAATTATTTCAATCAAAGTCTGACCAAATGAATAAAACATGACAATTAAAAAAAGGCAAACAGGAAAGAATTCCAAAATAAATGTTTATCACTTTGTAATGCTGCAAGCGTCTTTGCATTTTAATGGTTACAGGCTTTTTACATGACTTCAGAGTATCGTGAAGGTGCTGTGCTTTGCTGAAAACATCACACCGCTTTTTATTTTTCTATTCTCAGTGAAACCAACAACAAAGAAAAGAGCACACCGCAGAGGAGCTTGCTGTTTACAGCAGAAATGCCACTGGGATCGGCCCCAGAATCCCTGATGCTCAGTGTGAAGTTTGTCACCAAGGTAGTTGTTGAGGTGACAGCAAAGCAGAAGCCCTCAGAGAACTCATCTCTGCACCACTTTAGTCACACTCCCTAGTCGTTCCAGTGTTTTATTCCCCCTCCGAAGAGGAGAAATTAGCCCACAAATGTAAATGTTCGACTAGTCGGCTAAGATTCGCCTCCACAACGCTCGATTCGTGAGGTGAAACTTGGCCGGCTTGAGAGCAAAACACTTGGCAGCTGGCAGTGTAAAGGTTGATGTCAAAGTCAAAAGTGAGATCCTGTGACAGATGTGATTAAATATTTAACAGTGTTGACAATGCAACTGGAGAGTCTTCCTGTGCTTCTGGGATGCAGTCGCTTTAAAGAGCCGTGGTGGACAAGAGCAGTTAATTTTCTCTTCTCACGTATTCTCACCACTGCAACAAGGACAAATTAAACCGTTACCTATTACAGTTTAACATTAGATTGTATAAAATTAAATGTTATTGTTGCATCAAGAAAAAAACGCAAGAAAATTAATTAAAAATGTGGCATTATAAGGACTTATCTTTTCTAAAACAAATACAATAATCCTTTAAATTATTGGTTTATATTAAAGCCTCAAAGCAGCCCAAATATATTTGTAAACTTCATTTACAGCATCAGTACAGAAAAACGGAAAAAGTAAAAAACAAAATAATCGGATTTTAGAAGTTTTCTGTTGCCAGGACTCTGTTTAAATCACATAGTTGTAAATCGTAATCAATCACAAACTTTCAGACTCGACTAAAATCAGATGTTACATCCTGATCAGGGATCTAAAATTATATTATTTTCATTTTTATGATCTGCACAAACTATATATTTCAATCTTAATGATGTCCTATATGAACGGATTACAACATTTTACTGCAGCAGATTAAGGCACCAGTTTGAGAAGAAGACACACATAAATAGTTCGGATAAAGTTAGCGAAATATTCGCAGATTTGGACTTCTGGGCTAAAAAACTATTTTAATAAACTGCTTAAAACTGGCAGCAGTCTCTCTATTGGGTTACTTTATTGCAAACAAAGACCTACAAAGGCATTTTTTTTTTCAAAATGAGAATTAAACAGAGATGGCTGCTAAGGGAGCGTCTACAAAGTGCAAGAAAACATGACTAAAAAACACCTTTCATAAACCAAATAAATGTTTCCATCGATAGGAGCTAGTCATGAATACTCATCATGCTAAAGCAATTATTGAGGAAGAACGCCTTCATTAAATTTTATACTTTTTTAAATGGAGATAAGATAGTTTTGTTTCAATTCGACAGGATTTTTGTCTTACAAAACAAGGACAGAAATGAAAATTCAGAAAAAAGCCTGTTGGAATTGTTCCCCGACCCCTCCAACTTAGGGGAATTTGGAGGACTAGGGGTTTCCAAACTAGTTTTCAAGGGGTAAACCTTACGGCGAAGGGTGTGCTCTGAAACACAGAACTTTATATTTAAATGTAAGTAATGACTTTTGGTTTTATTTGTGGAACTCTTCAAATAAATAATATCCAGATAATCGAGTATAGGAAGAAACAACTGAGAACTTATTCTTTTTCTGACCGGGTGATTAAAGCAGTTAATGGACTCATATAATAAATTAAGACTGTAGTTTATTTTATTTGTAATAGATTGTATATAAGTCTTGAAGGATAAATCGGTTTCTGGCCAAACACCAAGATATTTAAATATCTCAGTGTTCTTAAGTGGAGAGGAATCTAAAAAATGCAAATTAAGTGTTCTTCCGTCTGGATTCATAGTTTGTTTCTGGAGAAAGATTTTGTTTTATTCAGAATTAACTTATTGGATCATAATCCATTTTTGTACAGAATAAAGTCTTTCTGTAAAGTAAAGCTGATATCAGAAATACTAGGTTTAGAACAGTATATTATGGTGTCATCTGCATATAAATGAATATTAGATTCAGAACAGCTGTATTGTAGATCATTTATAAATATGGAAAATAATAAAGGTCCAAGAGAAGAGCCCTGCGGGACTCCTTTGTTTATTGCAATAAAGTCTACTGACTGCCCCTATATGACACACATCGATGACGTTGATAAAGGTATGAATTGAACCACAGAAGAGAAGAAGTAGAGAAACTAATGGAAAAGAATTGATCCAGGAAAATAGTACCATTACAGAAGTTGTTGTCAAAGTTTGTGAAGATATCGTTTGTGAATGTCACGAGAGGAGTTGAAGTAGAAAAGCCTTTTCTAAATCCGGATTGAAATTGTGATAGTAGATTGTTGGTTGTGAGAAAACTAGACAATTGCTTAAAACAATATTTTGTTTTACAACACTATTAATCATTGAGATTGGTTTGTAGTTATTCACTTCTTGGGTATCGCCTCCCTCATGTAATGGAATAAAACAATAAATAATACATTTCTCTTATAGCACCACATGCGTTTGACACTAAACATTTGCTGTAGAGACCAAATGATTTACTTTCAGTAGAATAACATGTTTCAGTTTTAATTTGGAATTCATTTTGGAAGTCATTAAACTTAATTACCTATTTTACTAGTTAATAATTGAATTATTTGATTGTTGAAGCTATTTCACAGACCTATCTGTTTAAGTATTAAATGATCTCAATTTATTCATTTTTAAATGTGCTAAAAAAAATATTTTGTTCAGGATATCGGCAGAATATCAAAATTAAATGACTGTATCGATTTGAGACAACAACAAAAAAGAAAAAAAAAACCCTGTAATAGTAATAGTGAAAGTCCGGTAATGGGATAGATGTGCTAATGTTCTACATATATAGTAGACTAACAATAAATAAATCAATTGATTTTATTGAATGACGGGTGAGTTTTTATAGAGAAAACGAATATTCATGCTTCTATTTTCAATTGTTTAAAGATTTTTAAACAAATACAGATGTTTTTTATTCCAATCTCTTCTTCAAAACCTTCATTAAAAGCTCCTCTATTCCACAAAGCTGCAGGTTCACAGATCATGCAATCAGAAAAATTCCCAAAAAAACGCTGCTGCCCTTTTCCAAGCAATTTATTAAACAAATAGTTCACAAATATTATTCCTCGCTAACCATTTGCTATCTTTTATTGCCTAATATTTCATTTATATAGTAAAGAATCGCCCTGGAGGAATTGAACTCAACGCTGTGTTTAAAAAAAGATCAATTTTAATCAGATTTTAATGTCAAAAAGCCTTACGGGGTCTCTTTTAAAACAAGGGTTTGACATTTGGCAATCTAAACAAAAAAATAAAAAAGGAGCTGCAGTGAAAAACAAGATTTTCTTTTGTGGCTACATTTTTAATTATGGCTAAACTGGAGCTAAATAACAAATCGGATGTAAAGAAATAAAAGACATTGATCAATTATTCTCTTGGACGTCCTTTTAGTGCTTAGATTTCCCTTTGAAGTCCATCTGATATTCTAACTGCATCTTCTGAAGAAAACTTCCCACATAAAAAATGTAAAGTTTGTCTGTTTCATGGAGATGAGATTCTTCATGATAGTTCTCCATGATGGATGGAAACATGTTAAATAAACCCTTTTGGGATCGATGAGGCTTTTTCATGGAGTATTGGGGAAAAGGAGATAAGCCTGGACAGGTAATGGATAAGTCCCCCCTAGAGGAGCGCCGGTCTGGAAGCAGAACCACCTCTGCAGATTGGATTAATATTGCATGGCCCCTCGTGTGCGGCTTGCTCTTTTTGAAGGAGCGCTGATTGCTTTTTTTTTTGCGCTTCCACATCCTTCAAAGAGTGAAAAGTTTTTCCAAAGTGTGACAAAAAGGCAGAAAAACAAAGCCCGCCTCATCGCTCGACAAACATCAGTGACAAAAACCTTCAACCGGCTGCGATGAAAGAGGCGTTAATAAAGAGCGTGTGACAGCGCGCTTTTATCCCTCGTTTATCTTGCTTTAGAGGCACAGAATGAAAGCTGTTTTTGCTTCTCTCCGCGCGGTAGCAGCGGCGGAGGTTCAAACACCCATATTTCAAACTGTAATTATAAGGTAGTTAGCTTGAATAACTGTTTTGCGAGCTCGGAGGCAGATCTAACCCAGTGAAACCATCATGTTTGTGCAGGTACACTGCTCGCCGGCAAAGGAAAACATCTACTGGATTTGGAGAGATCTTAGAGACATGAAGACCCATACGATCTTTGGGGGTTTTCTGGGGGCATGAAGAGTCGTAGACCAGAACTTTAGCTCTAGTGCAGAGGTCTGTAACTTGGCTGTTTTATCTCTCCATGGTGGCTCTTTGGACAAACATAAAATAAGTCATGGAGACTGCTGACCCAGCCATGTCGACCGTCCGAGTCAGCAGCCAAAACGACCAAAAAATACATCGTACATTTAATTTCAGACCTGTAGTAAGGATCTTTTATTTTGTACGTGTTGTCTGTGTTGAATTGATGCACCAAATCGTCTGGCTAAAATAGAAACGGACTCATTAACAAATATAGTGTTTTTCTAAAATATAACCAAATTTAGCTCATGATTTAGCAGACGGCGACTAGTTAGATCAGACGGTTAAAGAGCCATTTGGGCTCGATTTCTACTGATCAAAACCTAGAATTAGCCGCATAGTTTTACTTTAGCCTTTAAGAAATTTGAATCTGAAGTCATGACCTTCTTTTTTAAATAATAAAAATAATAAATATACATTATGTCTATTTTTTGGCACAAACAAAAGCAAAAATATAAAAAGAAACTAGCATCTCTTGAAATGTGATTTCTCTTTTTAATAACCAATATTTTACAGCTCAAGACAATCTGTGCTTTTAACTCATAAAAGATTTAACTTTTTACCAAAGTTTTTCTTTGTATATAAAATCTGTTCATTCTGGAGGTTATTTTAGTTAGACCTTGGTAGTCTTAGTTTGCGGGCTTTGTTTATTTGTTTTCTTTAGTAGTTTTGGTTAGGAAGCCATTAGCAGGAGCTGCTGAGTCCCACACCCAAAACATCAATTTTTGACGTGGAGGTCTTAACCATGTGTCAATATGGGAATGAAAAAGTCCTGATTTGAGAAGATGTAGGCAAGATTTTTTACTGCTGAAGTAGAGAAACCAAACAGAAACAGAAACCAAAGAACCGAATAAAGCCCAATCGGTGACCATGATTGGGTAGTATTTCCACATAAAAAAAAAATTCTCATTTCTAACAGTCAAGCTGCACACAGGGACTGCACACTTTTTACATGAACAGCACCAACAGGCTCTTTGCACAGTCTGCAGGATTTGGAAAAATAAAATAAAAAATCACCCGCGTCTCACCCACTCTCATCCAGTGTACACTTCGACTTATAGAAAAAAAAAAGTTCATGACCATGTTTTTCTGAGTTCACTGATGGGTCTGTCATCTTAAAATTTCATGCATTCAGGTTTGCCCATCTTTTCACCTACATTCACCCATATATATATATAAACTATAAGGCTTTACAGTGCAGAGACAGTCTCCATGAGCCTCTGAGATTAAGACAAGCGATATCTCCAAATAGAGAAAAACAAAAGTGGACAAAGTTGTGAGATTTCAACACGGTAGTTTTTTTAGAGCCAACATGCTGTGACCTCTCGATTTCTCCCTCCGTGTCACTGAGCTCCAGGAGTTGACCCCTCCATTTGTGGTAATGCGTCTCTGTGTGTACAACTTCTGATGAATGCCAACAGCAGTTAGGCCACCTTTTCACATTACTCTGTGAAACCTGTGGGTGGTTTCTCAGCACCGCATGAGCGAGTCGTTACCCAGATCACAGCTGACTTGGGAGGAAAAAAAAAATAAAAGCACAGATGGAGAACAAGATCTTCCATAGAGTCACATTTTCAGATTTGAGATCTGCTCTATCTCCTCGTGACATTTGTTGTCAGGAAGCATCTCTACGTTTGAGATTTCTCCAGGCGGCGACTGATTATACTTTTAGCCGTTGATAGTAAGGACACGAGGAGCTTGGGTCACACTGCTATAAAAAAATCTGCTTTCATGAAGCGTCTATAAGAGTTTGATAGACTCGGGTTTGCAAGTAAACAAATCAATAAACAGGAGAGAATCGATCAGACAGAGACTCGGTTTCCACAACAGTAGCTATAATGACCACTACCTCAGTCTGATTCGACCACGGCTGATAATTCCAATCACAATTACAGGGAATAATATACTAAAACTAGATAAATATATATTTCCATATGGATTGATGCTTTGCCTCTCAGATTGTGTTCTTCAGTGAAATTGATCAACATTGTGGCCTCCCTTAAAAAAAAGGCGTAGCTCAAAAATCGATATATAACGCGATATGTTGTCTGGCGATACTTGTATCGATTTCAAGGTCTTACTTTTGTTTTCCACCTAAACCCCCGACTGCTAGTTGGTTTTCTAAGTCATACTCTTAAAGAAAAAAGCAAAAATAGGGAAAAATTGTTCTGGTACAGTCTTGGATATACCGCGATGCATATCGTGAGACGCATATCGAGATACGTATTTTGTCAATACACACCCCTAGTTGGTACCAGTGAACAAGCTCCTTAAGGATATCAATAGCTAACAAATAGTAATATTTCCATAAACTATTTTCTATAATTATAGGTAAACTGACCACCATTTAGGCCTCCCTTAAAAAATGGTGTAAGTTGGGTTGTAGGAAAAAATCAATTCAGCGATATATCGCGATATTTCGTTTGGCGATACTTGTATCGATTTCACGGTCTTACTTTTGTTTTCCACCTAAACCCCCGACCGCTAGTGTGTTTTCTAAGTCATACTCTTAAAGAAAAAAGCAAAAATAGGTAAAAATTGTTCTGGTACAGTCTTGGATATACCGCGATGCGTATCGTGAGACACGTATCGAGATACGTATTTTGTCAATACTCACCCCTAGTCTCTACCAGTGAACAAGCTCCTTAAGGATATCAATAGCTAACAAATAGTAATATTTCCATAAACTATTTTCTATAATTATAGGTAAACTGACCACCATTTAGGCCTCCCTTAAAAAATGGTGTAAGTTGGGGTGTAGGGAAAAATCAATTCAGCGATATATCGCGATATTTCGTTTGGCGATACTTGTATTGATTTAAAATGTTAATTATTAATGAGCGTCCATCAGGGTCTTACTTTTGTTTTCCACCAAAACCCCCCTACTGCTGGTTGGTTTTCTAAGCCATACTCTTAAAGAAAAAAAACAAAAAAAGGGAAACATTGTTCTGGAACAATCCAATAGATATTTTTGATCTCTCATCCACCTTTCTTTTGTGCGTTGTTCATTCACTGCCTCTGTTTCTGCCTTGTACGCACTATTGAGCATACAATCTGTTTACACAGCCTTATTTATTGATTACTGTATTTGTACTCATTTGACTTATTGCTTTTTATATTTATAGACTGTTTTGTTCTGGCCAGAAAAACATCATTTTTGATGCCGTGCACGAATAATAGTAAAAAATAAATTCATCCATTCATTTTCTTGACCTGTTTTATCCTTTTTGGGGTCACGGGTTGCTGAAGTCTGCCTTAGTTAATGTTGGGCAAAGATGACATACACAGGTCAATGTAGAAATCTGATTGTAGAGATTAGAACGAATGTTGAATCGGATCTGTGTGTTACTAGTTTTCATGTGCGGTGTGGAGACAACCAAAAACGATGCGTGTAAATTCTGTTTTAGGTTCTGTTAAGTGGATGATCTTGGGCCAGTGGAGACAAATTACAGCTAGGAGTCTGATATTGAACGTTCATGTCTTTTTGAAGATGAAGAGGAGGAGAAATTCCACATATGGCACTTTTTTTTTGCCTAATTTTGAAACATTCTATTGGCAGGATTAAGCAGGTATCCCCAGGAGCTGGAGCGCCGGAGTCTGTCTTTCCAACGTACGCCGAGCATCGACTGTAAATACTCTATACTCAAACTGCGCCTTTCATTCGGCCAAAACACAAAGCGCCTAACATTAAAGCAAATAAAATACATTAACTCTGGAGTTTAAAATAAATAAAAAGCATTGGTTTGCTTTGTTCATGTAAAAATCCAAGAATCCTCAGAGGGTCTTTTCTTTTATAAAGAGCTCATAATGAAAATTTCTTAAAATTTGAGCAGAGAGGATTTTTGACCAAAACTAAAGCTCCAAATGGTCAGAAATGTGAATGGAAATTGTGTCAAAATATACATACGACATAAAGAAACTCTTATAGTGTAATGGAGAAAAAGGTCATATTATTACATATAAATAGAGATTTTGATTCTTTTTTACCAACAGATGAAGCTGTAAAGGGAAAAAAGCACGGTAAAATCATTTTTAAAAATTTTTTATAGCAGGTTTGAAAGGTAAAAAAGATTTACTGAATATATAAATATGTGTTAAAATGTAATAATTGTTGTATCTATAGGACAATGTCATTGAAGATCCATCCAATCATTAACTTTGATCTGAGGTGTATATTGAAGGCAAAAGATGTGAAACTTTTAGAACTACTTGGTTTTATGCATAAATGGACACAATTGTGTTCAATAAAAACATGAAAACACATTTTAGTGTGATATAAGCAGGCAGTGGTCTTCTCCACTGTTGTGATATAGACTCAGATGAAAAACAAAACATCATGTACAGAAATGGAGGTACTCCTAAGGGGCTCACACACTTTCTCTTGCAACTGTATACTCTGCAAAAACAGAATTTTAACATGATATTGGCAATTTATAATTTACTGAGAAATCCAGACCTCCACCTAATTAAACATCAGCTCGAATGAAAAAAATATTTTTTTAAGTTAAATGACTCCTGTTTCAAGGAAAAAATGTTTATTTTTGTCTCATTTAAAAAAAAAATCTCATCAAGTAAGTTTTTCTTAATCTTTTTAATATTCTTAGTCCAAGAAAACATCTTTTAGTGACTAGAACTTTGTATGTAAAATTAAAATTCTTGGTAAAACCATAATTTAATTTGTTATATCAGAGGTGGGATTGTGAAAGTTTGTTTCTTACCTTTCCCTTTTAAGCAAAAATTAAGCCCTTCTTAACCTTAGTTAAATATTTTTATACCGGTTTTTAATAAATCAAACGTGACTTAACTGTGTCTTTGTTTTTGTTTTATTTTTTTAATCAAAACATTTAATTATTTCTGTGATGAGTTTGATAAATCTGTTGAATTTTTTTCTTGTATTTTCTACAATTAATGCTTGACATAAACCAAATTAATCAATCAATCATAAGGTCTCTTTATTAATGTTAGTTAATGCATAGTCAAGTATTAGTTAACTAACAATAACAACCCGGTGTGCCTGTGGTGTTTGTATTGTGTAGCTATTAGCGTGTAAACTTTGTGCGGTGGCATATGCCAAAGAACATCTGGTGAGGAACCTGCACGACCTTTAAGGTAGATCCTAAACGTATCAGAGAATGGCGGAAGTAAACCGGTGGTGTTGGGACGACGATGCAGAAAGAGACCAAACTGTTTCTTGGAGGAAAAAGCGAGCAACGAATTAGAAGATCATAGATTATTGAGCAAAGACGGAAAGGTGGGCGTGTTTCAAGGAAAAGCGAAGAGGATTTTTGATTCGAAGAGAACAAAAACGTTTAGAGCCAGTGATAATCAGAACAATGTTCTCATCATTTCTGCATTTTGTGACCACATTAACCACAAAATAAACCTTTCATCTATCACCATTCTGTATGTTATGGAATATATGCATTACAAAGCATTAATACAAGTTTTCCTATAAAAATGCCTGGCATTATGTATGCGTAAACTACATGTTAGTTGATATGATTATTTTTTTTTTAATAGGAATTTTTTTTTTATTCTAGAGGGCCTGTTTTTGCAGTGTATAGAACAGCTTTGATGACATCAACTGTTATTATTTACAGCTACACAGGTACTTACAGAGACAGAATGAAGAATATCAAACTTTATTAAAGACTATGTTTAAGAAAAACCTCACACATCCTTCCAGCATATTTGTATTTTTCTGTCAGTCATCGCAGGCTTTTATTGTGTAAAAAAAGACAACTGACCCTTTTTGTTTTGACTAAACCACTTAAACTGTCATTTTGAAAAAACAGCCTGAAAAAATAACCATAAAGAAGATTAAAAAAAAGAAAGTGTTGCCAACTTTTGTGCAATGACATGGAAAAAATACAAAATACTAATTATTAAAGTTACAATGAAAAAGACAAAGTGGTTGACCTACACCTGATTTTTTATTTAATAAAAAATTAAACAATAATCTAAATAAAAGTGTCATCTAAATTTTCTTCCTCCTTTTTTTTTTAAATCAAAAAATCTGAATAGACTGAAGCCATGTTCCCAAAATTCCTTACTTGGAACTTGGAATATTAAACATCTAAAAGGTGATGCTGATGTCTCCATCCTTCCTAGAACTGATACCATTTTTATTGCAAAGCAAAATCAAAAACTGTAAAACCTGACAATCAAAGCTGGATTTTGCTAAACGTTCCCACAAATGTCCCAAAACTCAACCTATCCATCAAAACTATATATGCTTTGTACAATAACATGAAATAGAAAGTGCTTTGTAAAAGAACAAAAGAAGAAGAAAAAAGGTCTTAATAAAAACAAAACTCAAAGTCTAGACGTTGAGAAACTTCAAAGATCGTCTGGCAGAAAACTCACAGGAAGACAAACAGAATGAAATATCTAAAATATTAAATATAAACTGAAAACAAACAAAGTGGAGGATAAAACAAATGAATAAAATACATGAAACTAAAATAAGCAATATAAGGATGAAGAAAGAAAGAAATTGGACATATTATTACCGTAAAATCTTCATATAATAATATATAAAACACAAGATGTGAGTTGTATTGACATCGTGTGCATGTTTGAGGGTGAAGATCTTTGGAGCCAACAGGTACGTTTGTAACATTTGAGTGGATTTGTGGACAGGCCCCGCCCCTTTTGACTAACATCTACATCTGACAGTAATGATGATAAACCTCTACCGCCTCCAACTTCTTTAATCCGCAACATGTAACGTTTGTGCAATATTTATCACTATGACTCACTGAAAATTGGCACTAAAAGCTGATTTCCAAGAGTCAACAGCATTAGGTTGTGAGGCCAAATTATACTGTTTCGGTACAAAACGCAGAAAAAACTGTGTGAATCAGGGATTTCTGCTTCATATCTCTGCTAAGCGTCCACCTGGGAGAGTCTCAGGACTCGGTCAGGAACTCAACTGGTCGTAGCAGGGCAGCAGGGACCCGTTTAAAATCCCACCAGGAGCGGTAATAGCATCGACTGGAACACTCAGGATGACTTTCTGACAGCCATTCGGGGGCGGCGGTGATCAGATCGCAGGTTCAGATCTCATTCTGCCCGCCTGTGTGTCCTTGGGCAGGATACCAAACCGCGCATTGCTTCAGCTGGCCGTTCTACCACATGCACGCCTGTGTGAATGGGTAATTAGGTCTGTAAAGCCCATTTGGCCTTGAAGAAGGCAGAAAAGCATTTTGTGAGCATTAAAAAAAAAAATACACCAGACAATTATACATGTGGAGAGTTTGAGGAAATAGTGCAAGAGGATCGTTTTGTGCTGATTTTGTTTTTTTCTCACATTGGCTGCGAGCTGTCATGAAGGCCACCTGTTCTTCCTCTTTCTGTTGCACTTTAAACCCAAACGGAGAAAAGCTGCACAACAGCAGCGCTTCCAACAGAGGCAGAAGGATTTAGGAAAGGTGGGATGTCTGCACAACACTGCAGACAAGTTAGCAAACAAGTCAGTGGAGCATAGACATGTGAGTCTCATCTACAAGTGCAAAAACACTAACAAGTGTTAACTGGAATGAATTGTTTAAGAATGCGCAGAAAGGTTGCAGGTTCAATTAATTTGCATATTTTTGCTGCAATTGCAAATTTAGATAAAATATTTCACCGCTTGATCTTGTTTATTCAGAACATATTTGTTCATTATCACATTTCAGTCAATAAATATAAATATTTCAAAAAATATTTAGATTCATTTAAATATATGCCATGGCACTAGCGCTCATCTCATCTATCAAAGGAGACGTCTGGGTCTATGTAGGAGCGGCTACGGATGAAGGGATTATGGGAAATGGTGGTTGGTGATTTTACAGAGGAACTGTGGATCCAACAATTCTGCATGACACGTTCAACTTTTGATGAGCTGTGTGATGTAGTGCTGTCACAAACAATCATTTTAATAGTCGACTAATCACCGCTTATTTTTTCAGATTAGTCGACTAATCAGGTAAATCGCTTTTATGTAAAACACACATCTTAACCCTCATTAGCTTTAAACTAACTAAAAACTAGATATATAGCATTACCTTGTGATAATGGTAGTGTGAATGCTGTAAGCTGAATTGATTGCTAAAAACCCTGAAGTTGACAGCTGAAATTGTAGCTGAAAATGCTGAAGCTGATAGCTAGCTAAAATTGTTAGTTAAATGCCAAATTAGTCTAAAAAAACTGAAAAAACCCTAAAACTTAGGTTAGCCTAAACAGCTAGCATGTAGCTTAAAAAATAGCTAAACTTCAAAATTCCCTGAAAAAAAACTAAGAAAAGCCTCAAAAAAACCAGCTGGAATGTAGCTGAAAACTTAGCTAACCTCCAAAATAACCTAAGAAACTTAAAAAAAAACTAAATTAGCTAAAACTGCTAGCATGTGGCTGAAAAATTAGCCAAACTCAAAAATAGCTAAAAAAGTAAAACCTTCTAAATTAGCAGAAACAGATAGCATGCAGTTTAAATATAAGCTAAACTCCAAAATAGCCTACAAAACATTAATAAATGCAAAAATACTCCAAAAAGCTAGCACAATGCCATCAAAACTTTCAACTTTACTACACCCTGTCTCCATATAATATAAAGTAATGACTAATCGACTATTTAATTAGTTGTTGACTATTTCAATAGTCGATTAGTCGTCGATTAGTCGACTAATCGGGGCAGCCCTGCACAGCAGACGTGGTATTTGGTGTGTTATCGGAGCTCTGCTCAGTGCAAAGTCTTGTTTGTGCCACTCTGTCTGCTTCACTGAGCGTTCTTCTGGTTCATCTGAACCTGCTTCATCTTCGACTTTGATTGTTTGCCACCTGGACCCTGACCACTCTGGTTGTTCACTGATGCCCTCATGCTGGTGTTTGACTTCTGCCTGCCGGACACTGATTTAGCTTTGAGGGCTTTTAGCTGTGCTTCACTCCTGTTCTCCCGTTTGTGCCAAATAAACCGGCTGTACTTGCGCCCACACTGAAAGAACAAACTAATATATACCTAATTATTCCTCATAATATCTACATAATAACTCAAAGATTATGCAAATACAGCAGTTTTTCTAGTAAAGAACTTAAAGTTTACCTATTTTTTATAAGTAATCAAAAAGTATATTGTTTATTAGTAAAATTGTTTTAATCACACTGGGAGCATTCATCCGTATTATGTAGATTTTATTAGAGAAAACATTTTTTAGATTATAATCTTACTTGTGGGTGTAAGTAAATTTGACTAGATTGGCAGTTTTTATATTCATCAATGCAGTAAAATTTAATTAGGAATTGTTAGTCCAAATTGTTACGAGGATTTACTTAAGTAAATCTTATTAGTTTGTTTTTTCAGTGTGCACTGAAAAAACAAACTAATATGTACATAATGATTACTCATATCTACATAATAATTTGAAGATTATCCAAATACAGAGACTTTTCTAGTAAAGAACTACTAGATTGTTGTTGGTAGTTTTTATGTTCACAAATGCAGTAAAATGTAATTTGGACAAACAATAAAGTTTTATTTAATTGTTAGTGCAAATTGTTAGGAGGATTTTCTTAAGTCAATCGTATTAGTTTTTTTTTTTCAGTGCGTTCAAAACAAGTTTTACAAAATATGTCAATTTCGATACACCTCAAAAACCACCAAAACCAGGTGTAAAACCTTTTTTTTTTGATAAATGTGAATTTTTTTTCAAAATTGCCAATTTGCGCAATTTTATAGACAATGGAAATGCAGCTGATCAGAAATGCACATTTGAGCTGGCGGTGTCCTCCATCACCAGAACATGTTAAAAAAACACCAATTTTGTGAATAAAAACATAATTTTTTTTAAATATATTTTAACTGATCCTAGGACAGTAGACTGGTTTATCTCATTAAAAGCTAATCCCATCTGGACCCAGCAGCTTCGCTGCCCCCTTTGCCCCCCTCTGCTCTGAGCTGAAGAAGCTGAGAAGTTGCATGGATCCATCCATCTTCATCCTTGTCAATTTCCCTGCTAGCCAGCCGCACATCTTCATTTCCAGCGTGAGGAAGGTCTCAAAGTACTTCCCAAAGTCACAGTAATCCAATTATATCGTGGCATTGCCGGTGATCCAGCCCATTAGAAAGGGCTTAATCAATGGGAGGGCTTCATTAAAGGAATTTATGAATATTCATCATGACACCCCGGCAGACGCTCGACTGAAACCACTCCACGCTGAAGTCCCAACGTCACCTGGCCTTACTTTTAATGCCTGCTCTCCAGACAGACCGAGTAAACACGTTTTGAACATCAAGCACTCTGTTTTTCAAGCTATTTAATCCACTGATGAGACTTTGCAGGTGAACGAGATGAAAAGGACATTTGTTCTGGTAATGGAGAGCTTTGTGTCGAGCTTTTGACTCTTGGATGATGCCATTAAGGTGTGTCTTCACGTACGCTTCATCTAGAATTCTGCATAAATAGCTAATTGTCCCGTAACCCTCAAATTGGCTCTCTCGGAGGAGAATAACAAACAGCCAATAACTGGTTGGAGGCTGAGTATCCATAACAAGAGCTCTTTATCTCCAAGGAGACCACACGCACCAGGGAACCTGAACTCAGCCTGAGTTAGAGAAGCCGCAGACAATTTTCACTTGGCCGCCATTCTCAACCTGACACACTAATGTATTACAGGAATCCTGCGTGTAGCAGGCCGCATGACTAATGGAAGTGCGGAGTGAAGTCACTCCAAAGGAGTTCTGAGGATCAGACAGGATTCTAGGGGATATTTTCATACATTTCTGACCTTAAAGTCTTAAAGTGTGAAACAGTGGGTGTATGCTTTAAGAATAACAGCCTTTCCTCCAACATCATGTGGATCCTATAGGACACAACTTCTTCTTCTTATTTTCATAAATACACCTACTAATTGTCTGCCACCAAATATCTAAAAATGAAGCAAAGATTTATCCCAGCAGCTCGACTTTAACTTCTCATCGTCTTCCCCCACAAAAGCTGCTCTGTGATTTGTAATGTAAATCCATGGTATGGGACCACTTAACGCGCTCATTTGCATTCCTATGTCAGACAAATGTCAGACATTATAAGCTCAACTGCAACAATTTAGAAGTGAGGCTTATTATGCAGAGAATTTCCAGATCGCTTTCATCTCAAACCAACAAGCTGCAGCCTTCTGGACCTCATGAACGACACTTTTCCTTTAACCGACTCTTTATTTTACCTGATTCTATTGATGATCAGTCGGAAATGTAAAAACTGTTACTACCTGCCACTGCACATTGTATATATAAATGAATTTGCTAAAGCGTGGTGGTGCATTTAAGACAATAAGGTTGAATTCTGTTTTATTCTATAATAATCTTAAAGCAGAAAGAATTTTAAAAATTACTTTTATCACAGACACTTTTACCTGTAATTTTAGGATAAATTGTTACGATGGCCTAGACCAGAGGTCTGCAACCTGCAGCTCCAGAGTCACATGTGGCTCTTTTATCTCTCCATGGTGGCCCACTGGGTAAAGAAAAATAAAATAATAGTAATTTTCAAAAGAATTCGAGTTTAACTTCTATTTTAGCAGCATGCTAACATTTTTGCTAGTTTCTTGTCTACTGGGGTTTTCAGGCTAATTTTGAGTTTAGCTACTATTTTAGCAACAGGCTAACGCTTTTGACTAATTTGGTTTACTGAGGAATTTCATGCTTATTTGGAGTTTAGCTAATATTTTAGCAAAATGCTAAGTTTCAGCTAATTTGTTATATTCTGAAGTTTTTGGGATAGTTTGAAGTTTAGCTTCTATGTTAGCAACATGCTAGCATTTTTGACTAACTTAGTTTACTGAGGAATTTTAGGCTATTTTGGAGTTCAGCTCGTAATTAAACAATAAAGTAGCTTTCTTGGCTAATTTGGCCTCCTATGAATTTGTTATGCTAATTTGGAGCCAAACATCCTTTAGAAAAATAAGACTTTATATTTATGTTATTGTTATGATAAATAAAAATAAATTATTATTTTTTTGGCAACAAACATTAAGAGAATATTGATTTTTTTCCCAACTATGAAACAGCTTCACAAGATTTCCTTTCAAAATAAAAGACTTGTTTCACGTAAGATCATCTCAATGGATCAAATCTTGTGGTAGGTTGTGTAATGTTTATTTTAAAAAGTTTGTGGTGCTTCTTAGCCAGAAATTCATAAATATAACTTTCTAAAATTGAAACGGAGTGAATTACTTGCCCTGTTTCAACCATGGGGCACAATTAAAACACTGGAATTTGGCAACAAGTTGAGCTCTTGATTATCCAACCTTAATGGCTACTGTGCTTTGGAGGCTCGCAGAGTGATGTTATTTTACTTTTTTAAAACTTTACTTTACAGTTACTTTTGTGAGCTAAAAGCTTTGTATTTTTCTTTAACCAGAGAGCCACAATGGACGGTACAAGGAGCAACGTCTGCTAACTTGAAATCAAATCAATCCTTTGTAAGAAAAAAATCCCACAGATTAAAAATCAGGGGAAACTAACAATTTTTCAGGCCAAGTCAGAACTATGAAGGAGCACTAGCGCCACTCAGTGGCCATTTAGTCTATATTACAAGAAATTGGTACATTTTGGTTTTAACCTTCCTCTGGTTTTGTGTGACCATTAACTATGTAAATCAGTTTTAAATTACACTAAAAACAATAAACTGTCATACATTTTTTTTGCTATCTCTTGGTTATCTTGTTAGGCTTCCTTATACATAGAAATGTTGGTTTCATTAATTTTCTGTGTTTTTGGGCTTCACAAATGCAATTATGCCTCTAGGTGTCAAAAATATATATTAAAGAACTTAAACAAAATCAAATAAATAAAATAAAGGTTGTTATGTTACTTTTGTGATACTAAGGGATTTAGAATACATCTGTAAAATTAATTTGCTTGATCTATTTCTATTTATTTTACATTTATATACTTCTATGTGGTCAAATTTGATACATATTTGCTTCAAAAAAAATAGCAGGGTCAAAACCAACTCTAACACTAGAAAGGACATAATTTCTATCAGAGCATTTAAAAATAGAACTTAAAAAATATTTAATTAAATTAAGGTTCCTGGAAAAATAAAAAAAAACCTTCATGGAGTAAATTAATATTAAATGATTCTTTTATGCAATTTAAAAACTAAAAGAGGTCAGTGCAGACTCTAAAGGTGCATTCACACCGAACGAGATTTACATGGCGTTAAGTCAATGTTAAGTCAATGAAACAGACGCGACATGAGGCGATCTGAATCCCCGCGGCACATTTTGGGCGACGGGCGTGAAAGTCTGCCAGCAACTTGACTTATACGAAGATCTATGGATTGGGCGGCACAGCCGAAATTTAAATATCTGAAGTTTGATCAGCTAATCAGGAAGTCAGCTTTGAGCACTTGACTTTTTAAGTGGCTTTCGCTTCCGCGGCGGAGCTCACTTGCTCAATATACCGCTGCAAGGAGCGGAGGATGAGGGCTCTGGCCTCATCGAGACATTAAAAAATTAAAAACGGTCTCCTAATTTTATATTTTTCCCTCTCGGGTTAATACTAGACAGTCAGCCTTCAAACTCAGTCACAGAGACACAGAAACACAGTGGAATTGGCTGTCATACAGACGCCTCCTGTAGCGGAAAAATCTTTTAATAATAACTATATGAACCCATACATGGAGACATGATTACAAATTATTTTTTTACATTCTAAGTAAGAAATCCACAGACACCGTTGCTTATAGCGATCATCCTAAATGCATTAGCTGGTAGCTCCTCCCACATGCGGCAGTGGTATGAAACTCAGGAACACATTTTTTTTTTTTTTTTACAGGCGATGAGCAGAAAATTTGTCATGGGACAAAAGACGCGAATTTGTGGTCCAAATCGCGTTTAGTAGGAATTCACCTTTACACGTGACAAGGGTTAATCCTTTAGCATCTGAGGCGTCATCGGCGACGCTTAAACACAAAATTATAAACATACTGTAACTTTTCAGCTGTTAACATGATAATTCCAGTAGATTTCGAAGGAGAAAAGCGGCACAATATAAATATATATATATATATACATATAAAAGTATGTGTAAGTATATCTATAAATATATAGATATACATACACATACATACACACATATATATAACTATAAACATATAAACATATATATATATATATATATATATATACACACATGCACACATAATCTACTGGAATTATGTTAATGATTAAAAAGTTGCTGTAAATCAAAGAACATAAACATTTGAGCTCTGGTGTTAAAAGGTTAAAATGGGGGATATAATGAGACAAATGTTTGTAATTTTTGTTTTTGAAAAATTACATTTTTGTAATAAATCCTATTAAAAATACATTAAAAATAAAGAATTTGCTGTTAGTCATTACAAAATATATATTAATTGTCACTGTAAATTTTAATACAAATCTTTAAAATAATATATATATATATATATATATATGTATGTATACAATTTTCAGTGAATCCAAATTATTTTACCACTAACCCACAACAGCCACTAGATGGCCCCGTCTTCTTATTTATTTCTGTTCTATTCAACCGACTGCAGACAAAAAGGACTTTTATGTCCAATCATTAAAGCAATCCTTTCCTCCTAACAGCAGCAGTAAAAGACCGTCTATCTCTGCTTATATTGTGTCTTTGTCTTCTGCATCATTGCTCCTCATGTTGACACAAAACCCCGACGAGTTTAAGACCTTTGAGTTGATCGATCGCGCTGCGTTTCTTATCAGAACTCCTTTTTTCGTCTGCAAATGCAAAAAGGTAGGACTGTCCTCCCTCTCACTCCTGCTGGATTTGTTCTTATAAACATCCATCATGCTGAAAGGTCAATATACAATGAAGAGGGGCCATAACAATATCAGCACATATTTGTCATTTGATATGGTGGAAGCGGTGTTATTAAAGGCTCACATCAGTCACCGGGCAGGGACAGGCGGTGGTTTAACGCCCTAATTTGACGTAAAACTGCGGTTTTATGTCAGAGGACGCGGAGACATTTTTTTTCTGCCCATGCAGTGAGTAATCGTGAAAACAAGCGTTCTGAAAGGGCATTTGTCAGTGATCCTGTATGTGCTCCTCCCGGTGGACTCGGCCTCTGGCGCTGCCGGAGTGTTTCTATGAGGACGAGTGCAGCGAGAAGGTCAAGCACGCCTCAGAAAAATCATTAACGGACTCTTTATTTGCTTTTATACTCTGCCTGCATGAGCGGGATCAGAGGTGACAAGGACAGGAACTCATTGTGGATTTTTTGGGGGGACTATTTTCACGTCTGTTGCTCCGTATGTGTGGAAACAAGGTGGGGAGGTGGAATTGAATTGCAGATGTCAGTTTAAGCAACCTCTCCAGTCGAGGGGGAAGAACGGACAAGGTTAAAGCTGTATTTGTTGGGAGAAGAAAGGCCAGGAAAGAACAGTGAGTTTATTAACATTTCAGAGCAGACTGTCCGTCAGCTCTTCCGCAGGACCAGTGGATCATGTAATCTGTGTCATGGGTGAAAGATGAGACGCTGGCAAAGCGGGACGCTGGAAGTTTCTCCGGCGAGAGTTCAGGAAATACAGCCACTTCAGTCCGTGTTTGCAGAGAAGCGTCTCGGTCCAGAGCGTTTCATTTCACATTCATTAGAAAGGTTCTTAAATTAATGATGCGTTGTCAAGTACGGTGAGTGATAAGATGCAGCAAACAAACCGGGATATTTATGGTGTCGGGGTGACGCTCATCACCTTCACTGGAGAGCCTTTCTCTGGGCTTCTGTACACTTTACAACACAAGATAGACTCTTTTTTTTTCTTTAAACCACCAACTGCATTTTGTGTGTGTGTGTGTGTGTG
>NC_050531.1:4417017-4417219 GCF_002922805.2 Oryzias melastigma | reverse complement strand
GTGACTAAACACAAACCATCTCATACAATACGTCATCCAAACTGAATAATACTTTGATACATTCACATTTCTGCAACAGCACTAGCACTCATCATCACCTATCAAAGGAGACGTCGGCGTCTTGTTCAGGACGTGGGGCGGGGAGCTACGTGGGAGGGGCTACAAATGAAGTTTTTACAGAGAAGCTGTGGATCCAATAATT
>NC_050531.1:4406045-4416841 GCF_002922805.2 Oryzias melastigma | reverse complement strand
TCCATTAGGCAAATTTATTATCGCAAAACCAATTCGTGTAATTTGCTAGTCAATGGAATCATAGCTTAGGATTTTTGAGAATCGGGACAAAACCAATACAACGTTACCGCTGGTACCATGTTTGGTATCGGCATGCGTCCGGTACCGCGCCTGTTCTCAGGTGTGTCTCAAGGACCTGACCGGTTTTTACTGAAATGGGAGCAGGCAGCACGTCGAAAACAGCGCTTGGGGTTTTTTGAATCAGGGGTCCAAGGAAATCAATGGTCCAGGTGTTTTGTTGGAACGTCGACTGGTCCTTGGAACGCGCATACCTAACGCGGAAACAGACGTGCGCGAGTATCAGACGTGGTACCGGGTTAAATTTTGGGTACGACAACAAACGATGAGTTGGGTATACCCAGGAAAAAGTCAAAAGTTTTTGGAGGAGGGTTCCTTAACCATATGTGACGAATTTGGCAATGAGCATGTGTTGACAAAACACCCTCAGAAAAGCTCAAAGAAATCTTTACACTATTTTAATTGGTGTTATTTAGATAAAGATGTATATTGTTCATTTGGTGGAGATAGGATGTTAAAAACCTATTTTGAAGAAAATTTGTTTTTTTGTGTTTTAAACAAGTTCTTGTGGCAATATTCCCTCAATGGAGGAGATATATAAAGTAAATTAAGCTTAAAATTGTATTTATGAGTATTTCTGTTTTTAAAGTGTTGTAAAACAGTTTTAAAAAGTTCGTATTTGTGAGGTAGAAAATATTTTGCCCGGGTCACGAGCTCCCTACTCCTCTCCATTCTGATGCATCCGCTTTTAGACGACTAGATCCACGAACATCTTTGTTTTCCTCGTCTGAGCTGGAATCTGGATCTAAACTGTATGTCTGGATAGCTCCAAAATTGCTCCCCATTCATGTTGCAGCAGTAGATTGGATGATTGGAAGTAGGGGCGGGCTTTATTCTGAGCCAAAAACCACTTTCACTGAGGTGAATTTCTAACGAAGTTCTGCAGAAACGACACAAGTTCTTAAATTTAAGCCAAAAAGTGACATATTCATCTTTAAAAGAGCACTGGAAATGCTTTGAAAATGGATCAAAAGATGATCGGAATAGGACATTTTTACTAAGATTACATGTTTACCTTAATCCCTCGATTTATGTCAACTCCATCAGACACACTAAAAGTACAAAATTACACAATTATAAGTGGTGTTGTGTAATATTTAAATGTTTTTATGGTTTTTCAATACTGCTGACTGTAATGACCAAGAGGAATAGCTAACAACAAAAATACCCAGAAAAAGTAGTTATCTAAAATACAACACCACCAGTCACTTTTCTTTTAGTTCTAACTTAATGAGTGTGTGAATTATTTTTAACATGATTAAGTCTTTTCTATATTTTATATATTATATTTATATATTTATATTCCTGATTCTCAGGAATCAGTGACATACCATATTTTTTAACACTTAGCCAATTTTGCTGATTTATTTAATGAAAAAACAAAAAAAGAGGGAATAATCTTCACTGTTATCATTTGACAGACATTTTTGTTGAATCTTAAGTGTGAAAATGACACGAGTGGCAGTGTTCTTAAAATGTTAAAAACAAAAGAAGTTCAGACAGTTACTGAACATTGAAACTACTTAACCTTAAGACACCTTCACTTCTCACTCTCCATCTGTGCTGTAATTGTTTCAGTCACATTAATTTAAAAATAAATCATTTTTTAAAAACAGTTGGTTTAAATTAGGCATCAGAAATTTTTTTTTTTTTTTCTGACGCCAACAATGACAGCTGTGTCTACTTTCATGACATCACCATGGTAACGCATCCTTTCCACTCTGAAAGAGAAAGCAATCCCAAAATGTATATGTAAGGCCAGAATGAAAAGTTAGTGTAACATCTCATCCTTTAGCAGAGTCACATGTCAAACATTATGTCTGCAGTGTCATCTGTAGACATCCATGTGAGGTATGAGGGTTCAGCACTAGGAAAGTGATGGAGCTACACTAAAAAAATAGAAAAAATATGTTTGCTGTCACTGATTTATGCATCTTTTAGGCTTTTAACACAGTTAATATTGACCAAAAATATAGTCGCATACTAAAAGATCAAACCACTTGGGTATGCACTAACTCGGAGAAGAAATTGATTTATTGTTTTCTTTCTAGTATTGTTACCTGATGGAGGAAATTCAGACTTTTTTTCATCCAACGGGACCAAGAGAAACAAAGTATTGGTGTTCTGCACTCAATAAGCTGGATATGCAATGAACGAAGCTGGTTTATTAATTTACTTTTATTTGATCAATTACAAAGAATACTCACTCAGAGAATGCACAATTATTTCTCTAAATCCATTAAATTGCAAATATTTTAGCAGACAAAAAACAGTAGTTTTTACTGGAAGAATTCTTAATTTTGATAAGAAATTTGTTCCACTTTTGTTTAGTTTAAGTATTTAATCAGCTAAAATACAGGACAAAAATTGGCTTTAGAATGAATAATAAAGAATAAAATCTCCAAATAGATTAAGAAATTCAGTAAGTAAACAATTCCTTCATGTCTCCACAGAACATTTGCTTTAAACCTATTTGGAAGATTTTAAGATTAGTTTAGAAATAAAAATCTGATATGAAATATGATTTTATCTCCAGGAAGCAGCTGTTTTTAATTACGGAGAAATGCAAACATTTGAGTTGATTATAAATGATAAATAAAACCTGCCTACCCGTTCTTTCTTTTTTTAGTTCTGGTTGTTCTTCAGACTCTGAGTGTTGATTCTCTTTTACCAAACCGTCAAAGAGGCGGATTGATGTGACGTTACTCTACAAACCTTCTATAGAAAACATAAATAACATAATGTGATTTTAAAAAGTGTAAATCTGAACCTTTGATGATTTGTATTTCTGAACACTTCCTTTTGTTTTTGGATTCAGAGACAGGACAATGGCCATGGCCCAATCTACACGACGCAATAGAAACCTGACAGGAAAGATACTTTGAACTAAACTATCATTTCTACAGGATTTTGTTCTTCAGGGCAACTGGACTTTAGAGGTTCAATATGAACGCAGTCCTAGGACAGGGGGCTCCAACCTGAGGCTCTGGGGCCACATGTGGCTCTTTGACCCCTCCTTTGTGGCTCCTCTGGTTGAAGAAAATTGAAATGTTTTTCATTTTAAAAAGTGGCCTATTTTTCTGAACCTCAGGCACATTCATCAAAACAAAACAAACTTTATTCAACTAATTCACAAACATTTAAAGAACTACGGTACCCATAATGCTCCAACAATCCATCAAGCGTTAAGACTTGATAATCGTTCTGAAGTAGTTTGGACAGACCATCGCGTACCACTGAACTCAAGATCAGTACCAGAATTTACACATACCGGATTATAAAGTGGCTCTGTATACATATATATTTATGTTGATATTTGATACCTTATTTATATCAATTATTTTTTTCTAATGAAAAAAAATCTGCACCGTCTGTCTGAATTTTGATAGTAGATCTGCATATGATATGACAAAATCTGAAATAGTGTTATATCTACTTACATAATCATGTGATTTATTGTTAGTTGAGGATTTCTAATAACCTGAATCTCTGTTGGAAAGATATGAACATCAGATCTTAAGTTACGAACCGGATAATGATAATATAAGTAAAGGAAATAGTAAGGTCGAGATGTGAACTTCTGTTGATTGATTGTATTGCACATTAATTTTTGTTTTGTTTTCTTGATTGCTGGAAATAAAAAAATTCTAATCTAATCTAAATAAAAATACTTTCTAAACTTTACCATTTGAACCAATCGTCCCATTTAGGAGGACTTCAAACAAGTACCAAGGTAGGCCAGAAACAGTCCGAGTGGTCCACGGGCTCGTATCCCACCAGCTCAGGAACTCCCAAAGCTGCTAACAAGTCTCAACAGTCCAATAACCAAACAGAGACAGTTGGAGAGGGAAAAACTCCGGTCTGGGAGGAGTTTGTGGAAGAAGGATACTGACCTCTCCCAATATTTTCTGCCAATACAGTGGCGAGCTGATGACCTCAAACCCGGTCACTTGGGAAGAACTCCTCCACATTGGACGAGACCAGTTAAGGTGACGTAGTCATCTTTTTATGGTTGGCTCCCAAAGGAAGGAGGCCCCAGGGAAGAGCCAGGACACGCTGGAGACACCGAGTCTCCTGGCTGGGATGGGAGCGTCTTAAGGTTCCTCCGGCAGAACTTGGGGAGGTTTCTGGACTTCTGTTTCCTGACCCAGCTCCAGAGAAAGGGAAGAGGGTTTGTAGTCTCTAAATAATGTGTGATATATGAGGAAACAATTCCTTTTTTAACACAAAGTAAATTAAAAGTACAAGAAAGAAATATAAAGGTTTCAGAGCTTAACTTTCTGATGAATAAACCAGTGAAAAACAGGTTAAAATACATAAAAACATTCCACCTTTTCAGCTGTGTGTGCAGTTATTATTCTTTGGGAATGAAAGAAGCTGGAAAATTTGTTTTGTTTGACTGAAGAAAAGGAAACCTGTAGGGTGGGATTTACACACCACCAGGGTGACGAGTGTCATGCAAATGAAACATCGGAATCTGTATTTGGAAAAAAAATAATAAACGGATGATGGTTATAAATGCAAAAAAATCCATATGCCTACATTTCTGCCCTCCATCCCACAACTTCATGTGCCCTAAATAATAACAATAATAATAATATTAATACATAATGCATCAGTGCATGCCACATGAATGATGCCAAGTGTACGTCCCACTTCATTAATTCACCCATAATGAGTTTTGCTGCATGTAGGAGCGACTACCTTAGAGGCAGCCGCAAGAGTCAAAACTAATTTAATCAGAATTTTAAATCCCAATCTACACACGGCCTTTGTTTGCAGAGAATAAAACACAAACCGGCTTTGAGCTGCAGATGAATCACTGCCTCCCTCTGTTCTTTAGCATGTATACATCACAGCTTCCCTGCAAACCAGTAGGTGTCTCTGCAACACAAACAGATGAGGGCTTCACTTACAGCCGGATCCTATTGATCTCCACTTCCTCCCTGGTGTGTATATACATTCTCTCTAAAAAAAAAAAAAGCTGAAAATACGACTTAACACCAAGTTCAAGTGTAATGCGCTTTGTTAATTGCTTTCAAGAAGTGTGATGCACATCACAAGATTACAGGAACTAGAGAGCGCAGCAGTGAGTCTCTGCAGGAGCCGGGAGAGGTTAGGTTTATCTCCTGCTGTCCGTGCCTGACACCAACTCCTCAAGGACATTATCGGCTTTGATTTGTTTGCTGCCCATATCTCGCTTCTCTTTTATTAAGCAGCTGGAGGATCTCAGATACTGAAGGGTGATGAGAATTTCTCTGTTCAGGTGAGTTTGTGTGAATTCCAGATAACCATAGACTTCACAAAAAACCCCAAAACATTTTAAACTTTCATTCTGATTATCTTTTGATCTATTTTCAAAGCGTTCCCAGTGGTCTTAATTATGATGAAATAACCCTGTGTTGCTTTCTAGGACCAATTTTCTGCAGAGCGGCAGTGACTGAGAGTTCTTGTTCATGCACTATAATTAAACATTAGTGGTGCAACAACAAAAACGGTGAGCAATATCGAAGATATGCAGCTGAACAGTTTTAAACCAGATACCAGATAAGATAAAAGGAGGGACAGCAAGTGCTGCAAACAGCTTCAACCTACTTTCGGTAGGTTGACTTGTTTGGTCGCGACCCACAAGACTTGAGTCGTGGTCCATGAGATTAAAGTTGCAACCCACAAAACTTGAGTCACAGCTCACATGATTTAAGACGTGGCTCACAAGATTAGAGTCACAACCCATGAGACTTGAGTTGTGGGTCACAAGACTTGAGTCGCGACCAACAACACTTAAGTCATGTCTTACAAGACTTGAGTCATGGCTCACAAGACTCAAGTCTCGTGGGTTACAATCAATGAGACTTGAGTCATGGCTCACAGGACTTGAATTCCGAACCAGCAGACTTGTGTCAAAACCCACAAGACTTGAGTCACAATCAACGAGTCTTGAGTCATCTCTCAGAAGACTTGAATTGTGGCTCACAGGGCTCCCGTTGGGACCTACAAAACTTGAGTCACACCCCACGAGTCTTGTCCCATGAGATTTGAGTTGCGACCTATGAGACTCGAGTCAAGGTTCACGAGACTTGAGTCATGGGTTATGAAATCAGAGTCGCAACCTATGAGACTCAAGTTAAGGCTAACGAGACTTGAGGTGCGAGCCACGAGATTTGATTTGCGACCCTCAAGAGTTGAGTTGCGGCTCAGGAGACTTAAATAGTGACCCACGTGACTTGAGTCGTGGCCTACGTGACTTGAATCACGACTAACAAGATTTGTGCCGTGACCCACAAGAATTAGGTCACAATCCATGATACTTAAATTGTTGAAGACTTGAGTCGTGACCAACAACACTTGAGTCATGTCTTACAAGACTTGAGTCATGGCTCACAAGACTTGAATTGCGAACCAGAAGACTTGACTCACAACCCACGAGAATTAAGTCACGACCCATGAGACTTGAGTCGTTGCCCACGAGACTTGATCGTGGGTTACGAGATTGGAGTCGCAACCTATGAGACTCGAGTCAAGGCTCACGAGATTTGATTTGCGATCCTCAAGAATTGAGTCGCAGTTCAGGAGACTTCGTGACCCACAAGACTTGAGTCGTGGCTCACGAGACTTGATTGTGGGTTACGAGATTGGAGCCACAACCCATGAGACTTGAGTCAAGGCTCATGAGACTTAAATCGTGACCCACGTGACTTGAGTCGTAGCTCGACTTGATGCGCAGCCCACGTGACTTGAATCGCGACCCACGAGAATTGAGTTGCGGCTCACGAGATTTGAGTCACAAGATGCGAGTCAGGCTATCCACTTGAAGCTGCTTGCAGCACCAGGTCCTGCTGGGAAAACGAAGACATACACGGATCTATTTCTCTGCAAATGGGAGTGTTTTTTCTACACATTTTTTCAGCTGCCTCCTGATTCATAGTGATTTGAAAAAAATTAATACTCAGAAATGCAATTTAATCTTAATCTTCTTTACAAATGTCCTTTGTCATAAGAAAAATGCCAAAAGAACATGTTAAAAATGCCAAAACAAAGCATTTTCTATTGGAGTGAGTCTTTAAAAGTTCCAGAAATAAGCAGAAAATGAAAATGCAGATCTCGAGGAGAGTCGAATCAAGTTTGAGCAACCCTGTACAAACGTCAAAAGGCCGTCATTAATCATGTGGATGTGTCATGCAGCACACAGAGGTGGTGCGCCGCATCTGCTCTTCAGTCATATATCCTCATCATCATCATATCGGGGCTCCAGATCTGTCCGCAAATACATTATTCAAATTTCCCTCATTAGGAAAGTCATTTCATCCGACAGCTACGTCCACCTAAAAGTTGAGGAGCGGAGCCTAATGGAATTATGTTTCATCCTGACTCTCATTTGCTAAACTTCATAATGACAAATTCTCTCTGCAAACACAAAGGAGGAATCATTTCTATTTCTCAGCTGCTACTACAACCTTTGATAGTAAAAACATTGTTTGCAAAATGAGCCAAAAATAAAGGTTTTCCTCTCCCCTTGACTACAAAGAAGTCATCATCGTTTCAGACAGTGTTTCCAGGATGTGTGTACTCCATATCAGCCCTCTACAGTGTATAACTGCATGACAAATCAATTGTAAAATTGTTGTTTAGATTGTTTTGACCGATAGACACCTAAAGCCCTGAAGGACCCGAGTAACTCCTACACCCCGTGACCGAATCAAAAAAAGCTGTGAGCTCCATCAATTCAGCTGCAAATATTCCCCTAATGTCATCTTATAGTCATTCAATTGTCATGTTTGTTCAGGAGTTGACTAAGAAGGATCTAGAAGGGAGTTATTACTGCTTCTTCACTGCGAAAACGCTCTATTTTAAGACTGTACATCCTTCCTGAAGGATTAGCCTGGCTTACGATACAGGAGACAATGTATGATCCGTGGAGAAAGTTCCGCTAACCTTTCCCTGAACTAATCTCACACTGTTACCATTAAAAGTCTAAATCCAGAGGAAGGCTGAAAGCGGAAGGAGTGGAGCACCAAATCCACGCTTCTCGTGAAGGACGAGTGAAGGAAAGTTCGGGTGCGGCGCTTCTCCGCAGTGAAATACTGCTGGTGATTTGTTCGACCTCTGCCGTTCCTCTGACTCCATAAAGCTAACACCCTTCAGAAAAGAACTCATCAAATCCTTTTACACGAGATGTTGTGTTCCCCTCAACTATTCAATTATGATTTACTGGAGCCAAAACATTTTGGAACTGAACTGGGTCCATTCAGCAGTCATTTCCATTCTCTGGGCCTTCAGTAAAAGCATACCGCGACATCCCGAGGTGACACAGAAGAGCATCCATGTGTTTTTTTCTGAGTGTAATCTGTTGAAAATGTGGTTTAAAGAAATCCCAGCATCAAAATCAACTCCAGGATTGAGTTCTCGGTTAAAAATAAGCCCACTTATTGTTTTTTTCTCAGCTTTTTGTGACGTTGTTTATGTTGTCAAACTGTTTCTCTGATATTACAGCCTTGTAATAATGTTAATGCAGTTAATTGTGCATGATGTGCAGCAGCAAAGATAATTAGATGGAGTGATGCATCTTCTGACAGGTGAAAACCATAAGAATTCCAGGGCTATAAAAATGTGAATTAACTAGAAAATAGTCAGCGATATTTGCTGTATTTGTTTCTTGTAAACAAACGTTTAATATTCAGGGGAGCGTGAAGTTATACATCACTGTCATTTAGGAAAATGAATTTAGTTTTTTCACACAAGGTGCAAAAAGTCAGAGTCTTAAAGGCTGTTTTTTTCTGATTGAGACAAACAAAAAACTTGGAAAAAGGACAACCTGTCACTGTGTTTTGGGGATTCTGGGTTTTAAAAGCCGTCAGTCAGTGAGCAGTGATTTGGAGGGGATCGATGTGTCACAGACGGAGCTCACGGCAGAATTATCCAGCTTCTCCATTCTTTTACAAGTTCATCTGCAGTCACGATGCTTTCACTGCAGGGAGCTGCGGGAAAGCAAACCCTATGAGCTCTTTTAGAAAGGTCATTTACTTGTTGTTCCTTATTGAAATAGTTGAGTTATTTCCTGAAACCTTAAAACACGACTTGTTTTAATTCCATCATTTGTTCTATCTGGAAAATTGATATATTTTATTCCTGATTCTCCAAAATGGGATTTGAAACTGTTTCAAGTTGGATCCAACATGTTTGTTTGTGAGCTTTTAGACAGATACAGTATAGATTAAGACATATTACTTTACCTGATATAATTTGATGATGTAGGTTTATGGTTGAAGTCAGTCTTTGTGGGATTTAAACTAAAATAAATAACTCAATAAAAACTTGTAAGAGAAGATGCTTGAAAATGTTTCACTGTTAAGAAATTTAACTTTTTTTGTCTTTTTATTTATTTCTTATTTTGAAAAATTGATTTAATTTCAACTTTACTTAAATGTTATTTTAATTAAATGAAAACAATCAATTAAAAGCATAAATGAAAAGACATAAATCAGTAAAAACCCAGAAAAGTTTTTTTATTTATGGATAGAATCTTCTTGAATATCACAATCAGTTCACTTTGGTTCAGAGAGTCACCAATATTCCCAAATTCCTTTGGTTAGTCGTAACTTTTACAAGAATAAAGTCGTATATTATTGACTTCAAAAGTCAGAGGCTACATTTATTACTTTTTTCCCTCAAAAATGTACGTGTTTTTAATTTATAGTTTTAAAAGTAATACATTTATAATAAAAAAGTCATGCATTTATGACGAAAAAAGTCAAATTATTGAAAAAAAGCACCAAAATTCTGTCTATCTGAGCCAAGTTTTAAAGATGAAAGATGTTTTGTGAAGCTTTAGTTCCGGATTGATTTAAAAATCAAAGAAATTCTAAAATTTTTGGCAACTCAAACTTAAATTATTATCAGTGTAGCCTCTTTTCGGTGCTCTCTGTCGGTAATACGGTAGTACTCAGCCCCGTCACTTTATTCTGCCCTTGTCATTCGTATACCCAAAAGTCCATTCGTCTCTTTACGTCATGTGACTGTGATGCACAAAAGGAACACGAAAGGGAAATCACATTTACTTACATACGTCCTCTCTTCCAAATAAAACATCCTGTTTCAACCGAAAACAACAAAGAGGAATGAAGATAGTCTATTATGTTAGCATCAGAACATCAAAAAATGTCTCCAGACAGAAGCATCAAAGACTTGGAAGAGATCTTGTCTTTCATGGAGGAAGAAATGATTGAAAGCTGCAGGGATGTCGATGGCTTCATCAATGGGAACTGCGGAAGGGAACTCCTCCAAGGAATTAGCCATAAATCAAGCAAGAAATTCCAAACATTTGTAACATTATTTTAAATCTTGTTAGATAACTTTTTTTTTTGTAATTGTTGGCACGTTCCATGACGTTCCTGTTTTCTAACTCTATTTCAAGATATCTCCAGGAACACTAAGGCCTACGATCACTTTATTAGATGCAGGAGTACCATGAAAACTGCTTCTGCGGGTCACAAAACCTTCAAATCCCACCCCAAAGTCAAGTACATCTTTGTCTACATAAAGTCCCGAACCCTAAACGCTGTGAATGAAGCCACACATCTGATAGAAGTTAATGTGTGGTTGCTTGTAAGGCCGTAAAACAGCACGAGAAATCCTCTGAAGGAGAACAATTTGATCTCCATGATTGGCAGGGTGTGATTTGT
>NC_050531.1:4375248-4405993 GCF_002922805.2 Oryzias melastigma | reverse complement strand
AAACTACAGGCATGAAGCCCAATGAGGCAAATTGAATTTGTGATATTGGGCTATATAAATAAAATTGAATTGAATTGAATTGAAAGTACATCTTTGTCTACATAAAGTCCCAAACCCTAAACGCTGTGAATGAAGCCACACATCTGATAGAAGGCAATATGTGGTTGCTTGTAAGGCCGTAAAACAGCACGAGAAATCCTCTGAAGGAGAACAATTTGATCTCCATGATTGGCAGGGTGTGATTTGTTCAGCCGTGACCCATCATTCTTTACCCAAAATGGTCGTAGCTCGCCGCCCCACACCAAAACGGATAATAGTATTATTGTTATTGCATAGTTGCTGCCTGCGTTGGCCCAGTTGGTGTTTATTTTCCTAACACTCCATGTCCACAGACAATGGCAGTGATCCATCCTGACAGCCAGAGGCTGAGCGACAGATTCCACACAAGAGGGAGCCCCAAGGTAATCATTTGCATTTGTTTTTTATTGCAATCATTAGGGCTCCCCTGCCGGGCCCTCGGCACAACTCTGTGTGACAGACCCGATGTTTTATCTGAGAGTCAGGGGAGATGTGTTGCTGGGAGCGTGCCGAGTAGTACAGTACACTGCACCGATATAGAAAGCAGGCCGGCGAGTGTGCAGCAAACATGCTGACATCTTTGTTCCAACATGTGCTGGATTAGAACCAGATTTCCAGAGCAATGAGTCTTTGATTAAAATGCAAAGTATACTAATTATCTTACTAACTCCTCCTGTCTGAGTATTAAGAGATTCAGTTATTTTAATTTCAATTATGAAGATCTAATGCTGGTCGTAGAAGAATGGAAGAGAATTATGCACAAAAAAAGAGGAGGAAACTTTGATCTAACTGAGCAGTCTTGACCTTCAAACTGCAGGTGTCTTTAAGCCTTAGTCACATGCTGCTGATAGTTTTTGGGATGTCCAGACCAGTGGAGGATCATATAGAGCAGTGGTCCCCAACCTTTTTGCGGTCAACTCATGAGAATTTTACCAAACTTCATCCAATTCGGCGCTCCATTGGCTTCAAATTCTTTTTGGAAAGGCATCCGTAGCCGATGTGAGTCATCTGCTATAGCTAAACCAGTCCGCTGTACGCACCGGAGCTGGACCAAATCCAGTGTGGCCCGGGATAACCCCTACCCATGTTCCTAATAGGAAGTATACACTGGTCCCAAGAAGCAAAAATTCTACAGATGTCTATAGACAAATAAACAGCTGTCACTCGATCATTATATTTGTCAGAGTAACCATTCTTGCTATGCTACCTTTTTTTTAAACATGTTTTAAGATTTTTCTCTGTAGAGCAAGTTACTCAAGATTTAAACTGACCAATCAGATGCCTCAATAAAAGCAGGTGGTCTCACGTCAAACATTCGAAGAGTCTGATTGATATATTCTCCCAAGACTTCCAACGAGCTCACTCCTGATTGACTGTTGCCATAGAAACGTTGACTTCATTTTGACTTGGACCAATCACTTATTACTAAAAATTTCTGGTTCCAACATGGCGGCGTGAGAATCCCGAAGAAATTACGACTAAATCGACCTCACTGGAACCGGAAGGAAGTCATTTTCTGTTGGTGACGGCACACTCGCTCCAATTATCAATTGATTAATTGAGTTATGGATCTCACCCACTTCAACCCTTGCATGTTGTACAAGTGTTCTCTACAACCTTCTCTTTATGGGCTCAGACCTTGATATCTCATCCATGGCCCGTAAAGGTTTGCCCATTTTTGTCCGCAGACAGCTGTAAGGACAGTTGTGGCTATACGGCCTTAATTATCTTGGTAGCTATAGAAAATACATGTCCAAAACTTATACTGCACAACTTTTAGTCTATTGACTAAAGCCAATTAACAGCTTTTTCTTAAAGACGAGACGCATTCAGCCTGCTTTTCCAACGCGTCCGGCTCACAGTCACAATAATAAAGACTCGTATGAATGCACGTTGTCACTAATAACCCTATGTGTGTGTGTTTGTGTGTGTCGCCACACAAGCAGGATCATTAGACTTTGATGAAACAACTGCAGGCCGCGAGGTGAGGCAGAAACAGCCTCCTACGCCACAGACAGACCAGACAAACTGCTTTCGAATATTACCCTCATTCAGCTCATTACAGAGGAGACAGATGCTTTTCTAACACCTTTGCTTACTTGCGTCTTCCCGCTAGTAGCCCACACATACACACCTCTAATAGATGCCCCGGTCTCGCCAGTCTTTCTGAAGGTGTCCTCCTTATCTGTGCTCCCTGTAAGGAAGTCTGGCCCTTCTCAATCAACATTGCTCCTGCCTCTAAGACTCATTCCAGTTCGGTGCTGGCCCCTCGATACCTGAGCAATTACCCTGCTCTGCCCATCACACTGTGTAACATCAGCTTGTCACTGTAGCTCTGCTGTGGAGGAGACAGAGCTTTGTAATGGACAGGAAAAGTATGACGCGTTGATCCTCCACAGATCTGGTTTGGTCCGGATTGATTGTGTGTTGCAATTTTTTGTGCGGTTAAATACATTTGTTTTTAAGGCTTCCTGGAGAAAAAAGTGGATAAATTGTCAAAGAAAAAATCAGGTAATCTGAAGAATGAAGACATTTTTTGTAAAAAGAGTAGGAAAACTCCACCGAGACCCAACAGAGGGACGTCCTCGTAAAAGTATTAATGAGGTAAAGGCTGCTCTCAGGTGGAGGGTGCTGCCGATGTTGCAGCAGGTGAAAGTGCCAGAGTAAGACAAGATCTGTGTCGAAGTAATGAGGGCTACAGATATCAAGATGTCATAGTTGATGCTTCTCTCAAGTGACAGGGAGACTTGGGGTGAAGTAACAGTGGACCTGCAGGGAGACGACGGTCTTTTGAAGAAACACCCGGAGGATAAGATTAGCCCATCAAGGATCCCTTTCAGACATGCTCATTCCAGGCACGGTCACATCATGCCAAACCGTTTTTTTACAAACATCTTCCTTCAAAAGTAATGCACACATTTATAAAACACTTAAATTCAATTTCTTAAATTGGCAAACTTAACAAAAAATTGCATCAGACACAAGTACAACTGCCACAGTGCCATGGGGAGGCATTGGGAGAATCTTCAAGATTGTGTTGGCATGGTCAGTCAAGCGGGGACGACGCCATTACGAAATAGGGCGACGGTTGGGCGGCTACAGGGTGGTGGCAGCAGCTCTGAGTGGACGATGTGTAAATGTCTCCGGACAGAAGCTGTCCTTATTAAGGGAAACCAGTCGCTTTGTAGTCTGGAGGTTTATGAAAACCCGTTCTGTACCACTGGTCTTTTGCAACTCAGATTTTGGGCACTGTCCAAGCACACCACAGCCTCACCCAACAACTTCTTCTTGTGCAAGTTTCTCTTCTTCTATGAATAGTTTAGCAAACAATGTTCTGTTGTCCTCGTATTCTTCTCAGCATTATCTGCAGTTCGTCAGTTCTCTGGGGTGGAATCACAGCCTTGATGACTTTGTGCAACATCAATGCCGTCTCTCCATTTGGACCTACGGTGGACGGAACCGCCAGATTGACATCTGGTCATTGCCGAGCCCCCAGCCTATTTCAACCCTTGTCGAGTGCCTGTGCTGCTACCGTACAATTTCTAACAATCGGAGAGGAATACGGGACATGGGGTCAGCTTATATATATATACAGTATATATATATATATATGTTGCTATTCACCTTTCGGCTTATCCCATTCGGGGTGGCCACAGCAAAACAGTTTTTACGCCAGATACCCATCCTGAAGCAACCCTGACAAAGACACTGGGGAACCCAGTTAGGGGGCAGCGTCAAGGGTCTTGCCTAAAGATCATGGATCTTTGTTCCATGGGACACGGTACTGGGTCAAGATACCGGTACGGGTTAGGGAACAGGTCACGGGTTATGGTACTGGTTCTGGGTTAGGGTACCTAACCTGGGACCTCATTGCCTCTGGTGGAAGCTTGGCACCAGTGTTTGGCAGTGGAGATGCCATCAGTGTGTGTAAACAGATGAATGGGTCTATGACTGTAAAGGTAGAAAACACTATACAAGTATACGCCATTTACCATTTACTGGTACCAGTTCGCCTTCCGAGGTTTGGGGACCCCTGACTAGTGTAGGCCTTTTTCCCCCTCTGCAGTGCAGTATCGAGCAGCCTCAACCAGAGGTTAGGGATGCCTGATTTAATGGGAGTAGCTATCACGCCAAAAAACAATGAGTTGGGGCCACCCAAAATACCAAAAAGTAATGCAGAGGGGGCCCGAACCGTACATCCATATATGACAAGTTGGGAGTGAGAATGTGTCGTCCTATCAGTACATTTCTGGACTGCAGCTTTCCTGCTACCAGTCTGTCACTGGACTGCCACCATTCATCTTCCAAATGTGAACTGTTTTGTTTGTTTTGATTATTATTTCCTGAAATGAATGACCTTGTTGAAAACGAAATGTTCCATCTCTAGGGGTTTATCCTCCAACTTATGTTCAAATGTATAAATAAAAATGAAACGAACATGCCCAGGTGGCCACTGACCAAAAGGGCTGCCACGATTAATCGACTAATCGACGATTAATCGACTATTAAAATAGTTGCCGACTAATTCAATAATCGATTAGTCGTTATTTTGTATTATATGGAGTCAGAGTGTGTTAAAGTTGAAATTTATATTGGGATTATGCTAGCTTTTTGGACAATTTTGACCTTTATTAAGGTTTTTTAGTCTAATTTGGAGTTTTTCAAATATTTCAGCTAGATGCTAGCTTTTTTGGGCTAATTTATGCTTTCTTTGTTATTAGGCTAATTTGGAGTTTAGCTAATATCTCAGCTGCATGCTAGCTATTTTGGCTAATTCAGGATTTTTTCAGTTTTTCAGGCTAGTTTGGAGTTTAGCTAATATTTTAGCTACATGCTAGCTGTTCTGGCAAACTAAGGCCTTTTCCCGTTTTTTTAGGCTAATTTGGAGTTTTTCAAATATTTCAGCTAGATGCTAGCTTTTTTGGCTAATTTAGGCTTTCTTTGTTATTAGGCTAATTTGAAGTTTAGCTAATATTTCGGCTGCATGCTAGCTGTTTTGGCCAATTTAGGATTTTTTTCAGTTTTCAAGGCTAATTTGAAATTTAGCTAATATTTCAGCTGCATGCTAGCTATTTTGGCTAATTAAGGATTTTTTCAGTTTTTCAGGCTAATTTGGAGTTTAGCTAATATTTTAGCTACAAGCTAGCTGTTTTGGCTAACTAAGGCTTTTTTCCGTTTTTTTAGGCTAATTTGGCATTTAACTAATAATTATCTATCAGCTATCAGTGATTTCAGCTTCAGCATTTTTAGCTATCAATGACAGCATCTTCAGCTATCAGCAATAGCATCTTCAGATGTTGTCCAGTTTGCGCATTACCCGATTAACCGATTAATCGGAAAAAATAGTCAGTGATTAGTCGACTACTAAAGTAATCGTTTGTTGCAGCACTACCGACCAATGTAGGTCGCTGGGTGGTAGCATGTGTGGATATGTGACGGTCATCTTATTGTATTCAGGTTGGATGATTGGATTTCTGATCAAAGTCAAGACAACTCCTGTTGATTTTTTTCTCTGCTGTCCTGCTGCTACTGTCAGCTTTCTCCTCTTCAGCTCATTAAGTTCTGGACAAGTTTTCAGGTTTGCGTGTTCAGCCATGAAGTAGACGGTGATGTTTGAAGCATTTAGTTCCATTACCGGTTTGTAGAAGCCAGAAAAAAGTGAAAGAGCTTTAAAGCTAAATACTGTGAATATTAACAAATTAGTATTTGTCACAGTTTTAAGTCTAATTTGCTGGAAGACAAACATGTAAGGAGCAGTCTGGATTGAGAATGGATGGAAGGAGATTGTTCAATTATTTTGGGAAGAGTTTTGCTCCGTTGCCAATCACAAATCAACTTCTGGCTTAAACTGACGTGTCATCCTGCATGATGCAAGATCTTGTATTCAACAGTAAAGCTCTAAGGGTGCAGTTACCCCAAAGTTCTGCTCTATAAGTACAGGGATGCATACTATATTTGTTTTTAGTTTGTTTTTTTTGTGGCAGATTTAAAACATATTTCCAAAAATCTTTTTATATTCAAGCCAAAAACAAATCCTTTCACAATAAAAGTAAGTGCTTGACTTCCTTACTAAAATATTTGACAAAACAAAGTCCTTTAAAATGTTTTAATGCAAAAAAATGTATTTTTTTCCTCTTTTCTGATATTATTTACCTTTTTTTTGTTTATTATATATATATTTTTTTACTTTTTATTCCAAGCATCAAACTTTTTAGTCAGTGACCATAAAACCCTTCAATTGTCATCGACCTTCTGACTCCTAGTTTGTATAATATTTTGTGTATTTGTAACGTTGCATTAAATTAAACCGTGTATCCTTCCGTACAAATATCCAGATCAACCACCATGAATTGATGCCGTTTAACACATCCAGCAGATTGTGATGCGACAAAACTTTAAAGTAGTAAATGAGTTGATTGTTTTGTGGAGAAATGCTGGTTTTGCATTGTTATGCAACACTTTATGTTAGTAATGTGTTGCATATCGGTGGAAAGTCGATGTGAAAGCTGTTTTTCTTTTTGACAGAATCGCCCAATTCATGCTCAACGGTTGAAGAGTTACGTATATCTGAGAGTTCATTATTTAGGTTAAAGATACACTCCAATAGTGCTGTTTTTAAGGTGTTCTTGTAGTTTTCTCATGATGGAGGACATGTAAGAACCTAAGATTAAAACTGTGTTTTGTGTATTTCTTCATTGAAATTGTGATGAATCTTGTGGTTTCAAACAGCTCGGGTTTGTGTTGTAGCATCTGCGATGGGCGGGGCAAAGTCTCCGGCTCCAATTCGGTTGCATCCACTTTCAAATAGATTCAATGGAGACTCCACACCCCGACTCTTTCATGAACATGGACCGAAGAGTCAAAGTGTTGTAACTCTTAGTCTGTGGGTAAATATGAATAAAATCACAACCATTTATCCGTTAATGATTACTTTTCCTATATAATAATGTATTTATTAATAGAAAAGTGTGAAATGTTGTTCCTCTGTTAAAAAAAACCCCATTAATACTACGGTTTGGTTCTTATAATTTTTTTTCCTTTTAAAATTGGACCAAAATGAAACATTTTATGGTCATTTTACTGTATTTACTAAGACATGTCTCATTGTTTACAGACTGTTCAAATATGGAGTCACTCTTTACGTATCTTGGACAATGGTAACAGGCTAGAGTGGCATCTCTAACAATATAAGTCATCGGGTTGTATAACAGCCATGACAAAGAATGCTGGGATATCCACTCAGGCTTACTTCCGCCCCAACAGTCAGCCCAGAGGCGAATAAAAACGACACTGGCTTCTTGATTTTGGATTAAAACTGCATAATTATAATTAAAAGAACACTGGGAGCAATTTGAAAAGACCACACGAGTACACGAGATTTGTGTCTCAATCCTGGAACACATTTATTTATTTTACCTCATTTTCTTTAAATCTGTAAGAAGAAAAAAAAGCTTTGAAGGGACACGCGAGTCTACCACCCCAAGTGTGACATTTACTGCATCTGCATCACAATTGTTTGGTGCACTGTCAGCGATGACACAATTTCAGTGTGCTGATACTGTAAATAGAGCTGAGCAAAAAGAAAATCTTCCGATTGCGATCGTCAGCCGCTGTCAGATTTAGAGCTCTATTCTGGGATCAAAGGAGCTGCGAGCATCGGGAGAGTTTGTCTGCTGCGTTAAATCTATGTGACGGGGCGACAACCTCAGTGATCTGGAGGAGCATCAATCAGACGGCGACTCTGTCTTCAAAAGTTTGCATTTTGGAACTTTGCTTTCCTCTCATTGGATGTGTAAATGTAATTATGCATTTAATACAAACAGTTTTCTATGAGGAGATGTGAGGAGAAGTTTCTACACAAGAAACTTTTCTCAGAGAAAGTGCAACACAGAGTGCTTACTTTGCAGAGCAGCAAGAAAAAAAAAATCCTCCACATCAGCCCCAACATGTACCAAAGAGATTAATACACTGTCATAGACTCTTAGTGTCACAAATACCCAGAAACTCAAGTGTTGTCACACAAACACTGCAGCTCAAACTGGGAAAAAGTGAAGGAGAAGCTGCTTCTTAACAAATATGAGTTAGAAAAGAAGAAAAAGTGAACATTTAGGAGAACCGGAAACAATGAAAGGATGAGGAAAGACAATTATCCACTTTTTAAAGCACAAAGATATATTTTGCACACAACTTAATAAAATGTTGATATTAAGAGAATAATGGAACAAAAACAGGTGACTCGGGGCTAAAGTAACTAAAAGTGCTTTGAGCTGCACAACGTATGAGAAGAACTTTTTATAAATAGTTTTATTTCATTCAATTTAGAAAAAAAGGTCTGTCAATATGAACTTTTTTCCCAAATTTCTTGGCCTCATAAGTAAAGATTTTGTCTTATCTTTGTCCTATAGACCTAAATGAGACGTAACTGTATGACAACATGGAAATTGTCTCTTTAAGACATTTAGGTTGTGGGATTTTGGTTAAAAACTTAATGAAAAAATACTACTGGGAACACTTATTAAATAAAAAAAATGGTCATATGTGGACTGAAAGAAAGTGCTGCAGGATTTTGCACGTTTAAAGCACTAAAGTTTCCACGATTGTGATAAAAAAAAAACAACAAAAAGCTGATATTTAGTCCAAAATGTTTCCTTAACCACAGATAAATGTTTAATTGATGAAGTATTATTAAAACTGTTTTAGTCCAGAATGCATCTCTCTCTACACACACAGGATAAGGGTTAGTTTTAAGACTCTTCTGAGAGCACACACTCACTTAACACACACTGGACCTTTCAACAAGTCATCGTCCATTTTAAAGGTTTTTTTGCTTATAGACCATCAGACTGGGTCCGGTTTGTTTGGCGGGAGGATTTCAGCGACAGCTGAAGAGCAGCTGGAACCATTTGTTCTTCCCAACTGCTTCTCTGTGTTTATTACTCTTTATACCATCATTTCTGATACTTTTGATCTTTCCTCAGAAATGTTTTTCTATTAAAACCAAAGAATCTCAAACTACAGATTTTATTTTCATCTCTTATCCTCATTGACAGAGGTTAATCGTTTCCTTTTTTATCTCCTGTTAATTGAACTGAAAGCAGTTTAGTAATGTGAAACACTGTCGGCCACATGGTGAACAGAAGGAGATTTTAATAAAACAGGATCAGACGATAAGGCACAATACACATGTCTGCATAACAACTAATTCCCTGGAAATGTCACAACAATAAAGTCGCTTCTGTTTGACGAGGCGGCTAAAGAGGAACGTCTCGTCCTGAAGGATTGTTTGCAGAAGCCCGATATAAAGACAGAACGAGGAACCCGTCTGTTGCAGAAACTTTCATGTATTCTAAGGTTCTGTGTAAAATCATGAATGTATAAACTGCAGTTAGTCCGAATGGAACCGTAAACGTTTTGTGTGAGCGCAGACGAGTTAAATATGTTTTTATTGTCCTTTAAAGACCCAAACTAATGAAACAAGTTCCTGTTCTATCTCTAGGTATGCTGGGATATCAGAGGAGGGTTACTTCCACACCAACAGTCCCGCCCACAACTCAGAGGCTAATTCCTAATATGTCTTAAAAATTTAAGATTTTTGTTAAAAACTGCATAATCACACCTTAAAGACCTCAGAGTTTAATTTTACAAAATGGAAAAAATGAGTTTTAATGGGATTTTAATGGGTCATACGAAGGGCTACCATTTTGAAATCACACATATACAACATTAATAATAAATATTGATACTCCTCTATGTGAAGACATTGATCTTTCACCATAATTATCAACAATATCAAGAAACTGGGAAACAGATATCTATATTTAGCACTTTATTCATTTCAGAAATTGTTAAATTTTCAGATGATCACTTATATTTCATGGAAAAAATGTCCAATTTTCACAATGTTGATCCATGTTTATCAATAATTTAATGTTAAAAAAAAATAAACTCACACATTTTTAAACAAATCTTGTTAGATTTTGAACTAATGATGAAATCTGCAGCATTTTTAACTAAATTAATGATCTCTGAACTGGAGTAGGTCAGAGGTCACCAAATGTTTTAAATGATTTATGTAAAGTTCGTGTATCATGAATGTATTTTTAAGACATTTTAATTTTTAAATCTATGTAAATGCAAGTGTAATTTATATATATAAAAAAAACAGAATAACAGAAGATTGTGGTCCATGCTTTAATTTATCTCGTGTAGATTATTGTAATTTTCTTTTTACCTATTTTAATCAATCCTTCAGTTTGTGCAGTTTCAAGGCTTTTAACACTTTTTAACACATTTTTCACCTGTTTTATCCTTTTTTTACATCGGCTACCCATTCGTTTTACAGTTAATTTTAAAATGTTGCTGGTGATTATATTTCCCAGATACTTGTACCGTATGTGAGAATTTAAGTTGTTGTTTTATTTAGGTTTGTTGCTGTATTTGTTGTAAGTTTATGTCCTCTTCTTAAAAATTGTACTTAAATTATTCAAACAGAGTTCCTGCAGGGTTTTAAAAAGTCTTAAAGCATTGAATTTATTAATTTGGAAATAATACCCTTTAAAAAATTGATTTTTTTATTTCTGAGCCTTAAAAACTTCTCAATTTCAAAACTCATTTAAAAAATGTTATTTTTTTCATCCTGATTATTTTTGATCAAATAATTAAAAAAAAATCATGCATGAATTTGATGGTTTAAAAAAAGAAGAGAATAAAATGATGTATTTACGTCACCTCTCCTCTATTCTTTATTATATTTAGTTCTGTTTGGTGCAGTGGGATTCACGTGTTGTTCCTGGTGGATCGTCTGTGCTCCTGTTCTTGGCCGTGGACCACGCCTCTGGCTCGTCTTGACTGTGGACCTCGCCCCCACCCGTCCCCCAGTCCTATCTGGATGAACCATACTCCAATAGTTGTAGAGTTAGATAAGCTAATTCTTCCTGAGAGGATCTGTCCTTAATGTGGGAATCTCTAAGGTCTTTTTTCCTGAATCGTTTTTTTAGTTTTTCCTTATCAGGAAGGAGGATCTAAGGGCAAGGAAACCAATTTTATTTAGTCTGTTTAGTTTAGCAATTAGCTATTGTTTATATTTCATGACCGACCTTCTGCTTCTGTAAGTTTTTGTAATATCAATAGAAATAAAATTGAACTTATTTAATTGAAGAAGCATCACGGCACAAACAACAAGGTAAAGTTTTGATCATAAAATGGAAAGAAATAAATAAAATGGGAAATATGCCAAGAAATAATTTAATAATCTTAATTTTTGATATAAGAAAGTCCTAAAAAATCTGACGTTTAACTTAATGAAACTATTTAATTAAAGGAAGTGTAGTAAAAATATTTAAAAACGCTCCCAAGCTTGTATCTCTGTTTATAAATCATAGTTACAAATTAAGAAAAACACACAAATTTAATGAGACACATGTACAAAAATACAAATATCTGGTGAAAACTTGACATTTTCTCGTTTTCTTGAACAGATATGTCCAATAATTATTATTAAAAAAAGTCTAGAATGTTTGTAAGATTAGCTAAAAAACATTTTTAATCTGCATTTAAATTGTTAAAGGGGGAAAATTGTGTGACAAAAAACACCATTTTTGACTTTTCACTGCATCTTATATTCAAATGCCTCTTTAGATCCTGCAGGAATCACTGTCAAAGTCACTTTTTCAATAATTCAACATTTACTTTCTGCTCAGAGCTGAGTCGGACTGACGTCCTACATCATGTCAGACAACTAATGTTTCAGGTATAATGAAGCAGAAGTGAGGCTTCAGTTGGGATTTCAGCCTAAATATCTTATAAGGTTTTATCGACACTGAAGTTAAAAATGTCGTTTTTAATGCATTCCTGCAGAGTCATCACGATCGTAGCGGAACTTGCATTTTATATTTGTAATTTTAGCTTTTAAATCCATTGTTTGAATAAAATTAGGAAAACTTTAAATCTATCTTTAAACGTTTAGATTAATATCTTAGATTTGTCCATATTTATCTGTTTAGCCAAAAACATAAAGATTTATATTTTTATGTTTCACCACCTAAAATTCACAAACATACAGAAAAATTGACGTAAAACCGCACTGCATTATGGGAAAGTCAATGATTGTCATTTTAAACTTTTAACACAAACATATTACACTTTGCTGGATTATTAAAGTTGTACAATGTTTAACTTTAATGAATAAAAACAGCGTTTAGAGGACGACTGTTATAAAAAGATTTTTAAATGAAATTGTAGTGTGATTACTTTCATTTTGACACTAACATTTTGACACTAACAAATACTTTATGGAGACTTCCTTTAAATATTAATAACAAGTCTTTGTAAGCTGTTGACATTTTGTGCGTAATTGTGTGTTCTTACAGTTTTGTATTTAATAAATGTTCACCCAGAGCCCATGTTTAAAGGCAGAAACACTTCAGAACTGATTTTCTTCATCTAAGGTAAATAAAAGCAGCATTTTCTCTTTGTTTATGGCTTCTAATTTAATATTCTTAAAATTCCTGAGGAGATTTCCTCCTTGTTTACTGTAGAAAATAGTCTGGATTTGCTTTAATCTTTTTCTGCCATTTCTATTCCTCCTTTGAAGCGATAAGATCATTCTTCTCGAGCTTTCTTCCATTATTTCATGAAGATAAGATCATGTTCTCCGTCCAGGACCAGACTTCTCCAATTCAAGCTGTTTTTTTTTGTTTTTTTGCTGTACCTTAAAGAAAGTATACAGCTTCTGTACAACAAGTCAAAAGTTTGGGACAATAACTCCAAAAGTTTGTCAAACTCTCACTGTATGACCTCTGCACTGCTACTGCCTGACTGTCTAGTGAGAACTTTTTACCAAAAAACATGATTTAATTCATAAAGCAATATTTTTTAACACTCAAACACATTAACATATTAATTATAGATCATTCTTGAGCCTTTTGTCTTTGCCGTGTTAAAAAAAGCAACAAAATACACATTCAAAATACACATTTCACACTACGATGCTCAGTTCTTGAAAAGAATTAGAACAAAGAGTGAGCTGCAGAATGCTTATTTAATAAATTATTATCAGACGGGTTTCAGTAAAAAGTTCAAGACGGATGAATTAGAGGTAATTTCTCACAAACTCAACAAAATTAATCAACTGCACACTTGACAGATTAATCGTTTGTCAAATGTTTCACCTTTAAATTTCTTATTGTATTATCTTAAGCTCCAAACAACAAAGTTTATTCGAGATGTTAGATGCATTTTATTTATTTATTTTTTGCATAAAGGACTATGGTATGAGCGGGACAATGCCCTGTAAGGTGTGCATTATCAGACATGAACGTCATTAAATCAAGAGATTAACGCAAAAAAAAAAAAAAAATCACTAAAATGTCAAATTAATTTTGCGCAAACAACACAATAATTTGACTTGTAACAATCTTTCAACCACTGTGAAGTTATGTTCAAACCTTTCTAGGTAAACACGTTTTGGGTTTCTGCATTGAAAAGTCTCATATTCAAGCAAGTTTTACGATTGTTTTTGTTCTACATACAAAACGCGTGGCCACTGAATATGCGTTCCACATTTACTATATGTGGGTGACGTGTTAGTAAACAGCAGAAAAAAGGGAGAAGCCCCTCCCTGCTTGTACAGTGTGAACATCATGTGCTAGTTGAGTGTTGTTGAACTTGCGTGGTGTGTACAAAGTTTAACTCTTCAACCATTTTGGCAATTAACATAATCCCAGCAGTTTCTAAAGCAGGAAAAAAACTCTAATATGTAGCATTATATAGTTAAGAAGTGCTCAGATTTACATTTATCGTGTCCAGGTTCGACCCTAGGCGGCCGCCTAGGGTGCCATCTGCTGGGGGGAGTGCCAGCCAAATCACAATGACTATATATTTGTTAAACAGTTTGACACAAAACTCATATCATGTAAAAAGTAATAATAACAATTTTTTCAGAAAACACAGTGTTGCTGTGTGTCTTATATCCTTTTAATGTGTTTATGGCGAAGGGTTCACTCAAAGTTTCCTAGGACTTTCTCTCGATTGTGCTTCACAAAACTTCCCGAAATGGAAACTATAGACGTACAATGAAACAACGAGAAATGTTTTTACAGTCGTTTACGTCTCGTCAACAGATCCTACAAACACTGAGAAAGCGTCGCTATAAAAATAGCCTCAAAAAAGGAAAAAAAAAAAAAAAAGAATAGCGGAAAAGCTGGTTGTTTTGCTCCTGCTGCTGTGTTGTGCGTCTACATCCCATCAGAACAAAATGAGCTCCACAAACAAACAGCCGATGGATCCTGTGGGAGCTCTCTGCTCAGTAGGTGCTTTGGCAGCAATCTCCCGCTTTTTCCAAAAAAAAAAAAAAAAAGTGTCTTGGAAGTGTTTAACTCGCTTCAATCATTACAAGGCACGGAAATCACTTTGTCTTCTCTCCCAGCTCCACGCCAGACATCCACTCGCCCAGTCACTTGAGGAAAAAGGAAATTTCCATTTTCACCTGGATCCACATCTGCTAATCGGAGCCGAGCCGGACCATCGAGGCTCATTAGCACTATAGGTCTGTTGATATGCAATAAACTCATTATGGTCTTCCTCTGATTGTCTGAATAAACTATTACCTGCTGCATACGGGAGCTGGGAAAGTGGCTTTGTAACAACTCTGTGTGCCGTCGGTTGGGCAGCGTTATCAAATCAACAAAATAATCAACTTGCTGCTTAAAAAACAGATAGAACGGCTTTTTTTCTAATCCAATTGCAATTACAGGAAATGAGAGGGATCTGATCTAGAAAATGAATGAATTAAAGGTTTTACAATCGTTTATTCCTGTTGTTAGTTTGTGCAGATTAAGAGCTCCAATCTATACCACAAACCACACTTAGTCTTAGGTAAAAAAAATAAAAGTTTAATTAAAGTTTCTTCCGTAAATAAGTAAAGCTTTTACTTATTTTTATTTAATTTATTTAGGTATTTTGTATTATTATTATTCATTTAATATTATTTATTAACTAAATACATTAATAAATTAAAATGAATAATTAAGTACATGTAAAGTTTTTAAGGTGTCACTCTGATTATCTTTTCAAAGCCTTCCGAGTGGTAAATTGATTATTATTCTGCTTTTTTTCAACTTTTATTTGTTTTTAATTTTATTTTTTATAAAAAATAAAAAATAAATAAGTAAAGTTTTAAGGTTTCACTTCGATTATCTTTTCAAAGGATTCCCAGTGGTCATTTCATTATTTTTCTGCTGTTTTTTAATTTAATTTTATTTATTGTTTATTTTATTTTTATAAAAGAAATAGTAATAAAATAAAAACTTTATGTTAAATGAATAACGTTTTAAAATGTAAAAATTTTAAATAAGTAAAATTTTAAGGTTTCACTTTGATTATCTTTTCAAAGTGTTCTCAATGGTCCTTTTAATTATGATTATGCTGTTATTTAAAAAAAAAATCTAATTATGCTGTTTGTAGGAGCCTTTAAATGACCTCGTGAAATTTGTTTTTTTTTATTTGCATTTTTTTTCTCTGTAATTCACTTATTTACTTCACTTTGGATGTTTGTTCTTTTTTATACTCTGAAGAAGAATCAAAATTTTCTTTTTTCTTTACTGTCAAACTGTGGAACCACACACTTGCTTTGATCCAAAATGCAAAAAAGGGTTGTCGTTTTCTAGGACATAGTTTCTGGGAGGAGTTTATTAGTAATTTATCTCTAAGCTGTGGGTGGGACCGCTTGTCCAGAGCAAGCCCCGCCCCTTTCCCGCCATGTTGCTGAGAGCTCTCTGTTTAAATGCCCAACATATGTCACAAATAAATTCTTTTTCAAACTGATTTTTTAAAATCTTGATGGGTGTATTCAGGTTTTGGTTTCATTAAAGTGAACCAGAGTTTGTTTCTATTCGATGATCCAGAACAAAATCTCAGTCTGAACTGGGAACCGCATCTTTAGAGATGTTCTCGGTTCATTTCCAATGAGGAGCTTCCTCAGTCTGAATAGGCTCTGTGCTTGGAAAGGATTGCAAATCCTTTTGTTCCTTTTGTTGCTTTGCTCCGCCCTCGGAATTCCTGGCCAATAACTGAAGAGATCTTCAGTCATGTGGTTTTGTTTGAAACAGAAACGCCCGGAAGACCAAACGCAGGATTCAGGACTTTATCTGGGACAAATTAAGCAAGTTTGAATACAATCTACAAGATTTTTTTATCCTCTTCACTCTGACATGATTATCATCCAGCAGCTCATTGGTTAAAGCACAGAGTAAAAAGATAATAAAACGACAAAGTAAATGTCACGCTCTGTTGGAGAATGGCTTTTAAATTGAAGCCTCTAACTAGAATACTGTGCTGTAACTCTGCTTCTATATTCTAACCCGCTGGTTCAGAATCTCAGGAAGTTTGAATGAAACATTCTTCAAACATATCAAGGATATCATCTTATATTTTTCTACAGATGTGAGATTTACAAGGAAAACCGTTTGATTCATTCCTGTTGGTTTTCTCGGTGACAGAAAACATTCAGCTACTGAGAAAATAAGAGATTGACTCCACACCGTTCTAACTGACTTTCAGCCCCAGACTGAAGACAATCCCTGCAGAAAACAGTTTTACGGCTCAGAGAGGAGAGAAGATCTCGCTCCTCGTGTCAACATTTGCTGAGATTGAACCTGCTCTTTAAAGCCACAGTTCTTCTAAACTCTGGAGGAGTGAGGAAAGCTGGTCCTCCAGAGCTTCCGTCCCATCTGTTCCTGCAGCTCTGCAGCGATGTGGCCCGCAGCAGACAATCACAGAACCTCCACCTTCTGACTGACTGAACACACCTGAGCCCAGGATTTGGCTTCAGGTAAGAAGGAAAACTGGAAATGGTTTTTATGACTTATGGTTTGTTTTTAATCTGCACCACAGTTTTGGGATAAATGCTTTTTCTGGCAATGGAATTAGTTCCTAAATGACATTAAAGGTGATGTTTTACTTACATTCCTAAAAAAAAAAAAAAAAAAAAAATCATAAAACAAAGTTACTTAAACTTAATTCAGGTTATATGTTTATGACGGAGTATTAGGGCCACCAAATAAGGAATATTACGATTTATCTTTAAATCTTGTACATTTACAAGATTAAACGTTGTAAATGTACGAAAAAAACACATACATTTAGCCTAAGACTTTTAAAGTCATAATTATATGACTTTATTCTCGTAATTTCACAGTTACAACATTTTTCTTGTAAATTTGTGAGATTTAGTCGTAATTAAATACTTTTTTTTGTTTATAAAGTTCCCCTAATAGTCATATATGTTACATCTGATTAATTTAATATTATTTAAATGTCTAATTTTTTTTTAAACAACCCCAGCTACTTTATTTAGCTGCTTTTAACAGGTGAAAAATGTTTATATATTTTATTTATTATTATTATTAGATTTTACTTAAATCTGTCAAAAGACTTCTATTTTAGTGGTTATACTCATGTTGTAACTAATAATAGCAAATTACTTCTAAAAATTGATGACTGAACAAAAAAAAACAAAAACAAATTCTGAGAAAAATAAGTGTATTTAGCTTAAAAAATTGACAATTTTATAGTTGTATGTAGTTATTTGATGAGAAAGTACAAGATTGGGTAAAATAAGTTGCCAAACTTGAGTCTTTGATTGCATACATGCAAAGATTTTCCATTAGTGTCATTCTAAATAGGTTTTTTGTACAAAAAAAGCACAATATATATATATATATATAGAATTTGGTTTGTTTTTTTTACACAGTGGCAACAGCTTACAGTTACAACTGGGGTGTAAGAAAAAAATCGATTCTGTGCAATATTGCAATACTTTATTTGGTGATACTTGCATCAATTTAAAATAAGGCGATGATAAATCATTATTTACTTTTGTTTTCCACTTAAATGTTTCTTAATTTACCAAAAGAAAAGCACCATGAATTTGCTCCCAACTTGTTTATGAGATATAGTTGCAGTTCTTAATGTTCTTAATCCTTTTGTGAAAAAAGTCCAGATAATTCTTAAGTCATAATTTAAAAAAAATACTGAAATATTGGCTGTGGGATATATCGAGATACGAATCGTATTGCCAGACTCTTGCCGATACACCAGTTACAACATTTGCTTTGAATGTAGTATTTCCCAAAAAGAGCAATGACTGGAAAGAAGCTACCCAGGTCTGTGACATTTATTATTAATAAAAGACCAAATATGATCAAATTGCTGTTATTTAAAAAACACTTGATTTTTTAGCTCAGTAAAAACATTTGGAATCCAGACACAGAAGTTACGATCCATGGCGAGCGTTTTCCCCAGAGGTTTGTGGTTATTTCAACAGGACGCGACCTCATTCTACACGACTTAGAAACCGCATGACTTCATAAACACAGGGTACCTGTGTTTTATGGTTTGGCCTGGAGTCCAGATCTGTCTTCTGCTGAGAATGTATGACCACACATGAAAAAGCAGAATCAGACAACAACAGGCATGGACTGCCGAGCAGCAGAAATTGAAAACATATTCTTCTTGTATACCTGGAAAATTACAATTCTCACTTCTCAAACAGCTGCGGAGCAGAAGTGAAACGAAGGGTCATAAAACACCAAAGTCTGTTTCTGAGTGGAGGTGGTTAAAAGAAACAACTTTAACTAGAAACGTTGCATTGCCTGTGATAGTGCCAGTGCGAAAGCTTTTAGCTGAAAGTAGTTCCTGAAGCTTTTTGTTGAAAATGGTGGTGTAATTGACTTTATTTGCGGCAGGGATTTGCTGAAAATGCAAAAGATATTTTAAAAATGTTAAAATTGGGAAAAGATGAAGGAGCTATGCAAGAGTGCTGAACTTGACCTACATTTCTTAAAATCTTGCAGTGTAATTGCTTAAAAATCCCTAATACATGCCAATTCTGCAAAAAATATTTATTGTGTTGCTTAAATATGAGCTAAACTCCAAATTAGCAAAAAAAAAAAGTTAACTAAAAGAGCTGGCTCGTTTCTTAAATACTAGCTAAACTCAAAAATAGTCAAAAATTCCTAAGTTAAATTAGTCAAAAACATTAGCATGTTGCTAAAATATTAGCTAACTCCAAATCAGCATAAAAATCTCAGCAGATGCCAAATTAGCCAAAAAGCCAACACATTGCTTAAATACTAGCGAAACTCTAAAATAGCCTAAAATTCATCAGTGAACTAAATTAGTAAAAAAAAAAAACGTTAGCATGTTGCTAAAATAGAAGCTAAACTCCAAGTTAGCCAAGAAAACCTCAGTAGATAAAAAAAGCCAAAAACATTAGCATGTTGCTAAAATGAGACCTAAACTCCAAATCAGTATTAAAAAACATAAGTAGAGGCCTAATTAGCCAAAAGGCTAACACATTCCTTAAATACTAGCTAAACTCCAAAATAGCCTAAAATTCATCTGCAAACTAAATTGGTCAAAAACGTTAGCATGTTGCTAAAATAGAAACTAAATGCTAAATTAGCCAAGACAACCTCAGTAGATAACAAATTAGCCAAAAACATTAGCTTGTTGCTGAAATATGTCCTAAATTCAAAATTAGTGTAAAAAACCTCAGAAGATGCCAAATTAGCTAAAAAGCTAGCTCGTTGCTTAAATACTAGCTAAATTCAAAAATAGTCTAAAATTCCTCAGTAAACTAACTTTGTAAAAAAAACGCTAGCATGTTGCTAAAATAGAAGCGTAACATTAAATTAGCCAATAAAACCTTAGTAGATAACAAATTAGCCAAAAACATTAGCATGTTGTTAAAATGTGACCTAAACTCTCATTAGCTTGTTGGTAAAATATGTCCTAAACTCAAAATTAGCGTAGAAAACCCCAGTAGATGCCAAATTAGCCAAAAAGCTAGCTTGTTGCTTAAATACTAGCGAAACTTCAAAAATAGTCTAAAACTCATTAGTAAATTAAATTATTCAAAAACGTTAGCATGTTGCTAAAATAGAAGCTTAACACTAAATTAGCCAACAAAATCTCTTTCGATAGCACATTAGCCAAAAACGTTAGCATGTTGCTAAAATATTAGCTAAACACCAAGTTAGCATAAAAAAGCTAAGTAGAGGCCAAATTAGCCTAAAAGCTAACACATTGCTTAAAAATAGCTAAACCCCAAAATAGCCTAAAATTAATCTGTAAACTAAATAAGTCAAAATATTAGCATGTTGCTAAAATAGAAAATTCTAAATGTGACTGAAAAGCAAATTAGCCAAAAACATGTTACTAAAAAATTAATATAATAAACTTTTTTTTTTTTTTATGACTATAAAATATTAAAACATAGGCCATGAATACATTCGAAGGCTTGTTGCTAATCTACTTATTCATTTCCTATGGGGCATAATCTACTTAATTTTTCAAAAACTATAAAGTTTATAAATACCAGAAATACAAGCAGTAATCCCCTGAACAAGATGAACGTTTTGATACCCAGATTCCTGAAACCACTGAAGATGTGATCGAGTTTTCATGTGCTGAGACTCATTCGTAAAGGAGCCGGAGAATCAGCATTCACACAATAACACAATGAAAAACAAAAACAGCAGGATTTCCTAATTACTTCATAAATTCTGCAAACATTTTGTCCATAACGAGCAGCAGAGGAACTCCACAAAAGTCGAATTAGGAAAAGCCCCGTTGAGGAAATGCAAAGCGAGGCCTCCCCATTCCACTGCAGCATAATAAACAAAACCATAAATTAGCAGAAGCTTTTGTTCTACATGGATGTCTGTAAGCCAGCCTGAACCAAACACGCGCAGGAGCTGAAATATGACTCTTACATAACAGCGGCTGAATGCATTACGAAACTCTGAGGCAAAAAGTCTCCAGACCGAGCCAGAGATTTTTCTGATATAATGTATCAGGAGACACATTACCTCAGGGATCGTTGCCCTACCAGGCCAGCCATTATAAATAATGCAACGAGAATACATCATCATGATGTTTCTCTTTATCCAACATGTGTAGCTGTCAACTTTGATCAATACGAACTCTCTAAAGGCAATGGCATATAAACACAGCACTTTTTTCCCTTCATGCATCCTGTTGAACTCTGCGAGAGGCTTTCTAATGCAAAATATTCCAGCGCTTAAAGACCAACTCTTTAATGTTGACCTGGGGGGACTTTTTCAGGCTAGAATACTGTTATCAGGTATATTGCAGGGGAAACAGGCTGAGCAGCTGTTATTGCACGATGATATTTTCACAGGTTTCTCTGTGAAAATGACTCCGGAGAGCAATTTAGCTCAAGTATACTGCATATTCTGCGCGCGTCCATTGTCTGCGGCGCCGTACACCTGTAACACACACTCGCACACAACCTAATAAGAGGCAAATTTGAATTTCAAATTTCCTCTCCTACCGTTTCACTGCAGAAATGATCTAAGGACCCCACCTACCAATTCTGACTCCAGATTAAAAAGGTCTTAATTTGCATGGACTCGTATGAATTTTCATCTCACACATTCCTCATTGGTGTCGAATGATAAGGTGTCGGTATAATTAAAACAATCGGGGCATTGGGGGAAGGACTTTTTTCTATTATGGGTCTGACTTTAGATTCTATTACCTTAACAGGTCGCGAGTTTTCTCTAGTTTATGGGACTTGTTGTAGAAGTTGAGCTTCATATTAATATAAAGAATATAGATTTTAAAGACTTTATTCATCTTGTTGTGATTCCCTAAAGCCTAATAAAGAATTTCTAAAGAGCTAGAAGAATTCACAGAAGTATTATATTGTAAAGCAAACTCCAACATAACTGAAAAGTAGGGGCTAAGATGAGGAGTGAGTGGTATCGTCATGGAGACGATGGAGACCAAAATATGTGAAATTGAAACATGACTTTCTTAGTGGAGCAGCGTCACTGTGAAATATTTGTAATAATGGGTCAGATGTTGAAACATTTTTAGCTGGAACGGGACAATGATACTTTGGGTTGAGATTATAGAAGATATTTAAAGATATGTGACGAGTTTAAATCACATGTTCACAAACAAAGTTGTCAATTGATTGTGGATCACACACATTCTTCAATTCTACAATTCTCACTTCTCAAACAGCTGCGGAGCAGAAGTGAAACGAAGGGTCATAAAACACCAAAGTCTATTTCTGAGTGAATGTGGTTAAAAAAAACAGCTTTAACTAGAAACGTTGCATTGCCTGTGATAATGCTAATGTGAATGCTGAAATTAGTTGCTGAAGATGCTGAAGGTTTTTGTTGAAAATGGTGACGTAATTGAATTTAATTGCTGAAAATGCAAAAACTATTTACAAAATGTTAAATTTGCTAAAAAAAAAAAAAAAAAAAAAAAAAAAACTGGACATTTTGTTAAAAAAAACTATGAAGGGCGCAAGTTTTCCTAAATTTCTGAAAATTTTGTAGTACAATTGCTTAAAAATCTCTAATAAATGCAAAATTTGCAAAAATATTTAGTGTTGCTTAAATACTAGATAAACTCCAAAATAGCCTAAAATTCCTCAGTAAACTAAATTAGTCAAAAACGTTAGCATGTTGCTAAAATGGAAAGTTAACACTAAGTTAGCGTATAAAACCTCAGTAGATAACAAATTAGTCAAAAACGTTAGCATGTTGCTAAAATAGAAGGTTAAGACTAAATTAGCTTATAAAACCTCAGTAGATTACAAATTAGCCAAAAACGTTAGCATGTTGCTAAAATAGAAGCTAAACTTTATCTCTCCGTGAAGAAAAATAAAATAATGGTAATTTTCAAAAAAATTAGAGTTTTATTTTAGCAACATACTAACGTTTTATTTTGCTAGTTTGGTGTCTACTGGGGTTTTAGACTAATTTAGAGTTTAGCTTCTATTTTAGCAACAGGCTAACGTTTTTTGACTAATTAGTTTACCGAGGAATTTTATGCTAATTTGGCGTTTAGGCAATATTTTAGCAAAATGCTGATGTTTTCAGCTAATTTGTTAACTACTGAAGATTTTTGGGGGATAATTTGGAATTTAGCTTCTATTTTAGCAACATGCTAACATTTTTCACTAATTTAGTTTACTGAGGAATTTTAGGCTATTTTGGAGCTCAGCTAGTATTTAAGCAACAAACAAGCTTTTTAAAGGCTAATTTGGCCTCTAATTACTTTTTTTATACTAATTTGGCGTTTAGCTAATATTTTAGCAATATATGCTAACATTTTGGCTAATTTGTTTTCTACTTTGATTTTTAGATTAATTTAGAGATTAGCTTTTCTTTTAGCAACATGCTAAAATTTTTGGATGATTGAATTTACTAAGGAATTTTAGGCTAATTTGGAGTTCAGCTAGTAATTAAGTAATGAGCTAGATTTTTCGGTAATTTGGCCTCTACTAAAGGTAAAAGGCAAGTAGAAATGAGCCCAAATGGCTCTTTTACTGTTTAAGGTTGCCGACCCCTGGTCTAAAGTAACGTTTTTTGATCACTAAATCAACAGAATTTATGTCATTTTAAATCAAAGTTGTTTTTCTTTTTCCAGCGGAAATTATTATTTTTAAAGAACTTCAGAATCCGTCAGTATAAAAAAAGGCTGAAAATCATAATTTCTACCTATATCCAAGACAAAGATTCAGAACACACAAACACAAATTTCAAACTAAATTTTCTGTAGATGTTTTGGTTTTTTTTCTTCATCCTTAAAAAATTGAGTTTGTACACAAAATCAAATCATGACAAAGACAGAAGAAACCAGCAGGAAAACCTGGGAAGATGAAACGCAGCAGCAGATGAAAACATCCAAACTTGGTTGAGAGATGAAGCGTCGGAAGCATCAGTCAGAATCAGACGTGGAGAAACATCAATCCTAAATGATTCTTTTTATTCCTCCTTTGCAAACTCCATTTGTCAACTGTTTATCTCCATCAAACGGAGGTAGAATCGTTTGGAGAGAACCTTGAATTAAACAATGTTTATGGATTTTAACACTATTAACAGACTCGAACTTTGAGTTTTAGGTGAAAATAATTCAGCACTAATAAATTAACTGTTTTCTTTCACTTCTTGTTGCCTGAATACACCGGTATGATTAGCATCAGTGACACAAGTCTCTGAATCACAACGGCGCTAATAGAGACCAGAGAAAGGATGAAATCCAGGAGTTTCTGGAGCTGCACTCGTCCTGCAGCCCTGAGATCTCTAGAGGCATTTTCTGAGGCATCTTTTTGATGTAAAAGTCAAGCAGCGCTCTCTGTATTCCACAGACAGCCTGGCTGCAGTCTGACCGGCCTGTAATATCCTCTGATCACAGAGCTATTACTCACTTCTTGGAGAGAAGGGATCAGTCATTTGAAATGATCCGCACTTTCACTTCCTGTCCAGATGAGACGAGGCGTCTTCATTTTATTCAACCAATTACAGTCAATGTGTGATTGCTACGATTTGATTTATATCATAGTTTGTGGTTGACGATACAATTCATATTGATTCTTTTTGAACGATACGATTCACCGACCTGAAATCAATCTTTAGCCAAAACCTCAACCTCAGAGATAAATATCTGGTACTGAATAGAGCAAATGAAGTTTTCTAATTCCTTGTATTTCTTGAAAGATAATCAAATACATTTTTTTTTCTAAATAATACTCTTTAAAAAAAAAAAAAAAGTGAAATATTGTCTTGGCAGGATATATCGCGATAAGTGTATCACGATACATATCGTATCACCAATACACACTCCTAGTATCTTCTCTAACATGTGACAGGAGTATAAAGTAATGGACATTGTTACTTTACTTAAGTACTTTTCTGGCTACTTTATACGTGCACTGAATCTCAAAAGTACAACTTTTACTCTCCACTCAACTACATTTTTGACTGAATATATGTCCTGTTTACATCTGAACACTAAACCCTGACTTTAGCGGTCATCACGATTGAGTAATCATTCATTATATTTTTTAGTTTGGTATCATTACTTAAATAAATGTGTTTTTTGAAACCTTGAAGCTGAGTTTTAAGTGTTACTAAATATGTAGAGATTACTTCTGCAAGAGTGGGCGGAGCTTAAGTCAAAACAGTCGTTGATGGAAACTGGTTTGCCATTTTCTGAATGTTGAAAATAAAAAATAAAAAAACAACAAAAAACAAAAACAAAGAGAAGTTAACAATTAAAAGTTACATTTTGTTTTTCAGCTCTATTTCTGCCCTTCGTTAAATTGCAGTGTCTACTTCGCTCAATTGTTTGCCTTTGCATCAGGGTTTGCATTAAGCTGAGCTTCTTATAGTAAAACTGTAAATTCATTGCTTATAAAAGTTGCTTTTAAATCCTATTTTTTCCCAGTTTGATAGTGCTGGTTGTTAGCCGCCAAAATGGGTAATAAGTAAACATTGATTATTGTTTTTCTTGATGTTCAGAATGCAATCATTCTTTCTCCTTTGGGATTTTAGGCAAATTATGATGTAGTGACCAAACCGTGCCGAACTATTGTCCATCATCACAGTTGTTCAGAAACCATTTCTGCTTTCATAGGGCTTTTTCTTTACTGTTTTAAAAAGTTTTGTACAGTTTTTTAAGGTATAAGAAAACATAATGTACTTATGGTTATAAGTTATGACTACATATTTAGTTAAGTAGCATCATTTCCTATTGACAAATGTACTGTTTTAAGTTCATTGAACAAAATTTGTCTAGTTTTGTATCCATGTAAAAACTCAAGGTAATCTGTTTCCTCGCTCTGTTCGAGTAGACTCAACCAATCAGGGTTAAGAGTGAACGGACACTTACCGTTACTTCTTACATTGTGATTGTTTACAAATGGCCACATATTTTTCAACTTCACCAACGGATGGTTTGTTGGGCGGATTAGAAGATATCGCCATCTGCAAGATACTGAAGGTACTGCATAAGCTAAATCCAAGCGGTAACTCTAGCGGGGGAAGGGTGAGGCCAACCAGGAAGTAGTAAAACGTTGCAGTACCGCAACTGACCAGAGAGGCTGGTGCTTAAAATGAGCAGTTTCCATTGACTCCCATGTTAAAAAACTTTCCCACCTCTATTGAAGTTGTCATGAAGTCAGCTTTAAAATTTATTTTACTCCTTTTTTTTTTGCCTTTTTTTGAACATTTGAGTGTGACTTTGTCCTATTTATCATCTATTTTGTTCTTTTAATAAATTCATCTCCAATATCGAGAACCTTTTTTTGTTCTTCTTTGAGTCTACATTCAATATGAGTAAAAAAGTATTATTTGAATGGATGACTTGTCATTTTTACAGTAAAGTATTTGTACTTTTACTCAAGTATGGTTTTCAGGTTCTCTTTACAACTTTACAACACATTTCTGGTCAAACGTCGAGCCTTGAAGGAGATCCAGCAGATGGAAATTTGAGTGAATTTAGCATCAGTTGCAGTGTTCTCCTAAAAATACGACTCAAACATGATTTCATCTTCTTTTTTATGCATTTTTGGCTGCTGTGACTCCTGAAAATACTCATTTCTGCAGATGTTAATAAGCTGCAGGTTTAACGTGCAGAAGATCTAGTAAGAGAGCTCCACAGAGCTGCTGAGCATCTCCTCCCAGGTGCGTTCCCTCCCTGCCCAAACATTTTAGCATCATCCGCTACAAGCTGGGACAAAGAAAACACAGAGGAGCTCCAGGCTGCAAGCTAGATTAGTCGACTTATCTACTTGCTGCCCTTTCCTCCTGCTTTACCTCCTCTCTTTTCTCAGCAGGAGGCCACGGCTGTGTCACTCCTGTCTCCTCTCCTGCTCCTCCTCGGACGGAACTGTCCATGCAGATCAGCCTCAGCGCTGCTCAACACAAGACACAGAGGAGGGGAGGAATCGGAGATTAGCATCATGTGGCCGGATCATGAATATATTCAACACGCCGCAGAAAGACTGCGACCCAGCTGTTAGAGGAATATTTCATATTACAATGTTCCTCATGTGAGGCAATAACTGTGTGGATGAAAGCAATGCATATATTTTCATTTCCCCTCTCCCTTCTCGGCTCCGGCAGCTGCAGACTTTTATTTGACTGAGCTGAAAAACACTGTTGTAATTTGCCGTTTTGTGACCAATAGGTAATGTCCTCACTCAAGCTGTCAGCGCATCCATTGTCGTGACAGCCGTGCAGCAGGTGTGCGCCATAACTTTCATTTTTTACAAAACTATTGAAGAGGAATCCACTTGATCAGTTCAGGGGGCGGAGTCATGCAACTGTAATAAGAGAACATTTCATTTGTCGTGGCGCCTCCTTCAAACTCTTCAAACCAGAAAAGTTTACGGCAAAACCTTCCAAACCAGCAGACGTTTTTTCAAGTGGGTAGAAACTGCTCCCCAGAATTTGATTTGTCGTCTGTTGGCCGACTTCGTTGCACTGTTTCTATTATAAATCAACAAGAGTGCTTCGTTTTTGTCAGCCAATGAACTGGAAGCAACACGGGTCCAACGATAAATCCAAATGGATTCATTTTGCTATCAGTTAATTGCTCTGTTTGTCATTACGGGATCGTTTTTTTCTTTGACTAACGGCCTCCAATTTGACCAACGACGTTATAAGCTGCATTTTTTGCTTTGTATTAATATATGACAGGAGAGAGAAGCTCATTTGAGTCTAACTTGTGAACTAAATTATTTCATTTCTATTCATTAAACTGGAGAAAAAAATAATGTTTAAATGTTGTAAGTTGTATAATTTGAATCGATTAAACTCAGAAGCAGCAAAAAATAGGAAACATTTAGCATTTGTTTGTCATAGTTTGTGTGTTTGTCAGTTTTTGTCATGTTTCCACACTCATTCCTTGGATGGTTTTGTCTCTCGTTCAAAGTGGATTAGTATCTTTTTAACTCTTTCTACTGTTTCTATTTTTATTTATTTTGCATTTCTACAGACTTTGTACCTTTACAAAAGCTTGACATTAGTTGGCAGTTGTTTTTTTTATGTATTTGTAGTTTTATTTATTTTCAGAAATAGTCTTTGTGATTCGTTTGTGTGTATGTCACAGCTGCGTTATGGACCTTTGTAATAATATTATTCTTCCAGTATACAATTGTTCTGAAATTTTATGCTTTTCACATAAGTTTATTTTTTTGAGTATATAAGATTATTTTCGGAATTATTGTTTTATTCTATCTAGCTGCATTTCCATTATACACATGTGCAAATTGAATTTCTAGATATGTAAAAAAATAAAATTTAGCAATTACACTGTTTCTATTAAATCATAAACATGTGAATAAACACAAACCATCACAAAGTACATTTTCTTGAAAATATAGTCAAAAACCATCTGTGTGATGCCCCCTACAGGCTGAATTGAGGTATTACAGTTGAATTTTGTGATTGGTCAAATGTAAGTTTCAGAAGTCTCGGGTCATGATCTGCGGCTCCAGTAATGATAACAGTCCCGCCCCCAAGCGGGGGTGGAGTCAGACTCCAACTTCCCTGTTTGGTTTCCCTTTAAATAATATTTCTCTATTAGAGCTTGAATTGTCTTCAGTGCGAAACCTCAATCTTAAGAAAGCAGAAAATAAGTGTTTCAAGAATAAAAATGTCTTGTTTCATGTCATGCAAGTAAAATAATTACGTTTCAGAAAATAGGGATGACTACAATTTTTCATAAAATATAATTCTTTGTAAGTTCATTGTTGGTAGATTTAATTTTTTCCCCCAAAATGTTTAAAGATTTTTTGACTACTTTCTATTTTTTTACAGTGTTCAAATAATTGACAATTTGAGGTATTTGGGTTTTTTATTTATTTATTTTTGTAATTTATGCATTAAACATATGTTTATTATTATCTGTGTTTCACACTTGTTGTTTGTGACATTGAATCTTAGTTTTTTTTGTGTTTTGTTCACGTTTTTGTACTTTTTAAATAACTATCTTTGCAATTTTTTGGCAGGATTTTATTCTTTTATAAAAAGGTTTAAATCACATTGTTTTTTCACTACTATTGTGGTTCACATTCCCCGCTTTGAGTTGTTTTTCTAGCACAATTATTATGCTTTTTTGAAACATTTGACTGTGTTTTGCATATATAGATCTTGTCAATCGATTCCCTTCATCAGTTTTGTGGCTGCAGTAGCTCGTTCGGCCACCAGGGCGTGGTTTTACAGCCTTTCATTGCAGTTCTTTTCCCCGTTCTGGTGTGAGAACATCACAGATGTCCTCAAAGTGACAGAAGCTAAAGATAGATTTCTATCACAGACGATTTCTACCAAACCTCACCAGTGCAGCTGCATCACAACAACCCGAGTTACAGATTCTGGTCGTGTTGAGTCTAAATGAAATATGGCAACAATTATCTGCTCGTCTCATATTAGAGTCGGCAGCAAAATGCCTAATGGGGCAAGAGCGGCAGACTGATGCGGTTATGAAGCCTTTGTGGGACATCCAGTGACTGTCACTGCTTCTGTTGACCTAATTCAATTTTATTTTCAATTACCTGTAGTATATTACCATCACAGCCATTGCTTTTGTGGTATAAATCACCCATCTGGACCCTGTGGCTGCAGCAGACAGACTCCCCACTGGGTGATGTAGAGCTTTGTCCTGTCCGGCCCTCGTCCCTCTTAAACATATTTTAGATTGAAGAGAGGAAAACAAAACACTCACGACCCACATCTGAGCAGCGATTGGTCTGCAGGGACTCGCGTTTGTAGAATTATGGTTAGAAAACTGATTGCTGAGAAAAGCCCTTAATGAGTTGTGGGATCTGAGTCTTATTATTTGGGGATGTGTAATTAAAAAGGCCCACCTTTAATGTGCCCCCACGTTTCGCCGCTTTATTTCTGTCTTCACATCCTTCTTTACGCCCCAGAGCTCGCGGCCGGTTCACCGAGGTGACGGTTGGTCAACAAGCTGGAGGCCGATTGAGTGGGTCGTGTTACCTCCGTCACTTCGGTGTCCTACAGAGGTGAGAGCATCGATTTATCTGAAACAGAAGAGGAGCAACCAGGCTCCAAAACACCCTTTAATCAATAGGCGCGGCTTACCCAGTGTGCCTAATGTGTGAAGAGAATTCAGCGTTGTGGAGTATGACGTGAGCGCACCAAAACGAATACAGGGAGAGGATGCTAAATGAAATGTCACGCGCCAGAACCGGCTATTCCAAAGGTCGTGTGCATCAGTGGAGAATGTGTTTTTAGGTTTATTGACAGGTCAAGGTGAGGTTAACAAGCAGAGGAACACGACTCAACGGGACTGAAACTGAAGTTCATGCGGCTGTTTGTGTATTTTCATCTGTACTCACTGTTTGTTTGTTAGTTTGTTTGTTTGTTTGTTTGTTTGTGCACTTTTGGCAGAAATGCCAAATGAATATCAAAACATTGGCTGGAGGAACAACAAAAATGTTCTGTTTATATGGAAAGAAAGTTCATTTTTAAATCAGTTATTTGGTTCAAAAAGTGCAAAAAAAAAAAATCCTGAATGAGAACGAGGACCACTGAGTTCATACAGAATTAACACTTTACTTCACTAAATATTCCATCTTATCTAATACATCCTTAACAGTAACTTATAGTATCTAATGTTGCATTCACAGCGAACGCGGCCGACACGGCGGAGGAGTCAACTTCACTGATTCAATGTCCTCATCCATTGGTCCGTGCATCCATCCATCCATCCATTCGTCCATCCTTCCATCCATCCATCCATCCATCATCCATCATCCATCAATCCATCCATCCATCCACCCATCCATCCATCCTTCCATCCATCCATCCATCCG
>NC_050531.1:4355815-4375145 GCF_002922805.2 Oryzias melastigma | reverse complement strand
ATCCATCCTTCCATCCTTCCATCCGTCCATCCATCCATCCTTCCATCCATCCACCCATCCGTCCGTCCATCCGTCCGTCCGTCCATCCGTCCGTCCATCCGTCCATCCATCCTTATATATATCCATCATCCATCCGTCCATCCATCCATCCATCCATCCATCCATCCATCCATTCTTCCATTCATCCATCCATCCATCCATCATCCATAAATCCATTCATCAATCCATTCATCCATCCATCCATCCATCCATCCATCAATCCATTCATTCATTCATCCATCAATCCATTCATCCATTCATCCATCCATCCATCCATCATCCATCATAACAGAACAACAACAAAATATCAGGAAAAATATATATTTTATAATTTGCTAGTGAACAATGAAGAAAAACATTTGACTGGGTTCATATGCAACCTGGTGGAATGTAGTACAGCAACAAATGATAAATATTTCTGAACATATATGTTTAGGGAAAGAAACTGGTATGCAGTGGGGATGCTATGATTCTCTTTCTCCATGATTCAGTTCAACAGGATAATTTATGGTCTGCTTTGAAAAACCAAGAATTGTGGCGTCCCCAAATCCATCCATCCATCCATCCATCCATCCATCCATCCATCCATCCATCCATCCGTCTGTATAAAAACATCAATAAAAGCAACAACGCAATAAAGACACAAACCATTCAGAGAAATGTTGATCTCAGCTAAGTTGGGCCGTCTTTGATATAAACTAAGAAAATCCCACATTAAAGAGCAGCTACCGAGTCATTTCTGGATTTAAATCTGCAGTTTGAAACCCTCCGAAAAGATGAGCTGAAGTCCTTTTCATTCTTTCTGAGGCACAGGGGTGCAACAGCCGGTGTCACACTTTAAATGCATAATAATTCAAAAGTCTACAAAGGTTTTTGGACCTTTACGTCGTCTGTCAGTGTGGATCTGTAAACCACAGAATAATGGGGAAGACTGCCGACCTGACAGCTGTCCAGAAGGCGATCATTAACCTGCTGCACGAGGCGGGTAGGACACAAAAGGTCATGAAGCCGACCGCTCACACACAGAGCTGTGTTAAAGCCTCTGGATGGAAAGTTGGACGAGAGACAAAAAAGGAAGACGTCCAGATATTGGAGGACTTTTGTGAGGAATGAGCTGCAGGAGTCTGGACCTCAAGAACTTCAATGCACACAAATGTAGGAGGAGAATTACTGAAATTCATTCATATTTTTTAATAAAAGTACTTTTTTTTAGCTAATTCAAGAAAATATCTACGTTTAGCCTACACTCATAATACAATTTGTTTTATATATTTCCCTGATGTTTTCAGGCCTGTTTGTTTCTTTTATTTGTGATTAATTAAACTTGTGATTGGTTAATTATTTTTTTGTTTTTAAATGTTAGTATTGTCAGTTTAAGTTATTTCAGTGACTGTTTTTTTTTCATTACTATCAGATGGTACTGGTACTTAAGTTCAGACATGTAAATAGATTAACTCATTGTTTTGGTTTTTTTTACGTTTCACTATTTTACAAATTTAAGCTTCTTTTTAAATCTTTTCATGTCATCAGCAACAGAAACTGATTTGAAATTAAAATAAAAAAAATAAAACAATGGAAATATTTTCAACACGTTGCTGTTTATTCTAGAAAGTTTTTCTTTTTAAACACTTTTCTACTGAGGCCCTGAAGGACAAATCACAACCAATTAATTAATAAAAAAAAAAAAAAAAATCACAACAAATAATAATATTAATTAAATAAAAAAAAATTACTAAAATATACAATTCCAAAAAAAGAAGAAACAAAGGAAACAAAATAAAATTAAATAAATAAATTACTTAAGAAAACAAAAGTAATTCCAATTAATCAAATTGAAATGTGAAAGAAAAAAATATTTAAAATATGAACCGAAACAGGAATTAAAGGATTTCACTGATTGGACGATGTTTGTTCAACTTGACAACTGGAAGTATTTTCAATATTCTCACTGCAAAAATTTGCTGATTGATCAATTACGTTTTTTCCACATTTTGGTGAAAAACATCCTCCAAGTCTCTAATTTTCTTTACTATAACACCTTATAAAGACTATTCAAAACCAAATGTGAGACCATATGTTTAATTTAGAAAGATTAAATTATATAAGAGAGAGGTTTGATATTACCAAAGTTATTAAATTAGTTGTAAAATAAACACAACTTTAATTAATTCTTAAATAGTATATTTTCCTATTATTTATTATTTACTAATTAGGTAAATTAAATTGAGCTCTTATTAAAGTTATATAAAAGTTAATTGAGCACAGAGGAGCATGAATTTGAATTAGTATCTTTGGTTAAACAGCTTTTTCTTTTGATTCTTCTGAATAACTTCACTCATGTGTGGGAAGAATCAGCAGCTCTAATTCTAAAATTTTTTGTTTCTTTTTGTCTTTTTTTTCCCTCAACTTTCTCGCATAATTTTTGACGAGGAAAAAAAATACATATTTCCACAGACAATTTAATACTTTTTAAGGCCTTATGTCACTTAAATTAAATTTAAGATGTTTTAAGAAGTATTTTAAGATCTTTAAGGATCCACAGTCAACCTGTATAACAGTCCATTGTTGGTGTCAAACTGATAAACAAACTTTTATGTTTTCATTATTGTATTTTAATGTTATGCTCACTTAGTTTCTTTTCTAAAGCAAACACAGTAATAATCTTTCAATTTTTATTGATTATCAAAATGTATTTTCATAAAAACTTGCGTTAACTCCAAAGTTAGACCTCCAAAAATGCTCTCAAATCTTTTACTAGCTGTGTTTTTCTCCCTTTTTTAATGTCCGAGTCGAGGAAATAAAAGTTCCTTGTTGCCCCTGCACACTACACAGCAAAGAGACCAAATTCAATGGAACAATGCAGGAAAACATCCAAACACAGTTTACTGTTTTCTGTGCTCCACACAGCTCCTGTGGGAAGAAGCTGTGAGCATCTCTGGATTTTTCCTGAAAGTGCTTTTTGTTTTGACCCGGCCTCGTTTGTGCGAGAGGCTGGGAACTGACCACCTTTGCCTTTGTCCTCACACAAACCTGTGAGTGTGTAGGAGCACTCTGGACAAAAAAAACACACAGAAAAATAAGAATTAAGAGACATAATGGCTGGAGGTTGTTTGTCTGTGGGCAAGCAGACTTACAGGTCTTAGAAACTACCACAGAGAGATTACTCTGGTATAAGCTGGTATAATCCTCAGCTTCTGCTATTTTATGGAACATATTACTGCTTTGCTTAAAATATTACACTTCTAGTATTTTTCATATAGTATATTCAAAAACATGGCAGCATATTAGGAACATAAAACTAAAACTTTGCTAAAAAATGCTGAAGTGAACACCTAAAAAAGGCTGAAGGTAATAGCTAAAAACGCTGAAATTAATAGCTGAAAAAGCTGAAATTAATAGCTAAAAATGCTGAAGTTAATATCTAAAAACGTTGAAGGTAATAGCTAAAAACGCTGAAGTTAATAGCTGAAAAAGCTGAAATTAAAAGCTAAAAATGCTGAAGTTAATAGCTGAAAAAGCTGAAAGTAATGGCTAAAAATGCTGAAGTTAATAGCTGAAAACGCTGAAGGTAATAGATAAAAACGCTGAAGTTAATAGCTAAAAATGCTAAAGTTAACAGCTGAAAAAGCTGAAGTTAATAGCTTAAAACGCTGAAATTAATAGCTGAAAACGCTGGAGTTAATAGCTAAAAATGCTGAAGTTAATAGCTAAAAACGCTGAAGTTAATAGATAAAAAAGCTGAAGTTAATAGCTGAAAACGCTGAAGGTAATAGATAAAAACGCTGAAGTTAATAGCTAAAAATGCTAAAGTTAACAGCTGAAAAAGCTGAAGTTAATAGCTTAAAACGCTGAAGTTAATAGCTGAAAACGCTGAAGTTAATAGCTAAAAATGCTAAAGTTAATAGCTGAAATACTGAAGTTAATAGCTGAAAAAGCTGAAATTAATAGCTGAAATGCTGAAGTTAATAGCTGAAAAAGCTGAAATTAATGGCTAAAAATGCTGAAGTTAATAGCTGAAAAAGCGGAAGTTAATGGCAAAAATTGTGAAGCTGATAGTCAACTAAAATATTAACTAGATGCCAAATTAGCCTAAAAAACAAAACATAAAAAGTTAGGTTAGCTAAAACATTTAGCATGTAGCTGAAATATTAGCTAAATCCAAAACAGCCCAAAAAATCTATGTAAATGCCAAAATAGCACAAAAAGAATGACAGAATGCAAATTTTTTAAACTTTAGAACTGTAACATGATTATTAATAATAAAAAGGCAGGAATATTATTCCAGAATAAATCAAGTTAAACCTTAAATAACTTTCAATATTTTACTCTCCATAAAAATATATTTTGTCAAAATTATACAAGTTAGAAATGAGCTCAAGATAACATCGTGTCATTAATAACAATAAAATAAAATGATCTGGAGGGCCGGATCCGGCCCCCGGGCCTTGACTTCGACACATCTGACTTAAGGAGTGGCTCAAAAACCTGCTAAAAACATCAGTTTCTACAGTCCTAAACAATTCTGGTGTCTATTAAAACATTTTCTTAAAAAAAGCGTTACGGAAGGCTTTTATTAGCGGGTTAAATTTGGTGTTTTTTGACTATTTCTCCATAAAACAGCTCAGGATTAAACCATTTGTATGCAGCAAAGCAATTAGTGCTTTGAATGTCTAAAGAAGATGAAACAATGGTTTGAAGATGACTTACAGACGGTCGCTAACAAAAGAATGAATCAGAGGCCTCTGGATGTTAGATTGCATTCTGTTCTGATGATTTGTGTGGCAACAATCGGAGCACATTTTCTTACCTGGAGGCAGCTGAATAAACAAATAGAGTAATTAAAGTTTTCGCCTGGAAGGGAAACAAATCAGTGCGGATTGTGAGTCGTCATTGTAAAAAGTGCTCATTTTAAAAGCCATGACTAAAAGAATAACAGCGTATTTATGCTGACAGTTTAGTTCTGTTTAATTTTAATGCCAGCCTTGAAGCTTCGTCTGCGGCGCTGCAGGCGATCCGGATCTTTGTGACTTTTTTTCTCTCCGATGATTCACCAGAACAGGAACCTCGGAGTCCTGGGATCCCCTGATTTACACATAAAGAGCTGAGCAGGAATACGAATGTAGGTTAAAAAAAACTATGAATATGGATAATAAAATGGAAAATAGATGAATCAGTGAAGAGTTTAACCTCAAATAGACAGTAACAAGAAAAGAAAAAAATGTCTTTATTGAGGAGTTTAAGAAGGATTGATCATATAAAACGGGTTCACAAACTTTTGGTAGTGAAAGGCAAATTTCGGAACCAAATCTTGCTCTGCAGAAACTATGTTCAAGAAAACAATAAAGATGATTTGATTTTGGCTAAAAATGGCACAATAATAATTAAAAGACTACTGGGTTTGAAAATGAATAAATACAAATATTGGAGTAAAACTTTAAAGATTCACCAAGGAAATGCAGAAATTAAGCAACAACCACATTTTTTTTTTCGTTAAAGAGTCACCAAACAGTAAATCAACTTTTTTTTGGTGTTGACCTCTATAAACAGGGCTTTATAAGTGCTTTAGTACACTGGAATCTTGTGATTGGTCAACTGATGTGAGTCCCACGTCTTTTTTTTTTAAAGTTTCCCGTCACGTGCTCTGCAGCTCCAGTATAAAAGCCCCGCCCATCTTTGATTCTGTAATGGCCATGGTTGTCAAAAATCTGCTTTCCAGTGGACTTGGACGTTGGGGAACTGTGATTGAGTGTGATTGGCGGTCAACATTTCCTCTCGGGATAATTTCCCTAATGTGTTAGCTTTTATTAGCTACGATGCTAGCATCATTTTACCACTGAGATACGGGTCCCTTTTGGACCTGCAAACCTTTACCTGTGCTGGATGTTGTGCCAAGATATGTATCCCCTGCCAGAATTTGTATCCCCTGTCGCTGGATCGTTGATTTGTGTTGTAACTCTCATATTGCAGCCTCACCGTCTGGGATTATATACAGAGAAAAATCTTTACGGAAAGTTCTGTGATGAAAAAATAAATTATTAGCATTATTTTGCATCACTTTCCATTGTTGAAGACACAAAAAAAGTGACGCATTGGGTCAAAAGTTCTGTAATTTGTTACATTTAAAATTATTAGTTTGCATCAAATTAAATTTTTATTTGAGGATTTTCTTAACTAAACATTTAATTTGATATAAATTAATTATTTTAAATGGAACAAGTCACAGAGCTTTTGTTAATTGATCCAACTTTTCACTTTTTTCAGTGTAGCCTGTAGCCAGTGTACCTTAGCCCCGCCCCTTTTTCATTTTTCAAATCTGGGCTGAGAGTGGAGTCAGCCTGCAACTGTCCTGTTGTGTTACTCTTTAAAGTTTAGGTATTTGTGTACGAGCTAAGGTAGATATATATATATATATATATATTTATATATATATTCACATTTTTTCTATTATAGGAATATTTTTGAGCAAACCACAAATAAATTTGGGAGAGTCATGCATTATCTAACATCTACACGGAAGTTATGTTTTAGTTTCCCATTGAGGTTTCTCATAATAGTGTATTACAACGTAATTCTTCATTTGTAACTCATACAATACATTTTGTGCGTAACTTTGAATACGTGTCCATTCACATCGAATAAAAAATATTACAAAAAACAATGTACACAAGTACAACTTAAAGCAACAACAGCCTGGATCTAACTACACACAAATCCTTAAAAAGTAGGCACAAATCGCCTAATACACACTCAAAATCAGATGACACTCTATTATCTCCAAACATTACCCTCAGATTTATATTTTCCCTCTGTTTTATCCAGTTCTGTCTGTTAACTCAAAGGTACAAATGTAAAAACATGCTGCTATTAATAACGCTCCTGCAGTCCTATTCATTTCATTGTGATGCACGCTGCTGGTTTTTCACACAAACCACCACGGCTATGAATGAAACTGGAAAGGACCATCACAAACAAGCGGCGTGTTTTTCTTCATTGGTGGAAAATAAGAGATGGAAAAAAAAAGTTCTCGTTAGCTTTGTAAAGGTTAGTTAATTAACTCAGACGGCTCAGCCGACTTTCCTACATTCACAACAAAAACGAGGCTGATATCTCGTCATTTTTAATTAAGCTGCATTGTATCTGACAACCTGTTGCAAACATAAATGGAGCTGTAAGCCGTGATAATGATACATGAAATGAAGGGAGGAGAAAAACAGCCAACAAAAGGTCTCTGGACAGCTCTGCTAATTTGTTAGGAAATGTAACTACAAAGCAGAGGTGTCGAGTCGGACTTTCTAAAAATTAATCAGCCATTTTAGATTAATTATATATTTAAGGGAAACAAGATAAAAGGAAAATTTGGATGAGAACAATGAAAAAGTTTCCTTTTTTTGCACGTCGGCTACATTCAAATTATTCAATTCAATAAAATCTTTTGTTACACAAAAAATGTAAATCAATGCTTTCCTTTTTGTTATTAATTATGCAAGGAAAGCCCATACCACCACACTACTGCTGCCATGTTTACCTACTGCTTTAAAGGCCTACTCCAATAAAAATAATCTTTTTTGTGCTTTTAACGTGTTCATGTAGCATTTTGTCTCACTTTTAAAAAATATATACAATTAAAACTACATTTCTGAATATGTATTCATTCAAATTTCCTCGGATCAGAAAACTGGATGCTAGAAAAAGCTGGGGCTAATGACGCAACCACTCAAGTCTCTGTTTTATTCCCATACTCCTCCACCTCCTTTCGTCCGAGTTGGTCTCTAGTTCAGAACTGTACGACTGGATTGATCTAATATTGCAAGCCATGTTTTTCACTGCTAATGTTAGCTTGGGGCTATAAAAAACAGAGCTTTCAGAGACAGGGTGGGGAAGGGGGCGGGGTTGCTCTGAGCCTACTTACCCGCCAGCAACCAAAAATTGTATTTCTAATGAGCTACTGTTGCTGGAGATACAATATTTCTTAAAAAGGCCTTTTGATTTTGGCTAAAAACTGTTTAATCACAATTAAAAAGACTACTGGGAACAATTTTATAAAAGAAAAACTGGCGGAATGAGACTTTAAATACAATTCCTATGGTGTTTTTAACATGTTTCTGTGCCATTTTCCTTCAGACGGAGAACATATATAAAGAAAATTAAGATTAAATTAGCATTATATTGCAATTCTTGTGAAATGCCACTTGAAAAAAAAACACATTTTTGGTGTAAAAAGCACACTGGGTTGGCCACAAGCTCAATGTTCTGCTCCATTCCGATGTTGTCACGAATGAGCAGACAGTTGGTCCCACTTGCAGCAGGTTTTCAGGCAAGAAAACAGGAGCCAAGCACAAAGCTAAATCAGGGTCAGACAGGCAGAGGTCAATCACAAGTAAGGAAAGAGCAGTTGTCAGGCACCAGATGAGGGTCAGGGCAGGCGGCAGGCAATCATAGATGAAAAAGGGTCAGAAACAGAAGATAATATAGAAACGCTCAGTAATGCAGGCAGAGTGGCACAAACAATACTTCGCACCGAGGGAGACTCTTTATGAAGCTTAAGTTTCCTTTGGGTTGATCAGCAGATGAGAGTCGGCTCAGCAGCATCCAGGAACCGTGTGCTGGGGTTTCTGGGAGATGGAGTGCATTCAGGACTCTGGAGGCTGCTCCCGCCGGTGGCCAGAGGCGGAGACAGAGCGCCCACTCCTGACAGATGCATTTGTGGTTGACTAGATTCATGTTTTTACTTTCCTAGTCTAAGTTAGCAACTGGCTCTAAACTGTACGGCTGGATAGATTCAATACAGATTAGGGTTGTGAGGGGCTGTAGGCTAGCAGGGGAGTGTGTAAATAAAGGAATGATGGGAAATAAGTGCAGGTTTACTATTTCTAATGAACTCTTGCCACTCTGCAGAAACTATGTCCTAGAAAACAACACTTTTTTTGTCTAAAAATGTCATAATCATTAGTAAAAAAAGATAAAAATAAATCAAAAGGTGATCAAAGTGGTATTTTATTCATAAAATGTTGCCCGGAAAGACTTTTTTCTCCCAGATAGACAGGTTTTCTCACTTTTTGTTCATCAGTAGCTTTTTCCAATAATCTGACTTTGTCCACAAGAGAGGGGCGGGTTTAAACCTCCTCCTCACGGCTCTCCGTGTTACTGCTGCTCGCACAGTCTGTCTGGATTTGGATTCTTATTCCAGGCATTACTCTGGCTTTCCAAAGCTCAATCCTCCGCTCCCACGTGTAAACAACATTTTGGTTGTCACCGTTTCGCACCAAAGCAAATGTTAAAACGTGTCAGAAATACCAGCAGGGCAGCAGAATCCGAACTAGAGGAACCACATAATCCAAACTACTTCCCAACAGGTTATTCAGCTTTGTGTTGATTTTCTGATGTAAAGTTAGTCAGATTGTAGTTTAAATAGAGGATTCAAATGTATATATTTCTAAAACAAAATAATTTAAAATAAAGTTTTCCGCTGAAGCGTGTTGTGATATATTCAGACCATTTGGAAGGTTTGTAATTTTCTAATGGCTTTTCTCGTATTGATTTGTGTGACTGAACGACTGGGGGAGACGGATCAAGTTCGGTTTGCATGAGGACAGAGTCGAGGCGAGGCCTGCAGAGACAATAAGCCGGGCTTCATTTGCATTTAGCAAATTGGACTTTTACTTCTCTAAACTTTTCTCAGGGGCAGAAGTAATCTTATTAGTTTGGTGTGAGATGGCACAGCTAAATGACCAAAGTTTGTCTGTTCCCGTAAGGTGGATTTTCTTTTTTTCTCCAGAGGATTTGTCTTTAAAGTCATGTCCTACTTGCTTCAAATCATTTTCTCCTAAGACCACGAGTTAAGGGAAGGGGTGTCGAACCAAAAAAAAAAGCTCATTTGGAAGAAACTTTGACCAAAACACGTGTGAAAGTCAGTTTTTCATGCTGACTTTCACGTGTTCTGTGAAAAAAGCTTCCTTTTCCCCAAAGTAACTCCATGCCCTACAAATAAGATTTATGTTCCAGTTATTAGAAACATTTTCTGGATACAAATCCGGATTTTCTATTAACATGCAGATCTATCTGTAACGCCCCGAGCATTATTTAAGGTTTTAATAGTTTCCTTAGGCAGCGGCAGAAACTAATATCCACAGTCACTATGGATGAAGAAAAAACATACTTTTTGTAGGATCTGTTGATAAATATACAGATTTTAAGGCTACAACTTTGAAAATAAGTTAAAGAAATAATGATGAAATGTTGGAAAATAGGATTTGAAACACAAAATTTGGATTTTGTTGGTTTTGTTGAAGAGGTCAAAACACCCACCACGTCTCCTTTTTTAGTGATTAAAAAAAAGTTAAAAGTTAAAAAATACATCCCAATTCTCAGGATAAAGAACTGTGCAGAATCATTCTTCACAGCTGTAACTAGAGCCCCAGGGCTGCTGTGACCTTGTAATTTTTTTTATTTTACAGCTGAGGGATGTATATTAAATGAGAAGAATATACCAGAATTATAACTCTAAATTCTCTTCATAAAGTGACACTTTGAACAAAAAAAAGGGCTTCACTGCTTTTAAATATATAATAAAGTATTCATTTATATTGAATTTACTTCATGTTTTATCGTCTTTTATTTATTTTCCGAGAATGTTTCAACTTTGTAAAGGTTTCTGAGAAAGAACATTTGGTTTTGTGTGAAGCCAGAAGGTGAAAGAGCAAAAAGGAGATCAGGGTTGGACAGAACTGGAACTTTAAACAATAGAAAAGTCCGACAAGGAGTTTTGGCATTTAAAGACTAAAAAAACGAAATAAAATAAAATACAAGCTAAATGGATACACAGAGACCACCTAAACATGATAAATCGTATTTTTAATCTTTTGCAGGGCAAGAAAAAAACAGTGGATTCCAAATAGAAACACAACAAATCATCAAATGAATCTCATCCATTCATGTCTTTTCCAGATATTCTTGATCTATTTTGGGGTTGCTGGAGCCTATCCCATTGTCTTTTTAGTGAAGGAGGGTAGACAGATCATCAGCTTGTCACAGGGCAACCACACATACCCACGTCTAAAGCCTTCTGGGGGGATACGAGGTCTTACAGCGAAAAAAAAAAAAAAAAAAGGTCAAATCTGCACTTTTTTTTTTCCTACGGGCATGCTGCGGGCAACCAGTACTAGTGAATTCTGTGTCGAAATGTTTTCATTTTTTCCACTCCCACAAATCCTTCTCAAGGAACCTGTAAGTGCGGTTCATGTGATAAGTGTGCGCTCATTTAAGAGTCAGAATTTAGGAAATTAGACATTAGCTGTTTCCATTTACTATAAATTTGTGCAAATTTGGATTTGGGACAAACTCTCCTAATGGAAACAAAACAATTACAAAAAAACTCACATTTATATAAAAAAATTTTGTTTTTGAGGTGTATTGAGATCGACATATTTCGCAAAATAGCAATGGAAACACTTATTTAAAACGAAATGAGCCACGTGACGAATAACCGGAAACAGCGTCACATAAATCATCAAAAGTTGAGCGTCTCATTCAGAACTGTTGGATCCACAGCTCCTCTGTCGCATAATTATTATTTATTGGAAAGAACGTAATTGTGAAATAATGTTTTTTTTTTTACATTTCTAGAATTTTGATAAAGTTTTAAGCATTTAAGCAGTTGGTAACAGACCAGTAATGACACTATAATAATGACCAAACTGTGGCATAAGGACGCTGACTAAATCCCCCAAACATTTTACTAAAACTTTGATTAGGCTTAAAAATATTTAAATACCTACCACATGCATGAGAATGGTATGTTCCATTTTTATGTTGTCCCATGAGTCTCAAGGTACGGCGGCTGAGAAGTGCTATTCCAGGAATAGGCTAATTTACAATTTAGCTAATACTTTAGCAACATGCTAACGTCTTTGACAAATGTAGTTTACTGAGGAATTGTGGGCAATTTTAGAGTTTAGCTAGTATTTAAGCAATGCTCCAGCTTTTCTGGCTAATTTGGAGTTTAGCTATTATTTTAGCAACATTTTTGGCTAATTTGTTATCCACTTAGATTTTGTAGAGTCATTTAGAGTTTAGCTTCTATTTTAGCAGGCTAACATTTATTACCAATTTCTTTTACTGAAGAATTTTAGGCTATTTTGGAGTTTAGCTAGCAACGAGCTAACTTTTTTGGCTAATTTGGAGTTAAGCTATTATTTTAGCAGCATGGTAACATTTTTGGCTAATTTGTTATCTACTGGGGTTTTATAGGCTAATTTAGAGTTTAGCTTTTATTTTAACAGGCTAACATTTATTACTAATTTAATTTACTGAAGAATTTTAGGCTATTTTGGAGTTTAGCTAGTATTTAAGCAATAAACTATGGCAACAAGCTAACTTTTTTTTGGCTAATTTGGCATCTAATGAGTTTTTTTTGGGGGGGCTAATTTGGACTTTTAGCTCATAATTAAGCAATACACTGAATATTTTTTGCAAAATTAGGATGTATTGGGGATTTTAAAGCAATTTTAATACAAAATTTTCCAAAATTTAGAGCAACTTCTTTCATACTACTTTAGCATTTCCAGTCTCTTAGCAAATTTAACATTTTTGCATTTTCAGCAAATCCCTTTAGCAATTAAAATCAGTTCGGTCACCATTTTTAGCAAAAAGCTTCAATATCTTCAGTGACTTTGTTCAGCCAAAAGCATTCAAACTAGCATTATTGCCAGTAATGCAACTTTTCTTGTTAGCATTGTTCCCATACCAAAAGAGAGGAACTCAAACGACTGTAAATACTCACAGACTAAGGGGAAGCAGTTGTGGGAATTAACTGAAACCAGAATAAATCCGTCTCAAAAAATAAGGAGATCTTAGAGAGCATTTCTAAATGCCGTGCATCTTAGCACCGCATTTATCAACCCCAATAGAAATAGTGTTTTTAACATTTTCTTGTAGTATTTTACTCACGATGGAGAACATATAGAACATTATTTAAGACTAAAACTGCATTTCTGAGAGTTTTTAAGTTGAGTAAACCAGAAACTCAGTTTTCATTTGATGAAAACTAACATTATTAAATGTAAGAAATTACAGAACGTTTGTAAATTGATCACTTTTTACAATGCAGATATTTTAAAATCTTAAATTTACTTTTCTTTACCACAAAATGCAGGAATATTTTCATCGCCAGTATCGCCAAATTTAAAGATCCAGGGATGCAGATGAAGTCTTTTATTTTATGTAATCTTTGTTTTTGCAGTGACCAGCTCAGTTTGTTTTCATGATGGCGTTCTCAGGAATGATGGGCTTGTAAACAAACGGTGAACACGGTGAGTCCAGCATCTTCTCTGAAGTGAGACACAGATCCACAGCCTGCACGAGCCGCCGTTTTCGCTCAGGCCCGCCTGTGTCCTAGGACGAAAAGCGCCACATCTGCAGTTCTGCTATATTAGTTTGTCCTCGGCCGGGCGGAGCGGCACAGACGACATTGGCGTGTATCTGCTGACAGATCAGTCTCACATCAAGGCGAGGAGCTCTCGTGTCAACTCGGTGAGTCTGCAGCTCTCCCTCCGTCCCGAACAAAGAGGATCAGACTCAGACCAAAAGCATCATTACTGCTGACATCTTTATCTCCCGGCAACCAGATTTAATAAGCAGTTTCTACTGAGGGTATTGAGGAGCTTTGGACGAGCTTCTACCTAATGCTTCAAAGTTTGTAGACTGTAGCAAAATGCAAAGTCACAGATGTCATTCGACTCCAGTACATTGTGTAGCTTTCCTGCTGAAAAGAGGACAATCTACAAATTCATGATGTATATTTGACTTCTAATTGTTTTAATGTTTTTTCTAACAGTGTTTAGGGAAATTGAACTAATTAAAGGATATGATGATTCAAAATTTGAGGGTAGAAAAATAAATTCTTAAATTCCTGGACTCACTTTACAGTATTTTTTTTTTTTATCTTGAACTTAAAGGCAAAGTAGACTATCAGTCCGTAAGGCAGAAACCAAAACACGACTCAAGACTGAAGAATCAACTAAACATGAACCTTATAGGAGAAATTTGGAGAACATACAGACAGAACCAAAGGAGGTCCAAACGAGCTGAACACAGTACATTCAGAGTATGAAGTAATGATTACTGAAAAGTTTACAATCACTATGGTATTACTTTTCTTTACTATTCTAAATGATTTCTTGTGGATGCTTTGAGATTTGATTACATCAATGATATTAATGATCCTTAACAGCCTGATTTTATTAATATTTGATATTAAGTCCTGAACCGGATGTTGATAATTCATGTAGAGACGAGTCGGGGTGGGATTATATAAGTTCGCTTCCTTCCACTCCCTTTCAAGTGATCTACTTGTGATTCATTAATTGAGGTATTGTGACCTGATTGCTTGAAATAAACCATTTAATTCATTCATTCATAGAGTATTCTACATTTATTCTGATGCATTTACTTCAAACACTTCTGCTAAAGAAATATGTGCTTCCTTTTTTAATTTCTAAAATTTAATTTAAGAAAAGAGCAGAAAAGGCCCTTTTCATGGTCAGACAGATCACATGTTAAGTTATAGTGTGTTTTGGATCCATTTGTTTGCAAATGGAAGTATCAGAATTGAGCACATCTACAATCTATTTTTTCCAATTACATTGTTGCATCTGCTTCTAATTAACAAAGATTTAACAAGAGAAATACTCAGAAATAAATACTTTTTTTCTAAATATCCTCGTTCATCAGAAAAATGTCACAATCATTAAAAAAAAAGATGATTTTAATGGTATTGAATCTATAAAATCAATGAATTAATGAGCACAAATTGGAAATAAAAACCTAATGTGAAATATCACAAAAAATAAAATTCTAAATCAGGGAAAATGGAAATGAATGAAGAACTTGTGACCCTAGAAATTATTATTTTATTTTATTTTTTTTACAATCTTTTGGTTGTTTAAGGTTTCAAAACTAAATCTCCTCTTCATCTAAAAAGGAGAGTGTGAATGGTCATCGGCCACCTACGTTTCTGTTTCCTTTTTTTTTGACCAAACCTCTGGCTTCATTCCACGCCGGCGCGCTCAAACGGACCCACAGAACCAAACTGAGTCCAACCTTTCACACCTGTTCCTCAGATAAGTGCTCACACCATTTTCTTTTTAGAAAATAAAGAATAAAACTCATAACAGCAAAAGTCAACGTGAGCTTTTGTCCCAGAGATGAAATGTTTTAAAAAGCCTGTCGCACGACGGCCAAACATAAAAACTGAAACTCTTTGGAGAGTGCTGCAGTTTGTGGTTGAGGAATAGAAAAAAATTAAAAAGCTTTCTGTGTTTTTATTTTTTTTCCTAGAAATTTTTTTCTTTTCCGCACTTTTACACGGAATGAGCTTGAAGGTGAGCAAGGTCATCATCATCATCATCATCGCAGCAGAGCTTCAAACCTACAAACTCTTCAGCCGCACTAAACAAAACGATACACAAATGCTCGTGTAAATCAGCAGAGGGGAGAACAAAGAGGCGAGGATGTTTCCGGACGATTTCATCTGCTGCAGTAATTATTGTGGCAGCTCGCTTTAAATGTCTTTAAAGAAGAGTGTCAGTTTTAAAGCTGTAAAAACACAGTGGGTCCAGGCCTTTAAAGTTCTTCCTCCTGCTCTAGAAGACGGAAAACTTGTTTTTTTAAGCTTTTTTTTTTAGTATTGCAAAGTAGCAGAATAATCTGCATGGTTAGAAAACACATTTTTAAGTGCAAACATTTTTTACAAAATGTAGACGATTCTGTAAAGTACATAGCAAAAAAAGTTCAAGAATGTTTATTTCTGACATTTAAAAAACGCATGTAGAACAGCAAAATATGAAAAGCATATAAACAACAAAAGCTCATAAATTCTCCCCCCTGTACCTTTAATCAATAATATTTCGAAATCCAGAACACCGAAAAATAAAAGCTCAGTGTCAAAGCTAAAAGTACATTATGTTACAATTATACATGTAATTCTTATTTCCAAAAGCACTCAAATGAACAATACAATCTCATTTTATCAGCATGTATATTTACAAATGTTTAGTTTTGTATTTGTACATATTTTTCAATAATCATATTTCTGTATTTAAACTCTTAAATGTATCTGCATTAAGGCTTTGTGAGTTTATAGCAGAATATAAAACAATAAATACTTTAAGTGTTTTTTTTTTTTTTGGAATTACATATTTGTATTTTACGATGAAGTATTAGGGCCACTTTATAAAGAAAGTTTTAATTTTTAAAATTACGACTTTAAATCTCGTAAATATACAAGAAAAAAGTCGTAACTGCTAAATTTCGAGAATAAATTCGTATATTTACGACTTTAAAAGTCATAGACTAAATTTATGACTTTTAATCTCGTACATTTATGAGATTTATAGCTGTAAATTTACGAGAAAAAAACTTGTAAATCGACGAGATTTAAAGTAGTAAATTTATGAGAAAACAGTCGTAACTGCTAAATGACGAGAATAAATTCGTATATTTACGACTTTAAAAGTCATAGGTTGAATGTATGACTTTCAATCTTGTAAATTTATGAGATTTAAAACCGTAAATCCACGAGAAAAAAGTTGTAACTGCTAAACTACGATAAAATCGTATATTTACGGCTTTAAAAGTCATAGGCTAAATTTATGACTTTTAATCTCGTATATTTATGAGATTTAAAGCTGTAAATTTACGAGAAAAAAACTCGTAAATCGACGAGATTTAAAGTCGTAAATTTATGAGAAAAAAGTCGTAACTGCTAAATTAGGAGAGTAAAGTTGTATATTTACGACTTTAAAAGCCGGAGGCTAAATTTAGGGCTTTTAATCTCGTAAATTTATGAGATTTAAAATCGTAAATTCACGAGAAAAAAGTTGTAACTGCTAAATTACGATAAAGTCGTATATTTACGACTTTAAAAGTCATAGGTTGAATGTATGATTTTCAATCTTGTAAATTTATGAGATTTAAAGTTGTAAATTTATGAGAGAAAAACTTGTAAATCTACGAGATTTAAAGTCGTAAATTTACAAGAAAAAAGTCGTAACTATTAAATTACGAGAATAAAGTTGCATATTTACGACTTTAAAAGTCATCGGCTAAATTTATGACTTTTAATCTAGTAAATTTATGAGATTTAAAGTCGTAAATTTATGACTTTAAAAGTCATAGGCTAAATCTAAACTCCTAAAACCTGAGTTTTACCTCTTGGGGAATCATGGGATGGATTATTGGGTAGCCAATGAGATCAAAGCCCCGCCCCCATTTAAAGTTAGGCTCAGCTCAGCAGCGAAAATTCAAAAATCAGAATTGAAACTGTAAAACTGAGGACTGAAAGTGAAGATTCAGAAAAAAAAAAAAAATTCAAAACAGCAGCTGGTACTAATGGATAATTTTAATTCAATCAGTAATTTTTACATTTATACATTTTTTTTTATTTCGAGTGTTCACTATTTTTTTGTCAAATTTTCAAGATTTGCTTCAAGTTTTCAGTTTTTTTAATAAAAACATTTTTTATTACAAATCTGTTTTTTCGCTGACTTTAAGCTGATCCTCATTCGACCCCAAAGCTTCCTCTTCCACTTATATATATATAAGTGGAAGTATAAGAGAGCGCCGGCCGAAATGAAGGCCGAAGGTGCAGAAGCTAAATGTCAGCACATGACAGATGTATTCACAAACACTTCAGCATGTTAACATGGAAACCACTGAGTTCTTATGGAGGTGGGAATCGTGTAGGACGCTTATATATTTACGAGAAAAAAAAAAAATCATAATATTAATTTTGTTTTTTTTTTTGCTGCCCCTTATACTCCGTCGTAGTATCTGGAATTGTTTCAATTTCTAAAATATAAATCTTGTTATTTTAATATTTGTTTTACTTTTTTGTTGTTATATTCTTTAATGATGATGTCATTTTTAAATCAATAAATCTTAATACATTTTTGTATTAGGAGATCCGTTGATGCCGTTTGTTTAAGTCCCTTCTGTTTATAGAGACAACAGAAATGATCTGATTGGATTGGCTTTGCTGGACGATGTTTGACAGCTCGACTCAGAGTGTTGACATGTTGATGAGCGCTATCAGCTGGAAGTTATCCGCCTCGACCTTCATGCCGTCCAGGCGCCTCCTACGGCGCTGAAGCCCAACGCGCCGAGCAAGCCCGTCGCTCTCCGCCACAGTGGGAGCGTATTGAAAACCGATGTGGCGCCCACTGATGAATGAAGTTTGAGTTTTGGACTTCAACACGTGGAGTGTGTGTGCAGCTGGTGATTGAGAGAGGATTTACAATTAATGGTACAGCAGACGGGATCAATTGCAATTAGGTGTTTGTAACACACTGCGGCTGATAAGCATCCCCGCCATCGATCAACACGCCAACGCCGCGCTCTCGCCAACCTGAGGCGCGCTGTGTTTCTTCTCACAGCAAAACGTAATTGACCCCTCAGGGTCAATGAACAGCTCGCAGGATTGGTCGTGGCGCCGCCGTTCTCCCCCCAGCAGGAAGGAACAGGCAGCCTTTGAATTTGCAGTAGTAGTTATTTTTATGCAAATATTGGACAACACGCTGACACGATCCTGCTGTACATGAATTTAAGAAAGCAGGAGGACTCATCGGGATTCTCTTCAGTTTTACTGTTCCATAAAGGTGAACTCGGAGAGGAAAAACAAACGCAGATCTTTCAAATCTGAATTTGTCTCTTCTACACAATCAAAGTCATTTCTAAAAATTCTATTTGAGTGTAAATTGCAGTTTTTTCTGCACAGTTTGGACAGGGGTGTGTCTTATACCTCCAAGCATTTTGTGCATTCAAATTGATATTTTGTGGATTCAAATTAGCACTTTTTGCACAGAAATGAGCATTTTGAGCACAGAAGTGAGCATTTTGAGCATTAAAATTGGCTTTTTGTGCACACATTGGTATTTTGTGCACATAAATAAGCATTTTGTGCATTCAAATTGACATTTTGTGAACAGAAATAAGAATTTTGTGTATTCAAATTGACATTTTGTGAACAGACATGAGCATTTTGAGCACAGAAATTAGCATTTTGTGCACAGAAATTAGCATTTTGTGCAATAAAATTGGCATTTTGCACACAGAAATGGGCATTTTGTGCATTCAAGTTGATGTTTTTGCATGCAAATTGGCATTTTGTGCACAGAAATAAGCATTTTGTGCATTCAAATTGACATTTTGTGAACAGAAATAAGCATTTTGTGCATTCAAATTGACATTTTGTGAATAGAAATAAGCATTTTGTGCATTCAAATTGACATTTTGTGCA
>NC_050531.1:4335094-4355640 GCF_002922805.2 Oryzias melastigma | reverse complement strand
GCGTGTCTTATACCTCTAAGCATTTTGTGCATTCAAATTGATATTTTGTGGATGCAAATGTACACTTTGTGCACAGAAATGAACATATTATGCATTGAAATTATCATTTTGTGCGCAAATTGGTATTTTGTGCATTGAAATGGGCATTCTGCGCATTCAAATTTATATTTTGTGCACATAAATAAGCATTTTGTGCATTCAAGTTGATGTTTTTGCATGCAAATTGGCATTTTGTGCATTGAAATGAGCATTTTGTGCATTAAAATTGGCATTTTGTGCACAGAAGTTAGCATTTTGAGCATGCAAATGAGTATTTTGTGCATTCAAATTGACATTTTGTGCACAGAAATGAGCATTTTGAGCACATAAATTAGCATTTTGTGCATTAAAATTGACATTTTGCGCACAGAAATGGGCATTTTGTGCATTCAAGTTGATGTTTTTGCATGCAAATTGGCATTTTGTGCACAGAAATGTGCATGTCGTGCATTCAAATTGGCATTTTGTGCACAGAAGTTAGCATTTTGAGCATGCAAATGAGTATTTTGTGCACAGTAATGAGCAGTTTCTGCACAAAAATGAGCATTTTGTTAGCTTAAACTAGTATTGTTTGCGCACAAATTAGCATTTTCTGGACACAAGTTACTTTTTTCTTGGCACAGATTGGAATTTTGTTTGTGCGCAAATTAGCTTTTTGTGCACAACTTGGCATTTTGTGCACACAAACTGGCATTGTGGAGGCACAAATTAGTATTGTGTGTGTGCACAAATGAGTAGTAGGAATTGATCACACAAAGTGGTCTTTTATCCTCACGAAAAGCCAATAAAAAAGCTCATTTTTGGCCACAAAATAGTAATTTATGCACTCGAAATGCTAATTTGTGACCAAAAAAATATGAATTTATGGAAAATGTTTTTTTCCTTTTGAAGGTCATGTCCAGGGCATCTTTGTGAGGTTTTGCAGCCATTTAGAAAAATTTGAATTTCTCTGTTCCTTTGTGCCTTCGGAGAGCAAATAAAAGCTCTTTAGAGGTAAAATATTGGGAGGAACTTGCTAAAGTTTAAAGTCTGCGAAAATGTCTCGGGGGTAATGTCACATTTTGAGATGGCAACCTTTAAATGAGGAGAAATGTGAATATTAAGACAATTTATTTAAAATAAAAAGACCCACCTTCCAGTTATCTTAAACATTCAAGAGTCAAATTTATTGTAGATTAAAGAAATATTTATCAAAGAAATAACAATATGGTCACATTCTGACACCTCAAGTCAAAGAAAGAATAAAAAAGAACTAAATAATAATGAGAAATAGCTTTTATAATTTGAAAAAAATGTTTAAAAAATATTTAAATATAGCGAACTTCTACATCTACTTCATCAAAGTGCTGTCCACATCATTAAAGTTTGTCAGGCTTTAACAGGGTTGGCGCTAATGCGGAGTAGACTTCCCTCAAACATAATCACAAATTTAATAATTCAATTAAGAAGATGGTTTCAGATTTATTTAAAAGTGCCTTTTCAATAGCACCAATCACAGCGGAGGAGCAGCAGAGACAGAGCTGTGCCTGCAGGGACTCTGACCTATTCAAAGGCTGATGAGAAATGGAGGCAGGATATATTAAGACGGGGAAAAAAGAGCAGTCGGGAGCCGACTGCAAGAGAGCGCCAGCCGAAATGAAGGCCGAAGGTGCAGAAGCTAAATGTCAGCACATGACAGATGTATTCACAAACACTTCAGCATGTTAACATGGAAACCACTGAGTTCTTATGGAGGTGGGAATCGTGTAGGACGCGTTTTGACTTCAAGTTGGTTTGCTTTCGCTCGTCAAAACTGGTAAAAACGAGGAAAGTTGTGAATATTTTAGTAAAAATTAAAGAGGGAATGCTTTTGTTGAGAGTTGTGTGATATTTTATGACTTTGGATCAAGTCTTACTGCTAATTCAACTATAAAAATATGTGCTTATTTTTTTTTATTTTTTAAATTGTGAGTTTTATTTTGAAATTCATGTTTCATCTTCCTGTCAGAGGATGCTCGCTCTACATATTGAACAAAACATATGAAACATACTGATAGATACAGACTTTTCTCAAAGAAAAAATGTTGGTAAACAAATTAAAAAGCCATTAAGAACAAAACAAATGTTTGAAATATAAGGTGTTTTTGGTTGATTGGATATAAATCAGTTGTAATGGTTTCAAGTCGGACCATCTGAACTAGAATGACCCGAATCTCAATTCAATAAATACTGGAGATGAAGTCTAATCAGTCTTTATTAACATGAAGAAATCAATTCATCAGATCTGTGGAGTGATTTTCTTTCAAAGTAAATACATTTTTTTTGTTAATTTTTGGTACTAAAACTTTTTTCCATTTCCTGATAAAATAATAATTTCTGCAAAAACTGCTTAAGCAAAGAAAATGTATTTATTTTGTAAAATTGACAAATACATTTAAATCAAATTAAATCAGAAATTGAGAACCTGTGAGTTCAGTATTTTGAGTGATAACCAAGTTTAAAAAAATACAAATTTCAGCTAATTAAAATTATTTTTTCATTTAACATTTTATAGATTTATTTATTGATAAATTAATTTATATAAACGTATTGCTGCACAGTTTGAACATTCAGTGGATTAACTACATATTTTTAATATATTATTAAACTGCTTAATAAAAATCTAAATCATTCAGCTGTTACTGAATCAAACAACAGATTGTTTTTGCAAAAATATTTGACCCAAAAACTCAGCAAAGTTTCCTAAAAAGTTGAAGATTCGTTTTCGGTGAACTGAACGACACCCAAGACGACGACATCCAAGTGTGAGATTTGGCGATTTTCACGTTTTGCCACAATATGGTAAAACGTCCTTTTTGTTTGTTCAGTGATCACAAAATTGAACATACATGCCGCTAGCTTCAGTCTACAAAGACCCCTGGAGTTTCGTCGACCTTTGACCTGGAGAAGAAGTCGCCATCTTGAATTTTCTTACAAAAAAAAAAAAAATCCCTTTTGGTACAAGCTACAATCAGAGACTCATTGATCGTTTCCTAACTTCTCTGACTTTATCGAGAAGCAATTGGGAAAAAAATGCTGCTAATAAAGTTGTGGATTTTGAATGGCGTGCACGTAGCTCTTTGCAAAAGTGGCGTTTTTCCTCCTACGCAAACGTTCTTCAATGTAAAATTGTGAAAATGTAAAATATTGATCCCAGGCTGAAGCTAAAACAACCAATATAACATGAGATATGAACATATAAGGAATGTGGGCGTGATTAGTAAATAACCTCCGTTGCTAAGGAAATCCAAAAGTTTACTTTTGCCGATTTTTATGAAACTCACGGCGATCTGTTCGGTGACTCCAGGCGACCAAAACATAAAATAGTTGCTATGGAGATAAAACCAACAGAAGAGCCACCATTTTGAAAAAAAGTCAATTTGTCACATACAGCTCAGACCTGCAGCAATTAAATGGTTTTATCTTAATACAATTTTTAATCAGTAAAGAACCAAATAAAAAGTCAAAAAGAGAAAGATACAAAAAAAAAAATGTATTTACACACTCTCAAAAAATAAATAAAGACATAAATAAATTAAAGTGACCTAGTTTCAGTTACTTTTTATATTAGAATCTGAAAGAAATAGCTGCCTTTTACATATGGAACAGTAAGTATTGATAAAAAAATGCATGAAGCAAAATTTAACAAAATAAAAAAAATAATAACTTTTTGAAAACCTAACAATCAATGAGGCACAATTTGGGGTTAACCCTCCATAGAGCCAGTAACATTAACCGAAAACAAAACAAAGAATAAAAAGTCTCAAAAGTATTCTTGATAAATCAGCATAACCAGGAATTGTTTAAAATGTACCAATAAGAGTGAATTAAAGTCAGACTTGCAACAAACTTTAATAAGTGAAAACCACAAGTGGCTTCTTGGATGAGACGTAGCCCTAATTAATCATTTAAATAAGAACAAATGAGGAAAACAGGCGTTTAATGTTACAGCTGTCTCGTTGTTTGAGGTTCACCAAAGCATGTTTATCTCTGGGACGCAGAGACTGTTGTTCTTCTAACCCGTCTGATGGCTGCCTCTTCCCGTGGGGTTCGTCCATGATCGCTAAAGTATGCACATATTCACAAGTCAAGAAATCAAAACTGTACATGAAAGCTAAACAAACTCATGTTTCCTCAACTCGTCATTTTGTCTTTCATCACATGAATAATTAATAATTTAATAAAGTTTGCATCACATAGTGGCATTCTGATGTCTTTAATAATCATCTCTAATACTCTGTGGTGAAAAGTGTGATGCTACTTTTGTGATGTACCGGTAAATGAATTTTGCTGCATAGAAGCTGGCATTCACTCACTTTTTATTGATGCTACATTCAGATACTGAAGGAATATCTAACCCCCCCCCACTGGCAGCAATCAGCATGCTTCAGTTTTAGATAAAAAATAAAATAAAATTAAAAGCTCCCCGACTGGTCTGAATGTTTGTGTGAGAGCCGGTGGGATCCCAAAAGCCAGAACTCCTTTTACTGCTATTAAAAGCATCAGCGTGACTCAGACCGAGACGGTTAATACTTCAAAAAATAACAGCACTGCTTCTTTTCTATGACTGTATGTATATATCGATTTTAATGAAATTAATTAAAGTTTGCATTAATTTACTAAACCAAATAGAGAGCTGTGATGCATTTACAACCGTCATTTCCCTTTCCTGTCCTACACTAATAACACAATTAGCTAATAACCCAAGAAATTAACTGTATTTGTGTTGCTTTAAAAATACACATTTTGTATGTCTCATAATATGAATTCTAAAAAGTATTGAATATTGAGTCCATATGTCTTTTTTTGTTGCTTAATAATCAAAATACCAATAAAAATGCAACTATTCAACCCAATGAAGAAAGAAGTTCAAGTTTCTAGAATTTTTAAACCAAATCCAGTTGAAGAGGCGGATCTAGTACTAGATAAACCTCATCTACATCCATCCAGTGAAATCCTCATTAGTTTATGCTTATTTAGAAGTGATTGTGGAGATAAACTCTTGTGACCAGTAATTCTTTATGATTTAGCTGTTTATTTTTCTTGGAGTACAAAAAGAAAATCCTAAAATATTAAATGTTGCTTAAAAAACTAAACTAAATTATACAGACAAAGTTCATACTAAAAGCCCATCTAAAAGTGACAGGAGTTGGTTTATTTCTAAATGTGAGTTATCTACTGTCCAAATTTGAGATTAGGACTGATTGTGAGAAACGGAAATTGTCTGAAGCATTTTTACATTTTTGGTTGAACGTTTATTATTTTACATTAAACAGCTTTGCACTCAGAAACCCTGAAGGATAATAGGACGGCCGAAGGAAGAGATATACAGTAGACCACAGATTAAAATAAAAAATGCCTTACAATTTTCACCCTTACTTGCTTTATTGTTTGGGTGCTTGCCACAACCTGTTGCCAGCAGCATACCCATAGATTTTTCACACTGTAAATACCTCCTATAACTGTTAATCCTACACTGTCCATTTGTATATTTATATTTTCGAAAACACTCTAAATGGATGAAAAAAACTTTAGTTTGTTGCTGTGTACTTAAGACGTGCAATGACAATAAAGTTGAATTATTTTCTATTCTATAACATTTTTGATTTGTTCCAACTGTATAGGCTAAAATAACCTTTTTTTCAGTTTTGTTCAGGCTGTATTGGAGTTAGGCTAATATTTACACGCTAGCTGTTTTGTCTAGTTTTTTTTCCCCAATTTTTTAGGATATTTTGAAGTTTGGCTATTTTTTTACTACATGCTAGCTGTCTTGGCTAAACTACGTGTTTTATTTATTTATTTATTTATTTTTGTTTTATTTTATTTATTTATTTTTTTTGCCATTTTTAGGCCAATTTGGAATGTAGCTAGTATTTTAGCGGGCTGTCAGCTTCAGTGTTTTCAGCTATCAATTTCAGCATCTTCAGCTACCAGCACTAGCATCTTAGCGGCTAAATTCAGCTTACAGCATTATCGCAGGTAATGCTATATATCTATAGTTCATAATTATGTTAAAAAGTTACGGTTTTAAAGTTTAAAAAATGTAGTTTTAGAGTGTTCATTAAATGTTTATCCTGTTCGACTTAAGGTGTGTTTTGGGTTTCGGCTCCTTGTATGTTTGAGTTTGACCCCCTTGCCTTAAATGAACACGTTTTGATTCAAGAAACTTAAGAATACAGTTTTAAATAAGTTGTGGAACTGTTTGATGACACTGGTTTGGGCTTTAACTTTTTCCTCCCTTTGATGGGCGCATTATCAGACGCAGATAAACAATGCTCTTGATTTCCCTCCACTGGAGGAGTGTTATCCAGCAGGGGCCGCCTGTCTTCGTTATCTCCCCCTGTCATCTGTGGATCTCTGTAAGGAAGTGAGACGTGATGTGCGATTGTGTCTCAACCCCATCAAATGACAAGAGACGGTGCAGCTATCGCAATTATCCCATTTATTCTGATGACACTGATGCTCCCACACGTCCCGTCTTTGTAATCCATGATGCAACAGTTGCAAAAGTTGCATCAATGAAACATTACGTGAATGTAAAAGGCAACAAGCTGTGTGACATATGAATATGCAAATTCAAACTAGACTTCTGCTAAAATCAGAAACTTAACAAGCTGACAGAATCAGGCAAAGTTTCAAAATCCAGTCTCAACTTTCTTAGAGAGAAAGAGGAGCACATGTTCAGCTCAGCTGATTATGAGGTGCACCAAAGAGGCCGCGCTTAGATCAAAAGAAGGGTAGAGATTTACAAAGTCAATCCCCACCACCCTGTTAGCTGCAGATACACTGTTTGATAAGGTCTTTGGATCGATGCGCTGATGGACGCAGTGACAGAGGAAGGGTGGTTGTGTTCTCCCAACCACCCACCAGGATCTTTTGATGTGCTGTGCTGTTACTGCGCTTTCTCACCATGCTGGAGCTTGATTGACCCAATAAACACCCCTGGTAAACAATGTTCCCTTGAACTCCCGACAGCCAAAATAATGATGTCTCTCATGCGCAGTTCTGCAGGTTAAAAGTTAGGCTTTCACCAAGGTTGGAAATTGTACTTAAGGAACAACTTAGAGTTATCTTTGAATTTACTTTTTTTTTTTTTTAAAGTTGGGAGCATCAATGCAGCTTTCAACTTTGTGGCACAAATCATTTGAGTTTAAACATCTGTGCACGGAGGGAGGTTTGGGGAAAACAGCCTCACCAGCCAAAATAAAGGACTAAAAATTGAAGTGCATGTGTTATGGAAATGTTACAATTTGTTTTAGGATATTGTTTAATATGCCGGGCTTTGGAATGAGATATTAAAACAAAAAAAGACATTTAAGGTTTTTACACTCCAGTGCTCACATACTAAAGACCATTTGTTATATAAAACATTACAAGAATGTTTATCTAAGTGCTATTTCCTGATGTACCTTGATGGCATTTGGAAAATAGTCCGCCTAAAACAAATGATTCCACTCCTAGAAACTTGTAAACGGATGTTTCAAACTCGTAAAACATCTGCGCCACTTTTTAAGAATTATTTGAAGCCTCTAAGCAATAATAATAAGGAAAATATTGGATTATTTCCATTTATTAGTAGATTTTATAGTAGATTTTTATGGAACCATTGCAGATGTCAGACAGATGGTTTCATGGAAGAACTAAATGAAACAAGAGGAGCCTTCTAATCAAAGAATATGACCAAAAAAAAAAGCCCATATCATGATACACTACCTCCGTGCTTCACACAGTCTTGATCCCATTTTTGGGCAGGTTTGAAGCCCTCCACCAAACTTGTGGAAGATGGAGCCCCACTAAAGTCGAAGGATTCCACCTGTGAACACCATCTGCTCACCTGCAGAGGGCGTATACAGGTAGTCTCCCTCTGGAAGAGGAGGTTCAGCGACTGCCTGCGTCTGGCCTGGACCGGCTGAGCGCAGCCTCAGGCTGCTCAGCGTTGTTGTTACGCTTTAGCCAAGTTTTTAGGGTTCCGGTAAGGATTATGGTCGGACTCCAACGGCTAGCGTTATGGCACTGATGCGGGCACTGCAGATAAACGTAACTTTAAAAGTGCAAAAGGAAATCACACTGTAGAAAATCACGTTGGACCTCTGGGATCGGGCCTTTGCGGTTCTGCAAATCTGTTTAATTGGGTTCAAATTTTCACCGAACTGCTGAGAATAGGGGTGGGATTACGGTACTTCCTGTACTGTTATTGCATGAACCAACGTGAGTGTCCTCAGCAGTCTTACACGGCTCGATTTAGCTATTTTAGTTTGGATTTTGGCTTTGGTAGTCTTAGTTAACGGGCTTTGTTTATTTGTTTTCTTGAGGTAAATGTTGGTGAGGGAGCTGCTGTCTCCAACGGTCGACGTGGCAGGGTCAGTAATCTCACCAACCTATTTCATGTTTGGCCGAGGTTCCAATCCTTTTTGGTTTTTTTAAACCGCACACTAATTATTTCACTTTGTTCTTTCGTTGCAGGACACTGTCAAACTGCTTTTACCCTTGGTGTCGTTTTTATGTTATGGTCCCCTTTTCCATTTTCTCCATAGACTTGTAGCCGGTTTGCCTATTGGGGTGTAACACGATGTGAGCCGTCTGCTGCAGCTAGACCGCTCCTGCATTTCACCCGAGCTGTAACGCTTGCTGTGTGATCCAAGGGTAAGGGGTACATGGTATGATATGTTTGGGCGCCATCTTGCTTGCAACCAGCACCCTCTGGAGTCCCCCGCTGATCTGTTTTTTCTTTTTCTGGTGGCTCCCTCGGCACAATCAATCTGGGGAAACTATAATACCCCAAACTGCTCATGTTTATCTTCTTTAAAAATACCACGAACTAATAAAATGCAGAACAGCAGGAAAGTCAACAACCACCAATACCATCTTCTTGGTGTTGTTCATCCTTGTGGAAGAACTATGGGTATAATTAGTTTTCCTCACACTGCTTTTGCATGTTTTTCTTTAATATTACAGCAAAAATGTGTGTAGTGGGAGTACTTCTTCGATGATAAATCTAGTTTTACTACATTTTAATACATGCACTATTCTTTTTTCCCCATAAAAGTACAACCTTTGGATGTAAATGCATTAAGTCAAACTAAATCCAAAAATGTTTTCGCTCCAACTCTAATGGAGACTCTGCTGTGTCTGGCTGGCATGAGGCCATCAATAAAAGGCCCTCCTCCTCCTCCTCTTCCTCCTCCTCCTTCTATTCCTCCTCCTTCCGTTTCTTATCAGCTGGACGAAGATTGCCACTTTCAATTGGGTTTATCGTATCAATTGTCCAGACTGACATTCAGTGTAAGACCTGGCAGCATTGTCATGGTGGAGAAAAAAAACAGTCTGGATGGAGTCATGGAAGTGTGTTAACGGAGACACCAAGTCAAGGTCGCTGTGTAATAGTCTCACACCACGGTTTTAAATACCAGGTGGAGTTGTCAGCAACTTTTAGTGTCTAGATTTAAAATGCTTTTATTAACGGTCCTAACACCTGGTATGTAAATGGAGCCTCAGCTGCTAATAGCTGCAGAGGATCGGAGATTCGCTCCTCGTCCTGTAGCGAAACGGCCAAACCGCACTGAGGAATGCTTTTGCCAATCTACCAAAGCGATAACACAGAGGAAACTAAATTGAGGGCCCTCCTGCTGGGAGGTAAACACTAACACACCATGAAATCCCATCTTGTCCTTTGAGACTATCAGGTTGCCCTCCGAATACCCTTTCAGAAACTCCCTCCGCACTCCTGCTCTGTACCGCCACTCCCTCGGCACCGCGGAGTGCTTTAACTTTTGTGATCTTTCCTAAAAACAATTTTCCTTTCAATCTGTTGAAAAACATTACTGGACCACTGAAGGATGCGAGAAAAAAAAGAGAAGGAAAAAACCCTGCTGAGCTGAAACTACAAGTTCACAGAAAAAAAAAACTGTAATTGGTGCCAGAGTTGGTATCAAAACCTACATGTATACATCGTGTCTTTTAGTGGATGGTGGTGTGTAGGTTTGATGCAGGTGTTAGCTCTATTGATTTAAAGAGCTTTAAAAACTGATTAAAGCAAACAAGTATAAAACAGAATTGATTGCTGCCTCTAAAAGTATTATTAAAAGTGAGATGTTACGCAAATATTTTAGATAAAATCTTTCAAAAAACTTTAGGTAAATATGATTAAATTAGGGTTTGTGTAGATTATGTAAACGTTTATGTTTATATGTTCATTTAAAATGTTGCCTGGGCTTCATATTTATGTAAAGATCATTTTCATTTTCTTCGTTTAATGTACTTTGATTTACTTTTATTGATTTAGTGATGATGTAAGTTTTCTTCTTTCTGCTCTTTTTCATTTATTAACTTCTATAATTCTATTTAGTATTTTTTTAATGTTATGTATTGTTATTAAATGAGATTTTTAAAAATGAAATAAAATAAAAAATATATACAAAAGGGGTTTATACAAATATATGCCTCGTGTGTCAAAAGATTTATTTTGTAACAGTAAAAATCAATCCTATACAAGAGACCTTCAGCTCTTTTCTGTTTGCTCAACTTCTAAACAGGACAAGTTTGAGTAAATAAATAAATAAACAAACCCGTTTTTGTTGCAGCGGGAGGGCTGTAAGCTAGCAGGAGAGAGCGTAAACAAATGGATGATAGAAAATTATGGAAGGTTGCTCCACACCAACAACTCCGACAAATGTCTAATAAACTACTGGCGCTCTCCAGAAGAGGTCCTAGAAAACGACACTATGTTTTTTATTTTGACTAAAAACAGCATAATCGTAATCAAAAGACCACTGGGAACACTTTGGAAATAGATGATTATTGAGGGGCCCTTGAATATATTTCAGAACCGCCAATCACCTACAGCTCTAGTGTTTCCATTCTCAAATCCTTAATATCTCTAGAACTCTGTTTAAAACTCATGAAAATCTGTCTTTCCAACTTTCTGTGTGGCGGATTCTTTTAAAAGACAAAAACATTTTTATTCAGACCAGGTTTTATTTAGTTACCCACTATCTGTCTTGTACTTGTCTTAAATTATATGGTATCTTACTTATTAGATCTGGTTTATTTACAGCAATTAAAAAATACAAAAGACGACAAACAAAAGAAAAAAGATAGATATAAAACGTTGGATAAATAGTCCTAATCATCCAATTCCAAATCATCCAAATGGTTTCGTTTATTGGAAGTAAAAAACATACACATGTAAATGATTAAATTAACCATAAAAAAAGACATATTTGTAGTTATACACACAATACATCTATTGAATGGAAAGTTTGACGAAAGGAGTTTAACTGTTTGGAACGGGGGGAGTTTATATAACACCACCCCATGTTTCACTATTTTATCTACTTTTTTATTTTTGATAATCAGGTTTGTAAGTATGAGTTATAGTTGTTTATATATTACCAGACTAAGTGCAGATCATTTGCATAATATATTAGTTCTGATAATATTAAATATTGCGTTTTATTTATTCATTTTGGTTGGATTGTGTATATTGTACCTTGTGGTTATATATGTAAAAAGTGCTATAAAGATATATTTTCTTCTACAAAGCACACCCCATAATGAATTACATCATTTTGTTTTACTGATGGCTTGCATATTTAGGAAAAAAAACAGAAGAATATATAACTAAGATCAAGTCTAAGGCAGGGACCTAAAAGGAATAACATGCTCTAAATGTCATTATTTGCTTAAACTCAAACATTAGATTATAAAATGGTGTCTGCTGTCAGGAAGGCAGTTTTTGAAGCACAAAAAACTCTCTGAGTTGCTCTCATCTCCAACTCAGAAAGTCAAAGCAGACAGAGTGAGCGCTGACTGTAAGCGGGCCAAATTAAATGTATGAATGGTGTTGGTCTGACACGGTTTATGATCTTTTTATCCTTCCACGGCAGCACATGAGGGATGAGGATGGCAGCTCTTTCTTTTCTGGATTTTCAACTCCGTGAATCCAGGAATTTATGAGTCTCATCTGAGCAGACTCGATGTCATACCTGTCAGGTAAAACCGAAGACTTTGAGCTGGAGGTAACACTTTGGCTACACACATAATCAACTGTGTAATGAGGACTTTCCTTAACAAATAAAAAAGGATAATTTAGCTTATATTTGTTCTTTGCCACAAAAAATATTGAGAAAACAGAATAATTTATATTTTTATTGAATATATGTTTTCATTAGACAAATTTATCATTGCAAATCTAATTTGTGCAATTCCATAGTCAATGGAAACGCAGCTTGTGACCATGACACTTCTACGATGAACATACTTTACTAGCTAATTAAAGAAGGCTGCCTATTCCCTTTTCAAACATGGATTTTTGAGACTTTGAAAAAATAATAATAATTTGTACTATTTTGTAGTGTTCTACATTAGTCCTGCCACAGACGATTATTTTAATAGTCGACTAATCACCGATTATTTTTTTAATTAGTCGACTTATCGGGTAATTCGCAAACTGGATGTAAAGCACACATCTTAATCATCATTAACTTTAACTAACTAAAGCTGAATTTGTCTGCTGAAGATGCTTGTGCTGATAGCTGAAGATGCTGAATTGACGACTGACATGGCTGAAGCCGATAGCCAGGTAAAATATTAGTTAAATGCCAAATTAGCCTAAAAAACTGAAAAAAGCCTAAGCTAGCCAAAAAACTAGCATGCTGCTGAAATATTAGCTAAACTCCAAATTAGCTGAAAAAATTGAAAAAATCCTAAATTAGCCAAAATAGCTAGCATGTAGCTGAAATATTAGCTTAACTCCAAAGTAGCCTAAAAAAATCCTAAATTAGCCAAAATAGCTAGCATGTAGCTAAAATATTAGCTAAATGCCAAATTAGCCTAAAAACTGAAAAAAAACCTAAATTAGCCAAAATAGCTAGCATGTAGCTGCAATTTTAGCTAAACTAGAAAATAGCCTAAAAAAAGCCCAAATTAGCCAAAATAGCTAGGATGCAGCTGAAATATTAGCTAAACTCCAAATTAGCTCAAAAAATGGAAAAAATCCTAAATTAGCCAAAATAGCTAGCATGTACCTAAAATATTAGCTAAATGCCAAATTAGCCTAAAAAATGAAAAAAACCCAAATTAGTCAAAATAGCTAGCATGTAGCATAAATATTAGCTTGACTCTAAAGTAGCCTAAAAAAATCCTAAATTAGCCAAAATAGCTAGCATGTAGTCGAAATATTAGCTAACCTCTAAATTAGCCTAAAAACCTCAATAAATTCCAAAATAATCCATAAAGCTACCAGAATGTCATTATAACTTTACTAAACTCTGACTCCATATAACAGAAAGTAAAGACTAACAGACTATTAAATTAGTCGTTGACTATTTTATTAGTTGATTTGTCGACTAATTGTGGCAGACCTATTTTCATGTTTGTTTTGAAAGTTTGAAATAAATCAAAATCTAAAGTATCACAGTATATCACCGTTTGAATGTCAGAATTAATTTCACTAATAAACTTTTTTTTAAGTTTGAGTGTAATTTTTTTAGTTAATGATTTATTTGGAAAAATTTGAATGGGATTACTTTAATTCAAATAATGATTTATTCCTATTTAAGGGCAAGCACAACTTAAATCTTCAGCAGTTTTGGTCATTTTGCATTTTCTTACATGAAGCTCATGTTTGATTTGGATTTGAATGGTTTTTGAATAAACTTATTGGGTGTGGCGATCAAACGTTAACTATATACATCGCGATACAACTTTTTCTTATTTTAAACATCCCAAAATTAACATTTGCAAGGATTTTTTCTTCTTTGGTGAGTAAAAGTTAGAGGCTTAGTCGCCACATGGCCAGTAAAAACGAAAAAAAAAAAGATATTATATAAAAATTCCCTCACCCAGCCATAAAGTATCATGTTATAACAATATTTTTTTGCATATTTGCTCAGAGTTACTGTCTGAACGATTAGCAACTTCTGTCCAACAGCCGTCCTTTGGTTCTGGGGCGTAATTCGATGTGCTAAGGTGCATACTCCCACCTAGTGTTGAGGGGTGTGCACTGCACCTTCACGTTCGCTGAAGGGACATCGATCTATGTAGTTGGTGCTGCTGCTAATGTCTGAGTAAAGGAGCAGCCAATCACAAAAGAGTCTCCGCCTTGTCTGTCTTGATTGACAAACAGACTCATTCAGCTAAAAAAGCTCGTTATGAAATAAATAAGTTACCCTGAAATGTGAAATAAAAATATCTACTTTGGAAAAAATAGATTTTAAAATCAGAGTTTCTGGACAAAAAACATGATTATAACAATATTCAACATGACAAAACATTCTTATTATAACAAATATTTATTATTATAACATAGTTTAAGCAAAAATTTAATTTATTTGATAACAATATGGCCAATTAAAAATTATTTTGCAGGTTTTTCACAATTTCATGATCTTTTTAGTTATTGAAAAGATTTTTATTGGTGTATTGTCCGATTAAATAAGGTCATATTTAATTTATTTAATTTTGAACAGTTTGGGGTTCCATAACTAACTACTTGCAGAAACATGGAGTAATATTTTTAAAATTAAAAGTAAATTATTAAATTACTTATGCGTCACATTTTTTTTTTTTATATTCTGTCTAAAGAGTATCAAAACAAATATTTCCTGCAAAGTACATTTAATTTCACACAGATGCATAAACAATGCAGACTTGCAGTTTATTTATGTTTCAAAGACTCCGAATTAGGAAGCAGCTTCGTCCCAAATCCAGCTTTATACTAAGTTGTGTCCACACAGCTCTCCTACATCACCTAATGCGAGCAAACACAACCTTCAAATCCCGTTTTCAGTCAGGCAAACATAAATAGCATCTATATAAATATCTCTGAACATCTGAGAAAACACTATAGCCTTTCAGAGGCAAAAATCACACTTCTCAAGTGTGAAATTTCAGTTATTTAGGTAAATACTGTGACAACCTACCATGCTGGTCTGCCCTGTGACCTGTAACAGTTTAAGGACATCATGGGGACTAAACAATCTCCACAAATAGAAGTGAATATCAGCTGCAGACAACATTGTAACAACATTCAGCTCAAAAGATTTGATAGTTTTCCTTTCAGGATTTATGGCAGTAACAGCTCTAACCATCCATGCTGATGCAGTTTAATGTTGCTTCCATTTAGTCTCCTTATGTAGTGCTTCATAAATCCACACCACCGTCAGTCTGACACATTTCACATTTATCTGCACTTTCAACAGATTAGTGAAGTAAAAAAGACCAGCTTATCGTTCCCTTTCTTCAATGAAGTGCTTTTAAACAGATTTTGCGTCCAGCGGAGTAAAAAGAGCCGCTGTGTGGTTAGGAGTAAAAAGAACTGCCTGACTGAGTCACGATTCAACTGAAGAAATCCAGCTCCAAGATGGAGAAAAATATGAATATTTTACTTTTTAGTTCAGAATTAAAACTTGTATTTTTTTAACATTATTGATCAAATGTTGGGTTGTTTTTAATGTCCTTAAATAAGGGTTTTGACAGAGGTTTAACTGAACTTCATCTTAAAGACATACAACACGATGACAACAGCTAGTACAGCAGAAAATAGCTTTTATTTTGAAAAATGTACTGGACTTTACACACTTTGCAAGTGTTGCTAACAGCTCAAACTTCACAAAAAGTACTCGGCTCAAATTTGAAGCTAGTGCTGCCACAAATGATTATTGTAATAGTCAACTAATCACCGATTATTTTTTCCGATTAATCGACTAATCGAGTCAGGCATAAAGTGGACGTAAAGCACGCCTCTTAACCATCCTTAGATTTAAACTAAATATATAGCATTACCTGACGATCGGTGAAAATGCTAAAATTGATACCTAGAAACGCTAAGGCTAATAGTTGAAAACATTGAAGTTAATAGACAGCCAAAATATTATTCAAATGCCAAATTAACCTAAAAAATGGAAAAAACAGCCTAAGTTAGCCAAAACAGCTAGAATTGTGCTAAAATATTAGCCAAATTCCAAAACAGCCTTAAAAAAAAAAAAATCCTGAATTAACCAAAACAGCTAGTATGTAGCTGTAATTTTCGCTAATGTCCAAATTAGCCTAATAAAAAAACTGAAAAAATCCCAAATTAGCCAAAAAAGCTAGCATCTATCTGAAATATTAGCTAAACTCCAAAATAGCCTAAAAAGACCATAATAAATGCCAAAATAGTCCAAAAAGCTAGCAGAATGCCATTATAACTTTCAACTTTACTACACTCCGACTCCATATAATACAAAGTAACGACTAACCGACTCTTAAATTAGTCGTCGACTATTTTAATAGTCGATTAGTCGACTAATCGTAGTCAATGAAGCCAATGAAAAGGATACAGAGCGCCGGAGAGGCCGCACCAGACTGGATGGAGTGGGTGAAAATGCCAGTAGATTTAAAATACTCAGACCATCTGACACCAACAACTATATGCCCTGTTAAGTCACTTCAATCACCTTTTTTCATCATTCTGATGCTCGGTTTCAACTGTACCAGATCATCTTGACCATAAGCCTAAATGTATTGTGATTGGCTGATTAGCAATGTATGCTAATGAGCTTTTGGACGGGTGTTGTAATTGTTGTATTTCCTAATAAGAATACGTTTTCCTCACTATTTTTGCCTCGATGTGTTGCAGCTCTGGTTTTTGAAATCCATTTTCATTAATCATACAGGTCACGTTTGCGAAACACTCAAACGTGTCTTGGAGGAAACCTTCTCTGAAAGGCCATATGGCGGAGCGTGAAACATTAAACTCAGCCTTTAAAGTATAGATGTGGCTTTATCAAAGGGAGACACAAACTATTTCCTCCAGATGCTGGAACAGGTTCCTGTTGTCTTATTGAATTGTAATCTGGTCTGCGGTTCATACACCACCCAGCTGTTGCTGAGCTTCTTTCTCTGGCTGTCTGCATCCATCCCTCTGTAAACAGAGGAGGGCTGCATCCCCCCCCCCACCCCCCCGTGGCTGTTAAATACAGCAAAAATGGAAAACACCAACCGAAGCTGAATCAGGCAAATATTCCTTTCAAAGGAGCCGTCACCTGGACGACCTCACGCTTGTTTACGGGAACAAAACATATTTTTGCTTTATTATTGCTGCGCTGAGCAGCTAAGAACCTTTGTTATAGATTAGCATTTCTGCTTTGAAACTGACAAAGTGAGGATTTAACCAAAGCAATTCGATTCATTTTCTATTTTCCCGGCAGACAAAACAGCAAAAGCAGCGAACGCCGTCGGGAGAGCGGCTCCGTGATGGAAATTGATTAGTGGAGCCTCAAACACATGAGCAGATGCAATTGTTTCGCCTACACAAATTTGCAGAGTATGCTACAAAACACATATTGACAACAATATTACAATTTTTTAGTGGAAAAATACAATTATTGGATTCTTGCTGGTTTTATTGTTTATTCTTCTGTTTTAAGTTTCTCATTAGAAGGATCTGAAAAATACAGAAGCTTCATTTGAAACAGAAAGTCCAGATTTAAATGAACTTTACTAAAGCTGATAATGTTTGGTTTGTAAATTAAAGTCAGACAATAGACCGTTTTAACATCCAAAACAATCTTCGTGTAAAGTGACTACTGGTTTATAGGCAATGGCCTGACAAAGTGGAGAACTGAACGGTGTTTAACACAATTTCACATAAATAATAAAAGGGAACATTAAGAATTCCAACAACAATTTATACAGTAGTTATTTTGTAAATTCCCTACCTAACTGTATTTTTATTTCTTGTCAAAAAATGCCAAAAATCCTGCACAGCTGCTTCCCCAAATTCTTATGAACCAGCGACATGAAGTCAGGGGAGGCAATATAACTTAAATTACATGAGTCCAATTAGATAAAAATATTTTTCCTTATTAAAAAATTCTATAATTACTTTTTTGTGTGGGTTTTCAGTAGTTATTTACTAAAAAAAAATGCAAATTTACGAGTTTTTTGACCAAATACATGATAAATCGACAGGTGAGGCAGCGGCTGCCCTTGCCTCCCCTCTGCTGAATTCACCGCAGTTTTGATCTTTATATCCCCATTAAAGAAGCTTCATTTTTATTTACTTCATTTTTCTATTTCTCACCAACTGTGCGATTACTTTGCTGCCACTTTGTGACCCATCTAGTCTTGTTGATTGGCTAAAAATGCACTTTAGGAATACACTAGGTGAGGCAGGCACTGATGATCCCAGAGTGTGACACCACGGCTAATTAACAAGAGTAGAAGCAAGTCAAGTACAGCCTTTAATATTGTTTAGCGTTGTGGAGGATTACATGTCTAAACTATGGAGTTTTCATTGAGACAAAAAGACTTTCAACACTGAAAAAGGAAAACTTCTACAAACAGGTTATTGATGTGTTTCTTCAGAAGGAGCCGCACACAGACTTCATTCACAAGTAAAAGTAAACCAATAATTACAATTTTGCTGTTTTTTTTCTATACCACAGTTTGTATATTTGTTGAAATGAAATGTTACAATATACTTCAACTGTTGTCAATCAAATGGGTATTAAGTAGGGTTCATATGTTTGTAAATCTGACGGATGACGTCAGCACCTCACCAGAGGAGGTAAGAATATTAAATGCATCGTGGATGATTTTATCTCTGACAACTCGGTCAAAGTTAAACGAAGTGCTTCAATGAATGACACTCGTTTGATTATGAAGGTAATTAAGATTTTTATATGTCCAATTTTTCCCAACTTATGCTAACAACAGCTTAGCACAATGAGATGTAAAGCCGTAAAACAACTTTTCTACCCCATTAAAGATGCTTAAATTGTTTACAAAATCACTGAAAATACACTAAAGTAAGACAATTTCAGCGGGTCTTAGATTAAAGTAAAATTAATAACTGTTGCATTATTTTATAACGTTGCTTTTGCCACAGTTGTGTCGGATCTGCGGGAAAATAAAGGTAAAAAAAGATCAAATTAATTGGAAGCCTTAAAAAAATAAAGAAGTGATGTTATTTCTAAAATATGTATATCTTTTTTTCTTCACCAAACTTATTTTAAAATCCATTTTTTTAAAGCCACATTTAATATATTCGCTGTGGTGCTAACATTGGTAACCATTCTTGTTTTTACAATTTAAAATACCTAAATTTAGACTTTGACATAGTTAAAATGTGTACAATGTGCCTCTTAGTTGTGCATATTACATGTGGCCAACATTAATTTCCATCAGTTTTTGTGGTGGTCGCACTTAAAATGAGCAAAAATATAAACCGTTGGAATAATATCTGCTATTTTCAATAGACCCTCAAATACTGAAGGATTATTTAAATCTGTATTTTGATTTGTGAATGCTTTAAGGGAGGAAATAAAAAATACAGTTAGCTAAGATATTTATGATCCAGAAGGGTTTAAACTAAGCTTACTTTGGTTTTGACTAATAATCATGGAGAACATACATTAAAAATGAGCTTTTCTTTAAACTTACTCTACTCTTTTTTTAGTATTATTTTTATTATTCTGCAGCTCTAGTTAATAGTTCTGCATCAAAATGCAAAAATGTGTAAAAAAATAAAAATAAATTGAACAGAAGATGTTTCTTTTTTTTGGTAATTTTTAGGTTTGTGTGGATTAAAACACCTTCATGCTATACTGCTAATATAGAACATATAATTGAATCCAGAACTCCTCTTAATTTAGCCTCATCTTAAATGGAAACACATTTTTTAAATATTTTTTAAAGAAAAAAAAAATCAGAATAAACTGATTTTAAAAGCAGAAAGATGAATTAAAGTGAAGCAGTGGTCAGTCACATTAAATCTACCCATCAATAAAAACTCATCAGTAAATGAAACTCCAGCAGAGAACAAAAAATGCAGAATCATGACTCTTCAGCACAAAAAAGCTTCGCCGTTCCACCCCACTTCCTCCCCTCACGGTGTCATGACTCTTTTGTAATTTAAATGTGGACAGTTTTCTCATTAATGTCCGTAAAATCCAAGAGATTAGTCCGGGGCAGAAGAGCCGCTCTGCAAGTTTCACCCAGAAGAATGTTAGGTTGACACCAGCTGAGTGAGCAAAACCTGCCAGCCAACCGTCCGACAAATCCCCAAAACTATTACACCAAATATTAGCCGATCTTTTAACAATTCATAATGACACGGAGGGGGGATTTTTTTTTTTTTTTTAACAGGTGCATTACTGCAGAATTGCCTTGGGGACAGAGATTAGCTACAAGTGTAGGAGTGAATGAATAATGCCAAGAACCGAGTATTACTGTGGACTTAGCTCTGTGAGGACTGATCCGGCTGCAGTGGGAATGTCACTATTTAAGCCTATAATGTCTGTCCCCAGAGCTGACATTTGTTCAGACAGTAAATATATTGCAGCTCAGAGGAAAAATAAAAATATGTGAGAAAGTAACAATTTCTAAGCTCATTGCATGAATGCTTAGTAAACTCTCCTGTATGGAAGCCCAAACTGTTCATAATTATATAAATGAATACAACATTATTTAATCAAGCAACACTCCGATAAAAGTCTTTTCAATAA
>NC_050531.1:4326771-4335071 GCF_002922805.2 Oryzias melastigma | reverse complement strand
TATTCATAAACTTTATAGTTTTTGAAATATTGAACAAAATATCCAAATAAATGAGAAAGTCTTCAAATTTCAAAATATGTAACAACAAGCCTTTAGATATATTATGTTTTCATCTTTTATAGTATCTTTCAAAAAACCTTTTGTTTTTGGCTAATTTGTGATCTACGGAGGGTTTTAGGCTAATTTATAGTTTAGCTTCTATTTTAGCAACATGCTAACGTTTTTGACTAATTTAGTTTACTGAGGAACTTTAGGCTATTTTGGAGTTTAGCTAGTATTTAAGCAATGTGTTAGCTTTTTGGATAATTTGGCCTCTACTGAGGTTTTTTTATACTAATTCGGAGTTTAGCTAGCATTTTAGCAACATGCTAAGTATTCTGGCTAATATAAGACCTACTAAGGTTGTTATAGGCTAATTTAGAGTTTAGCTTCTTGTTTAGCAATTGGCTAACGTTTTTGACTAATGCAGTTTACTGAGAATTTTTTGTCTATTTCACAGTTTAGCTAATATATTAGCGACGTGCTAACATTTTTGACCAATTTGTTATGTACATGGGGTTTTTGAGGCCAATTTAAAGTTTAGCTTCTATTTTAGCAACATGCTAACGTTTTTGACTAATTTAGTTTGAGGAATTTTAGGCTATTTTTGAGTTTAACTAGTATTCAAGCAATGTCTTCGCTTTTTTGGCTAATTTGGCATCGACTAAAGTTATTTTATGCTAATATGGAGTTTAGCTAGTATACTTAGCAACATGCTAACGTTTTGGCTATAATAAGATCTCCTAAGGTTTTTATAGGCTAATTAAAAGTTTAGGTTCTTTTTTAGCAATTGGCTTACGTTTTTGACTAATATAGTTTACAAGACACTAAATACTTTTTTCAAAATGGGCATTTATTAGGGATTTTACTCAGTTTTACAAAATAAAAAAAAATAGATCAACTTCGTAGTTAATTTGCAAAATAAAAAGTCTTTTAGCAAATTTAACATTTTGCAGATAGCTTATGCATTTTCAGAATATCCCCGCAGCAAAGAAAGTCAATTGCGTCGCCATTTTCAGCAAAAAGCTTCAGCCTCTTCGGTGACTACTTTCAACAAAAAGTATTTACTAGAATTATTGCAGGAAATGCGACTTTTCTAGTTTTATTTATCGCAGACCAGGCAGGGTTCTCAAATCTGCAAAAGAACTGCTTGCTCAGATTGTGGTCGTGTTCCACCTTACAGACGGTGATAAAATGCCCCCCCATTTGTAAAAAGTGACAGGAGGGCCGGAGAAGCACCTACTCAACCTCCAAGATTAGCTGCAAAAATGAGGGTGGCAGAAGCTAACAAGACGAGCTGTTCTCAACACTTGTCAACTTTTTCAGACATTTTTTTTTTCAGATTCAATCCACTTAAATGAGCTGCCTTAGTAACAAGTGGCTGATTCACCGCACTGATGGGTCTGCTTCGTTTTTGCCACTTGAATAAAAAAAATTCTATATCTTTAAGACATTTTACTGGGTTAAAACAGCAACAAATGTTAATCCTGCTGTTAAATAAAATGGATCCGTTGATGAGTTTGTTCCACAGGAGTCTTGTTGGTGCTGTGAAGCCGCCAGTCAGAGGTGTGAATCAAAACAGTTGGGAATCTGACGCGCTCTGTTAATCCTCAGTGCTGCCAAGTCCTCTATGAGGTGACATATCATTTAAAAGTCAGCCAAGTTTCCCTGGAGATTCCATTTTCCCCCGTTCGTTTTATGATCCAACCTCTGGGCTCTTTAAATAAATTCATTTTTTCTTTTTTTTCTCGTAATGCATGCATTTGTGTGCTGCAGGTGTTTTTGTGATTTGAATTAAGTTACACACTGATCCGCAACAGAAAAGTGATTAAATTTGCATTCATGTTCAGCAACAAGAGAGAAAACAATCAGGCCCTCATTTTATTTTATTCTAATTCACCACTGACCTCCACTTTTTTGTGATTTTAAAGGTTGCTACAGAAATTTTACAGATCTTAATGCTTTAGACAAACATTCCATTTAAAAATTATATCCAGAGCTTTAATATATGAACCAACAGTGTAGTTTTGCATCATTTAAAGTTCCACTCCAATCCACTTTTGAGATCATTTTAATTATGATTATGTTGTTTTTAGCCCAAATCAAAAAAACTGTGTAGGACATAGTTTCTGCAGAGCAGCAGGAGTCCATTATACATTGTTCATACCAACGCACGTTCGACCGATCAGTTCTAATAAAATTCTATATAAACTACAAATGTAATAATATATCAATTCAGTGAAATATTGCAATACTTCATTTTTCAATACTTTTATCGATTTAAAATGCTGCCAATATGCCATAGGATTATTTTTTCATAAGCAAAAGTTTAGTTCAGTATCTGACTTTTGTTTGTTTAACCTCCGACCACTAGGTGGCAGCACAGCACACAGTTTCTCAGAGTTTCTTTAAGCGGCTCTACAGTGCACTGAGGTTCTTTCCTCTATATCTACTCCACTATTCCTGATCATTTCTTTTTCACTTAGTTCTCCATGCCTGTGTTTGGTGCAGTGCGATTCAAGTGTTGTTTCTCTTTCCGAATCGACTCCGGGGGAGCAGGAGAGATTCCGAATTCCAGATAGCTCATCTGTGCTCCCGTCCTTGGCCATGGACATCGCCTCTGGCTTGAATCACGTCCCAAAACTCTTCCCCAGTTCAATCTGGTTGAAGGATCGTCTGTACTCATATACCTGACAGTGGACCTTGCCTCTGGCTCGACTCGTGCCCCCCAACTATTCCACAGTTCCATCTTGAAGAAGGATTGTCTTTGGTCCTGTCCTTGGCCGTGGACCTTGGCTCTTGCTCGACTAAAGCCTCTCAACTATTCCCCAGTTCCATCTGGATGAAGGATCATCTATGCTCCTGTCCTTGGCAGTGGACCTCGCCTCTGGCTCGTCTCGCACTACCAACTGTCCCTCAGTTCCATCTGGAAGAAGGATCATCTGTGCTCCTGTACTTGGTCATGAACCTCATCTCTGGCTCCTCTTGTGGAACCAGCTGTCCTGCCGCTCTATCTGGATGAAGGATCATCTCGAAAGCTCATCTTTGGTCCTGTCCTTGGCCGTGGACCTTACCTCTGGCTCGACTAAAGCCCCCCCAACTATTCCCCAGTCCCGTCTTGAAGAAGGATCGTCCATGCTCCTGCATTGGCCATGGACCAAGTCTCTGGCTCCTCTAATGGCCTCAGGTACCCTGCAGCTTCATCTGGATAAAGGATCACCTGTGGCCTTGTTCTTGGTCGTGGACCTCGTCTCGCGCCCCCAGCTGTCCCCCAGTTCCATCTGGATAAAGGGTCATCTGTGATTCTGTCATTTGGCGTGGACCTCGCCTCTGGCTTGTCTCGCAGCAACAGCTGTCCACCAATTCTATCTGGATGAAGGATCGTCTGTGCTTCTGTCCTTTGGCGTAGACCTCGCCTCTGGCTCAACTAAAGCCCCCCTAACTATTCCCCAGTTCCGTCTTGAAGAAGGATCGTCTGTGCTTCTGTCCTTTGGCGTGGACCTCGCCTCTGGCTTGACTAAAGCCCCTCTAACTATTTCCCAGTTCCGTCTTGAAGAAGGATTGTCTATGCTCCTGCATTGGCCATGGACCAAGTCTCTGGCTCCTCTCATGGCCTCAGGTCCCCTGCAGCTTCATCTGGATAAAGGATCACCTGTGGTCTTGTTCTTGGTCGTGGACCTCGTTTTGCACCCCCAACTGTCCCCCAGTTCCACCTGGATGAAGGATTGTCCTTTTGTTTTATAAGTGACTTTATGTCTTTGGGCATTAATCGGTTTGATGCCTGTCAAAACAACTTATTCTTAATGTTGGGCTATGTAAATAAAACTGAATTGAATCTGCTTCAGATTTATAACAATATGAATAAAGAAAAACACATTTATTTTGAGATTTGTTTTCTTTATACATGTCCTCCATGATCAGAAAAATGAAGATTTCACACCAAAAACACGATTTTCATCGACATTGGTCTTGTTTGCCACATCAATGCTAATGAACTATAAGCAGTTTCCTAACAGCATTGAGGAACAGCTGTCTGCCATCAATAACAGCAAAAATCACTCATTAATCACTCATTTACCTTAGAAATACTGCAGCGCAGAGGTGGCTACAAAGGTGCCAGCAATTTTACATTTTCATCAGCTGCCATAGAGGTAATTACCTCAGGGGGGGCACATGAAGGTGAGCCGCAAGCTCCTTCAATCCGGAGAAACTTTGCTTCGTGATATGGTTTTTGTGAGACGCGGGGATATGTGGGATCAAAAGGGAGGCTGAAATGCTGTTCCTGTTGTGCTTATATAACGCGCTGCTGTCGCAGGTCTTTCCACTTTTGTTGGCGTCCCCAGAGGTGGCTGCTTTCCCACCGACTCCAGGTAGAGGACATTGTTGGGACACGGCAGCTTATACATGTTAATGCTCCCTTTTTCCCCATTCTGCTCCTGTTAGATTGATGGCTCGGCAGCGGCTCTCATTGATCAATCAGACACAATCTGCGTCTGAAATGAACCTCGGCTGGAGGGATTGTGCATTCTTCCAGGGGAACCACGTCCCGAAGGGTACGACAGTGAGATGCACTCGATCGATTGTTTTGAACTTATTTGTGTAAATACTTTTTTAACCTTGCTGATTTGCCGTCCAGGTTTCCTTTTGCTGCAGAGCGAGAAAAGTACGACAGATAAAAGCAGGCCTGCTGACGCCGGAGCTCGGCTTGTAATTTTCCTCCTGGCTGTAAAGGCTGGAGAAGGATTACAGGGAAAATGAGAATTAATTATGCATTTCATCATTGTGATGGATATCGCATGCTTAACTCAAAAACTATATTTCCCTGGAGAGCAGAGAGGTGTGTGCACGTTCCCTGAGTGTATCCTTTCAGAACTTTAGGGACTTTGAATGTCACATTTTTTTCGTAAAATCTGTTTTTATTTGAATGTAAATATTAAAAATCAAAACTGAAAAGGAGAGAAAATGAATTTTAGTGGATTTTTGTAAATTTAAATGTACACCAATTTTAATTAATTTTTTAATCAGTTTTAAGATAATTCTCTGTCTGCTTTTTATGCAGATTTGAAAGTGGTTGTAAATGTAGTCACAGTCTGTAGACTTCTAATGGCTGCAGTTCACTCGTCTGCAACAATTACAGTGCAAAACTTAATATAATCATGCAAGAAAAAATATTTGATCAAAAATCTACATTACTAGAATTGTTTTCTAGGAGAATTTGTGGTTAGACCATCTTTCTTACCCCACTGGCGGATTTTTCTGCCTATTTAAAGAAAATTTGCCAATGGGATGAACGTGTTTGATGCAAATTGTTCATGTTAATGATAAATGTTATCTCTAAGATGTGTTTGGGGGAGTTTTTTTTTTAACATCTTCAAACAGTTTTGTTTCCCCTTTGAGCTTATTTGTCTTTCTAAAATGTTGAACATTTTCAAATAAATCTTGGAAAACAACTCAACACAAAGGTCTCCAAACATTTTCTATTCATAAGTTCTGGATCTTGATAATAATTTCCAGAATTGATTCGATTCACGATTTTTTTTTTTGTTTTATTTTTTTATTCTTTCGATCCACTCAATTTAATTCAATTCGATCCAATTTTGAGTTTAACTTGTGTTACATGTTTTTTCAAAAGAACAAGTTCTAACAAAAATGTTCAGATCTTTAACATTGTAAACATTGTTCTGTTTCTCCATGGAGGGTGTTTCAGTTTGGCCACTAGGTGGAGCTTGTGCTAAAGTATTATCATTTTTTCAAGAAGAATAAGCACAGAATGAGCAAAAATCGGTACTTTCCTTAGAAAAATTTTTAAAATTTTATTTTATTTATGTTGTCCAATGGGAGATCCCATTATACGTTAGCATCAAGCTAGCGGACTTTAGCTTTATGCACTAAATCGATTTCTATTTTTATGGATTGATTATTGATCTATTAAGCTTAGTTTGATTCAAATCGATTTCATCAACCCAGTTCTATCCTTATAATTTATGTGTGTCAGTACAAAAGATCAGTCTTCTGAATCACAGGGTTACTGGAGCCTATCCTAGCTACTGTAGGCGGGGTAAACCCTGGACTGGTTGGACCATGTAAAACTCTAGTTGAAATTAACTACCAACATGCATCTGAACTCTTTATTTCAATCAAAATGTTGCTGGGGATCGATTGCTGCAATTAATTTGTAGGTAAGTATTTGCTACTCAACTTTGCATTTACCTAAATATGTTTATATTGTTTTATAATCCTTTGTTTTATAGGTCTTAAAAATATATATTTTTTACGCACATGTAAAACATTCAGTAGAAACAGTAAATATATAACCTCTTTAAAACTCATAAAAAAAACGTATTTTCTGGAACTGCACTTTTTATATTGTACCTTATTAAAATGTAACCTTTGCAGAGTTCTGTATTTTCTTTTTTTTAACTCTCAGTCATCAGTTGTCATCCATGTGTATTACTGGCTGTTATTTTTTGTCTTGTGCTTTGTAATAAAGAAAATAAAAGGTGTTTTGTATTATCTGGAGTATTCCCCTTTCTCTGCTGCACTTTTTATGAGTCAATCAGCTGCTGCATCAACAAAAAATATAGTAGATTTAATCAATGCAAATGTCAGAAACTGATATTTCTTACTTTTCTCTGGATATTTCCCATCAGAGACGTGAAGAACTGCTAGAAAGTGGTCATGGGAAGCTGGAGAAACGTGCATAGATTAGCTACAAATTTGGGTCACGTGGCCTGATTTAACTGTGATCTGCAGACGGATTGGAACAAGGAAGATTTTAGAGGTGCAAGAGAACTTGAATGCTTTTGGAAGTGAACAGGAACAAAGAAGAAGAACATGTGAGGAGTAAAGCAGATGAGAGGCTTCAGGGAGAGGAGATGTTATACTCCTGGAAGTCTGGAGAGAAGTTCCCATCCTCTTTCATTGACCTGAACAAAAACCTCCACATCTCCTGCATCCAACCTTCTCTCTCCTGGAGACGGTCCTGAAAGTCTCTGAGGACCAATTAAATCTACATGATCACCTGAATTTCAGCTTCAGCTAACAGTAGACTCAAAGTGAGATGTCTTCTACAAGACGGGATGTGGAGAAAATTGATTTAATTTACACTGAAAAAAATTGTCTTTCTCGGAAACAAGTAAAAAAATGCAGATTAGAGGATGATTTTCCCTTGTTAGGTGAAAAAAAACAGCCAATGGAAGTAGAAGAATTCGTCCTCGTAACATTTCTTAAAAAAAAGGTAGCGATGTCCGGACCAATTTGGAAAGTAGTACGGGATAACGCCTGATGAGGTGTCCATTATCAGAAATTACTGGACGTCACAGAGGCGTTTACGGTCCAAATTCCATTTATTTTTAATAGACAGTTCCGCGTTCACCATTGTTACTTAAAAATTAAAAAAAGGTAAATCAATTATTAGTGTTTTAATCTTGTTATTTTTCACACTGTTTCATACGTGATGTGATTATTCATTTCCACAGGAAAAACACGATCATCATACATTAAAATAACACAAAGCGTCGTTTGCTGAGGAAATGAGAGGGAGCAGTAAGAGGAAAACTTCTCTTTCTGCCCCTCATGGTAACTGATCCAGCACCGACCTTGATCTGTTAAATGCTAAAAGTCATTTTATGTGATCCAAATTATCAATTTAGAGTGGAAGTTCAGCTCTAACTGCTTGTTTTTGTCCAGATGATGAAGCTAAGGTTTGTTAAAAAAATGAATAAAGTCCACAAGTAGTTTCCTGGATCGCTTTAATTGAAGACATATCCACCATTAACTCTAATTATTAAATGTAAATCGACAAACAAACAATTTCTGTCATTAATTAATAATAACATTATTTATAAACATGTACTACGAGTTGTTGTTCTGGTTACCAACTAGTGTTTAGGTCTTCTCAAAAATACAGAAGATTCAGAACCTTTTCTATAGATGGCCACAATTACTTTCTGATGGACACCTTGTAGCCAATCAGAATCGAGTATTCACCCGGACTATGATATAAATCTCAATATTTGTTATAAACGCTTATATTTTGGAATATTCCTGTGGTAACTGGAAATATTTGTTAAAATAAGAGTGTATTGCTTAAAATTGTATATTCACACACTTTTACCCCCAATCAATATATTTTAAGTGCTTAAACAGTCCAAATATCTGGTCCAGAATCATTTTAAAGTTAGACTAAATTGCACATTGTAAGATAAACAGCGACAAACACTACACAACTTTTTTGCTAATTTTTTTTTTTTTTGATAAAA